>NC_045174.1:19242664-19250164 GCF_900700415.2 Clupea harengus | reverse complement strand
ATGTGAATTGCTCTGTTGGTGTGGGTGTGTGTGTGTATGTGAATTTCTGTGTGTGTGTGTGTATACCCCTGTGGCCCATCTCAGTCCACCAAAATGCTTTAGCACTCCAAACAGGCTGTGAAAAGTGGGGCGGCGTTTCATCCCTTGAGGGAATTAGTCAGAGGCAACTCAACAGGACTGCATTTGTTACGTTGGCAAATGGAGATGCGGCAGCCAGACACATATAGGCGTCTAATAAGAGCCTGAGTACAAATAGGCACATATAGGCGTCTAATAAGAGACTGATTGCAAATAGGCACATATAGGCGTCTAATAAGAGACTGAGTGCAAATAGGCACATATAGGCGTCTAATAAGAGACTGAGTGCAAATAGGCACATAAAGGCGTCTAATAAGAGCCTGAGTGCAAATAGGCACATATAGGTGTCTAATAAGAGAATGAGTGCAAATAGGCACGTATACGTAGGTGTCTAATAAGAGACTGAGTGCAAATAGGCACATATAGGCGTCTAATAAGAGCCTGAGAGCAGATAGGCACATATACGTAGGTGTCTAATAAGAGACTGAGAGCAGATATGCACATATAGGCGTCTAATAAGAGACTGAGTGCAAATAGGCACATATACGTAGGTGTCTAATAAGAGACTGAGAGCAGATATGCACATATAGGTGTCTAATAAGAGACTGAGTGCAAATAGGCACATATAGGCGTCTAATAAGAGACTGAGTGCAAATAGGCACATATAGGCGTCTAATAAGAGACTGAGTGCAAATAGGCACATATACGTAGGTGTCTAATAAGAGACTGAGTGCAAATAGGCACATATAGGCGTCTAATAAGAGCCTGAGTGCAAATAGGCACATATAGGCGTCTAATAAGAGACTAAGTGCAAATAGGCACATATAGGCGTCTAATAAGAGACTGAGTGCAAATAGGCACATATACGTAGGTGTCTAATAAGAGACTGAGTGCAAATAGGCACATATAGGCGTCTAATAAGAGCCTGAGTGCAAATAGGCACATATAGGCGTCTAATAAGAGACTAAGTGCAAATAGGCACATATAGGCGTCTAATAAGAGCCTGAGTGCAAATAGGCACATAAAGGCGTCTAATAAGAGACTGAGTGCAAATAGGCACATATAGGCGTCTAATAAGAGACTGAGTGCAAATAGGCACATATAGGCGTCTAATAAGAGACTGAGAGCAGATATGCACATATAGGCGTCTAATAAGAGACTGAGTGCAAATAGGCACATATAGGCGTCTAATAAGAGACTGAGTGCAAATAGGCACATATAGGCGTCTAATAAGAGACTGAGTGCAGATATGCACATATACGTAGGTGTCTAATAAGAGACTGAGTGCAAATAGGCACATATAGGAGTCTCATAAGAGCCTGAGTGCAAATAGGCACATATAGGCGTCTCATAAGAGCCTGAGTGCAAATAGGCACATAAAGGCGTCTAATAAGAGCCTGATTGCAAATAGGCACATATAGGCGTCTAATAAGAGACTGAGTGCAAATAGGCACATATAGGCGTCTAATAAGAGACTGAGTGCAAATAGGCACATATAGACGTCTAATAAGAGACTGAGTGCAAATAGGCACATATACGTAGGTGTCTAATAAGAGACTGAGAGCAGATATGCACATATAGGCGTCTAATAAGAGCCTGAGTGCAAATAGGCACATATAGGCGTCTAATAAGAGACTGAGTGCAAATAGGCACATATAGGCGTCTAATAAGAGACTGAGTGCAAATAGGCACATATACGTAGGTGTCTAATAAGAGACTGAGAGCAGATAGGCACATATACGTAGGTGTCTAATAAGAGCCTGAGTGCAAATAGGCACATATAGGCGTCTAATAAGAGACTGAGCCTAACCCTGGCTTAAAAGAAAGATGATTGAAAGAGTGGCCACTGAAGAGAGGGCTTGGAGGGGGAAGAAGTGTCTGAAAAGTTTCACATGATTAAGACAAGGAGTCTGTGCCATTTCAGAGAGAGAGAGAGAGGGAGAGAGAGGGATGAGCGGTGGAGAGAGAGAGCGAGAGGGATGAGAGGATAAAAAAAGAGAGAGGGGATGAGAGGAGGAGAGAGAGAGAGAGAGAGAGAGACAGAGAGGGAGAGAGAGAGGGGGATGACAGGAGGAGAGAGAGAGAGAGAGAGAGAGAGAGATGAGGATGAGGGGAGGAGAGAGAGAGAGAGAGAGGGGGATGACAGAAGGAGAGAGAGAGAGAGAGAGAGATGAGGATGAGGGGAGGAGAGAGAGAGAGAGAGAGAGAGAGAGAGAGGGAGAGAGAGAGGGGGATGACAGGAGGAGAGAGAGAGAGAGAGAGAGAGATGAGGATGAGGGGAGGAGAGTGGTAGCAGAAGCACCAGCAGAAGCGATGAAGCGGACAGAAGGGAGAAACAGAGTAGGGCTACTCTCTTCAAGACAAAGATGAAGCCTTTTTTTATTCTTCCACACATCCTGTTCCACAGCAGTGGGAGAGGGGGATCTGATGAGAGATGTTTTGCACAGTTTCGCTGCGGCGAAAGGATCCTGAAATACGAACAACGCCAACCGCAGATACGTTTTGAAGTCTTTTTTTCTTTTCTTAAGACACTCCATGTCTTTTTTATAATTAGAGGGCAATTGAACCCCTGATGGAAAAACGGCAGTGCTGGCAGCGAATTGGTAATGATGGCACCATTCTCGGCACAGCGTGTGCGATCCGAAAGAAGCCTTCATTCTTACCGTCTGCCTGCGAGAGGAAAGGATGGGCTTATCTCCCGCTTTCTCTAATGTTGGGAGAGTTCAAATGCCTTGATATTCTGTAGTGTCATGCTTTTCACACTGACTCTATTTTGCCTCCTTTCATGAAATGTATTCACAAGAGGCAGCAGATTGATGACCTCAGTGCCTATTGTATTAGAATACAACAGAACAGGGACTGTGGCTTTATTTTGTCAGTTTAAAGTGACTTTACTGAATAACACAGCGTTGATCTGACAGAGATTCAAGGCCTACTGAAGGCCTTGGAGGAAGTGTGTTGGGCTGTCAGAGAGAGAGAGAGAGTGTGTGTGTGTGTGTGGGTGTGTGTGTTGGGCTGTGGCATCAAATAAACTTTCTTGCTCGCATCAAACAAACTTCTCGGCGGAACGTGTCATCTTTATCACCCAGATGTGTCTCATCAGAGGCCCCTGATCTCACTACCGCGCTGAAGGCTTCATCATACAGTCACTTCCTGATTAAAAAACACGCAGCGCATCTGCTGCTTTGAAAATACTCGCGGTGTGAGAACCCCTACCTCATACCTCGAATTCTCGTGGGTTCCCCCTGATTTTCTCTCAATCTGTCTGTCCTCAATGCAATGCCAGTGGTGCCATTTTAGTGAATTGTGTCAGAGCACCCCTGGTTGCATAGTGCCATGAATTCAGTCAGTTATTTTTGTACACTTGGTTCAACACAGATCAAAACATATCGGACTGAAAGACAACCTAATTATCGACAGTTTTGCTGATTAGCAAGGGTGGTCATAATATGCCTATTAAAATGGTTGGATTAAGAAAGAAAAAAGAATAAAACACCTCAAAGTAAAATTCATGTCTGTCATTATGGATTGGAATTCATAAAATGGATGTGTCACATTTAATGTTGCTTCATGTGACCTGGGTTAATGTACTGCAGTGCACAAAAGACTTGGAGAACACTGTGTTTTTTATTGTTTGTTGGAAGCTTAAGAATATACATCATATCCTTTCATTTTAAATTCCTCAACGCACACGGTGCACTGAAGCACTCTATATTGAGTCACTATCTTAATCATCTTGTTCTTGAAACCTCAGGCAATTTGAAGGAGTCGGCGCATGAATAAAATATGCTGAAAATGTGTGAAACTTACTGAGGAATTGAGAAAGAAGAATTGGACAATCTTTTTAAAATCGCTTATTTATTTCTGCACCATATGGTCCTCATGAGCTTCCATATTAAGTGGTCATGAACCAGCGTGGCGTGGCGCTAGTGAACTGTGCGCTCTGCTCACCCTGAAGTAATGTGGGCTGTGTGTGTGTGTGTGTGTGTGTGTGTGTGTGTGTGTGTGTGTGTGTGTGTGTGTGTGTGTGTGTGCATCGTTGTGTTAGCGCTGAGCTGTGAGGTAAACGCTAAGGTTCCCTGATTCCAGTAAACATATCTAAACCCCTAAATGACACAAATACAGCATACCTCTCTTCCTCTCCCTCACCTCCATCCTCTTCACCTGTCAGATTAGTCTGTATCCTATAAGAGCAGGGCTAACGCTACCTGTTTCCATTAAACATCGCCAGATCCTCAACACACACACTCTTGATCCCTCTCTCACATTGACTGTTTTTTTTTCTTCTCTCTCTCTATTTCTCTTCCTCTGTCCCTCTCTCACACTCACTCACTCACTCACACTCTCTCACACACACACACACACACACACACACGCACATTTTTCCTCTCAGTCTCTCCTGACACGTCATAGAGGGACATCGGCGGCTCTTCGTCCATCTCAGGGTATCAATAGCTACAACTTTAATTACACATCCATACCATCAGACTGCCAGGCTTGCCGCGGGACCATTGATTTCCCTTCGGCTAATTGATTAATTAATCGTCACGGTGATAGGAACCCAATATATTTTTCTTATCTCTGTCTGTCTCTCTCTCTCTCTCTCTCTCTCTCTCTCTTGTTTTGGCTTCACTTTAGTTTATTCTTTTCCTCCCCCATGTGTGTCCAAGCTGTGGAGATCCGTCTGAAACATCACAAATAGGAAGGACCTCTTGCCTCTCGATTTAAACTGGGCAGAGGAACGACATGTTAAAGGAACTGAGCTCCGTCGTTAGCGGCGAGGCGGCTAGGCTAGAATCGAAGGCATTGTTGTACATCACATCTACCATTGCCTGTCAGCAAAAAGCTGGGGTAGTTAGCGAGAGCGGAGGCCAAAAGTAAATTGAATTCACACGGCTGTTCCTCCTCTGGGCCCAGCAGCCTATAAGTCTCCCGGCATTCGAGGTGGTAATGCGGTCGCGATGCAAAGCGGAGTTAATCAAATTATACGATATACGAAATAATATGAAGGTAGGTGTTATTACAAGGGATGCACACACACTCCGGAGATCACATAGAGTGTTGGTTGTGTTTCCTGTAGGGTTCAGGACTATGAAGTAGAGAGGAAGCTTGTGAAATGAATGACTCTTCCCTTGGGTGTGCTGTGGGTTTAGCATACGTATGAATGATATGTGACCCCAGTGACCTGCTGGTCTTCTGTGGTGGGCCTTCCACAAGGCAAAGTGTATGACAGGGCCAACGATGAACACACACACACACACACAGAGAGCAGTGAATACACACACACACACACACACACACACACACACACACACACACACAGAGCAGTGAACACACACTCACACACACACACACACACACACACACACAAACACACACAGAGCAGTGAACTCACACACACACACACACACAAACACACACAGAGCAGTGAACACACACACACACACACACACACACACACACACACACACACACACACACACACAGAGCAGCGATGTACAGTTTGATGTTAAATAAGCAGAGAGCTGCAGGGTGATGGGCTCCGTGTCTCAGGGTCTAGTCGACAGCGGGATATTACAACTTTGAGCCATACAGTATGCATCACCGTACTTAATCCTCAAGCTGCGTCTGCAACATGGCTACACTTTCAGAATTACACTGACACTTTCAGAATTGACTGGCCTGACATAAATACTGATTTAGTAAACATTTGATCTTTTTTAGATTCAAACCCTTCTAAAAACAATTTCTTTGCGATGCTCTGTCATTTCTAGTTTGTCAGCCTCCTTTGAGCGGTGTTGTTCCCCTCGGTTGTATTCAAAATAATAAGAAAAAAATCCACAGAATATATAAAGTGTTAACTTCCATTTGTTCATGAAATAGTTGAAATGAATGTTATATGTTATATATTATATGTTATAGTGTTATATGTTATTTTTGGTATATGTTTCTTTTGTTATCTGTATGCCGTCTACTGCATAGATGTTGCCAGCCAAGTCTTAAGAATTTCGCTGCGCTGAAGCAATTTGGTGCATGCGACAATAAACACTTTGACTTTGACTTTGAATGAGGGATTTGAAGCAGTGAGTCTTTAACTTATCTTTGTGTGAGTTTGCTGTTGTTTAGGGCCAACAACACAAACACAAACACTTGACTGCTCCATCAAAGGCCAGTAAGAAGCGAAGGAGCTGATTGGCTGGGTGTGTCAGTGTCTGATAGACAGCTGGCTGTGTTGACCTTGAGGTACGCCCAGGGATTAAGGGGCAAATTAAACCCATTATCTCACAGACGATGCAATCAGTAATTAATGGCAAAACAGGTCGATAGCGCAGCCCTCCAAAAAAAATTCAGAAATAAGAAAACGGCTCGAAGAACTCTCATCACCGGCAGGCGTGTGCAACCCCAGAGTATGCAGCTTTTCATCTCAAGTAGTTATGGGAGACAGCAGTTCTTAGAGTTGTCGGTGGTGCTTCACCGGTGTGTGTGTGTGTGTGTGTGTGTCTGTGTGTGTGTGTGTGTGTCTGTGAGTGTGTATGTGTGTGTATGTGTGTGTGTGTGTCTGTGTGTATGTGTGTGTGTATCTGTGTGTGTGTGTATGTGTGTCTGTGTGTGTGTGTGTGTGTGTGTGTGTGTGTGTGTGTGTGTGTGTGTGTGTGTGTGGTGTGTGTGTATGTGTGTGTGTGTGTCTGTGTGTATGTGTGTGTGTATCTGTGTGTGTGTGTATGTGTGTCTGTGTGTGTGTCTGTGTGTGTGTGTGTGTGTGTGTGTGTGTGTGTGTGGGTGTGTGTGTGTGTGTGGGTGTATTCATTGTTGTGTATTCCCACTGTGCCTTAACCTGCCTGCGTGCCACACAGTGTGGTGTGAGCACAGCCACAAGCCTGTCGCCGCTGGCAAGAGTGTGAAAAGAAAGAGAGGGAGAAAAAGAAAGAAAGAGAAAAAAAGAAAGAAAGAAAAAAAAGAAAGAAACGGTATACTGTATACTGAGTGACCTGTCGGGGGTAGTCACCCACTGCACTATACAAAAGAAAAATACAGTGTGAAATCCCTTGTTAAAAGAGGCTGTCAATCACTCCTTTCAGGATTTCAGAAAAAGAAGAATCACTTTCTGGACCAAGGATATTTACACACACAGGAATTTGACCTCTGTGTTTACACACAGACCAGTGAACACACACACACACACAGAGAGAGCATTGAACACACACACACACACACACACACACAGACACACACACACAGAGCAGTGATCACACACACACAGAGCAGTGAACACACACACAGAGCATTGAACACACACACACACACACACAGAGCAGGGAATTCACACACACATGAACACAGAGCATTGAACACACAGACACACACACACAGAGCAGGGAACACACACCCACATGAACACAGAGCAGTGAACACACACACACA
>NC_045174.1:19225164-19227664 GCF_900700415.2 Clupea harengus | reverse complement strand
GGGAGGGGGCCAGTGACGGATTGAGAATAGATGGAGAGAGAATTGAATACATTGAGGAACAGAGGGTTCACACTTGAGGTTTTTCTTTATAGTCGGGGTGACAAAAGGTGCTGAGAGAGGGAGAGATAGAGAGGAAATGAAAGAGAGAGAGAGAGAGAGAGAGAGAGGGAGAGAGAGGGAGAGGGAGAGAGGGAGAGAGAGAGAGAGAGAGAGAGAGAGGGAGAGAGAGAGAGAAGCCAGCTCAGGTTGGCCTCTGTGTTTAACCCCTCTAGCCTTGCAGGATAAATAGTGTGAAGACAGACAACAAAAGAGGAGCAAAATATTTAATTCATCTGTTTGGTCGTTCTTTAACTCCCCACCCGCGCTCTGGGTTCCGCCGCGGTCCCGGCCTCCACTGGGGAAGAGGTCCGCTGCTCATTAGCGGGGTTGACGGGAACCCAATTGGTTCTCGCATGGCTGGGTCACGGAACGTTCCGGCGACAGAACAGGACTCTGAGAAATATGCTTCTGTCACGATGTGATGAAATCGCAGTAATGAAGAGACACACACACACACACACACACACACACACACACACACACACTGGGGTGTGCTTGCTTAGACTAAAACACTCCCTCCCTCTATCTTTCCCCTCGTCTCATTTCTTTCCGTTTCCTTCGTCTTCGTGTGTGTGTGTGTGTGTGTGTGTGTGTGTTTTCCATCTGGGTGACCCATTCAGTGTGTAGGAGTCAGAAATGGTCCGAAGACTTTATCGTTCCATCTGGCTCAACTGATGTAAATGTGGCCTGTGTTTGTCACCATCCACCCCACGTACATTCTATGTCAGAAAACACACTTTGGCACACACAAAAACAGTTTCTCTCTCTCTCTCTCTCTCTCTCTCTCTCTCTCACACACTCTCTCTCCCACACGTACAAAAACACTCACATACCATACACAAATAGAAACACATACACACACACTCTCTCTGTCTCTCTCTCTCACACCCACACACACACACAGACACACTCACACCTGGCTTGTCTCTCCTCTTTAATCTTGTTTTGTCTCACTGTTATTTGTGTGTGTGTGTATCTTGGGGCCCTGTGGGAATGTATCTGGATTTGAATCATCTGTGCTGCTCTCACATGTTCCTTTGGGTAGAGTGTGTCTAAAGGGGCCACACTGACTGTGTGGAGCTGCCTAGGTTAGACACACACATCCTGTACTGGGGTGTACTTGAGGTTACAGTCACAAACCTACACAAACGCAAACACACACACACACCACACACACACACACACACACTCACTCTCTCTCTCTCTTTCTCTCTCTCTTACACACACACACGCACACGCACAGGCACAGGCACACGCACACGCACAGGCACACGCACACGCACACACACACACACACACACACACACACACACACACACACACTCACTCTCTCTATCTTTCTCTCTCTCTCTCTCTTGCACACACACACACACACACACACAGAGTGGAGAGAATGGCAGTAAGCTGAAAGGTTTTCTATAGAGGTTCTGCGTTAATGCTATTTAATGGTTGCTTTTGTGCCGGCTTTCTGCAACGCCTTTAAATGGAGATGTCAATTGGATTTGCTCGTCTAGACCAAGAGGTACCTAAACCTGTCAAGGATAATTAGACGGGATATTTTGCACAAACAACATAATCCTCATTCTCCATTTCCTTTGGAACAGGAGGATCTCGAGGAGTTTTCCTTTTCCTTTAGACCTTAGCCCAGCTTGATTGCATTTCAACCCGTCTGCCTCCTCTCTGTCTGTCTGTAATTGAGCACAAGTTTTCTTTTTGAACGCGCTTGGCCTTTGTTTGGACGTCAGACATCTGTCCGCCGCGGACGCTCGGTCGGTCGGCTCATCTCGATGTGTGGAGATGACACGGAGATGAGACGGAGATGAGACGAAGAAGGGCTCTCGCCTGGAGAGGATGAGCTCTCAAAAAAGCCAAAGTTCGTACAGTGTTATAATAACAGAGGTGTGTGCACACCTGCTGGAGGCAGTGTCATAGTGTCACTGTGCAGCACGTGAAAAGGTAGGTGCTTCCCACACGTCTCACTCTCCCGAGGATGAAAGTGCACAGCAACAGCTCACGGTTAGCGCAGACATAATTAGCGGGTGAGCAATGGAACCGGAGCATACAGGTGACACTGGAAATTAACCATCCCAATGAATCGCTGCTTTTCTTCCACACACACACACACACAGACACACACACACACACACACACACACACACACACACACAAGCTTTATAGATTCATCCAGGAACAATGAGAGACGGAGGGGCCTGTGCCTTTCGTGCACTGATACAAGTACAAGTACAAGTACATGCAAAGTACATTGAAAGTGTCAAATGAAACCGACAGAGTTGTTAGGATCTGAGGCGAGAGTCGAGAGCGTAAGTGTGCGTCTCCGCTAACGCAAAGAAGACAGCTGGTGTATCCGCTCCGCGGCACCCGGTAGCAGCTCTCGCCAAAT
>NC_045174.1:19210164-19215164 GCF_900700415.2 Clupea harengus | reverse complement strand
TTTAGAGAGTGTGTGCGTGTGACTATTAAGAGAGAGAGAGAGAGACAGAGTGTGTGTGTGTGTGTGTGTGTGTGTGTGAGACTGTGTTGAGAGTGTATGTGTGTGACTGTGTTGAGAGAGAGTGTGTGTGACTGTGTTGAGAGAGAGTGTGTGTGAGTGAATGTCTTTTAATGGATGCTGAATTAAAATGCGAGAGCCTGGAACAGGAGGGCAGTGTGCCGTGGTGTATTGGATGACTATAACTGAGGCAGGTGGGGGGGGACGTCTGAATGCATGGGAAATCAATGGGGTTGAGCCGCTCGAAATATCCTCTCTGGAAGGTCACAGCCCTTAGATTAGGACGGATTTGTCAACACGGATGGCAATGACTTTGGGGAGTAGGGATATGGGGGAGGGGCATGATAAGAAATGTTAAGAAGAAGAAGGGTGTGTGTGTGTGTGTGTGTGGGGGGGGGGTCTAGAGAGGAAGAGGAGGGAAGGTAATTGAGTATGGTTGGGAAACGGTAAGCTTAAGGAGGTGTGAGGTCGATGGTGAAGGCTTAGCTCAAACACTGTTTAATTAAAATCCAAAACAGATTATTGTCCAAAAGATTGGTGGAGATCATCTCTAATCCCGTTTAATGAAAATGACCACAACACAGCAAAGTGGGATTAGGTAAGGTAGTGTGTGTGTGTGTGTGTGTGTGTGTGTGTGTGTGTGTGTGTGTGTGTGTGTGTGTGTGTGTGTGTGTGTGTGTGTGTGTGTGTGTGTGTGTGTGTGTGTGTGTGTGTGTGTGTGGAGGTCCGGGGAGGGGGGTCACATTGTTTAGGAATTTCAGGAACTACTCAAGGTTGTACACAGCAATTTGGGTAGAATACTGAAATATGTTAAAAGCACTCATTCTAACTCATGTGAGGATATGTAGAAAAACCATCACTGGATGAACATGAGAGAAAGTGGTTCCATTGGTAGTGCTCCTGTTTGGTAGTATTAATAGTATTTGATAGTGTTTGGTAGTATTAATAGTATTTGGTAGTGTTTGGTAGTGTTAATAGTAGTTGGTAGTGTTTGGTAGTGTTAATAGTAGTTGGTAGTGTTTGGTAGTGTTAATAGTAGTTGGTAGTGTTTAGTAGTGTTAATAGTAGTTGGTAGTGTTTGGTAGTATAAATAGTATTTGATAGTGTTTGGTAGTATTAATAATATTTGGTAGTATAAATAGTAGTTGGTAGTGTTTGGTAGTGTTAATAGTAGTTGGTAGTGTTTAGTAGTGTTAATAGTAGTTGGTAGTGTTTGGTAGTGTTAATAGTAGTTGGTAGTGTTTGGTAGTATAAATAGTATTTGATAGTGTTTGGTAGTATTACAGCAATCATGTGAGTGGAACAGCATGAATTCCTGAATTTCGCTGCTTTTTCTTGTTCAAAAACACAAATTGCAGTTTCCTTCCTAATGCTACCATTGAGCTAATTATTTCTGTGAAAATGCCTTTGGACCTTAGGAACCAGCCAGCGGGAGGCCTGAGAGGTACTCGTGATAATATCAGAAATAATGATTTGGAAAAAACGAAAGAAAATGCCACCGTAAAGTGAGGACATGAGGCCAGGACACTGTTCGATTTTAATATCTAGTCTCATCTTGGCATCAGTGTCAGTGAAAGAATAAGTGCAGTAGCATACTGCTAAACATTATTTCAGGGGCTGTTCAAGGATATTGAAAAAAACGTACTTTTTTACGGTGAGAAAAGAACTATGGATTTGTGAAACTCACTGACATAAGACACACAGATTCAATGTTTAATTAAAATCGCTGTGAATGAATCTATACGAACACCACAACTGGAATAAAATCATAAAAGGTGATTGTTACCCCCGTCCCCCCCACACACACACCTAAAAAATGATATTATAAGCGTGAAGAATGAATGTAAGAGCGGAAACTTCTAAAGTAATAGTTCAAGTTCCACCAACCGCACTAATACGGTTGCTGATAATGGAAAAACTGCTGTACTACGCGGCCGTGGGAGGTTTTGCTCGGCCATCTTCATGGGCAAAGGCTCAGCAGGTGAGGAGTGTTCGCAACACCTCCAGAGTGTTAAGGCGAGTCCACGAGCAGCGGGGGGAAAAAACAGAGGGTGTTGGGGTTACCTGGTGTGTTTCGCTCGATCATCCACTGAGTGGCCGTATTGATCCCTCCAACCTCATCAAGATGTTTGTATTGAACAGCGGGAATGGAACGGACCAGCAACCCTGTCAAATCATCTCTCACAGTCCACCGGCTGAGTCGGAGATGGCAAAGAGAGAAAGATACAAAAAAAAAAACATGCTTCCACCCTCTACTTACCCCCCTCCCACCCAGACTCCCTGTGTACATCAACACCTCCATACCAGCTTTCTGCCCCCGGGGGCACTTTGATGGCCAGAAAAGTTCATCTGTGTCTTACTCCTCAGACGGTGGAAATATCCCCTAGAAAAGACTCAAGAAGCACAGCAATCAATGCCAAAGGGCCTCTTTTGAGCTTCCCACCTTCTTCCCTGCAAAAAAAACCCTAAACATATATATATATATAGAGAGAGAGAGAGAGAGAGAGAGAGAGAGAAGAGAGAGAGAAAAAAAAGAGAAAGAGAGAGAGAAAGGAAGGGAGAGAGAGAGAGAGAGAGAGAGAGAGAGAAAGAGAGAAAGAAAGATGTATATATGTATATATGCCTTCAGGACAGAGAAGAGGTTGCATTATCAAGAGCTACTTCACTGAGGTTACATCTATATATATATATATGCAACCACTTATCTGTCCTGAAGGCAATTTAAATAGAAGGTTATCATCTGTATTGCATTCAGAGGAATAAATAGCTCAATCTAAGTGTGCATTGCAATGCATTTCATTAAGGAAAATATGAGGCTGCGGGTCCAAAATCAATGGCCATGTTACAAGTGATGGAGCATGCCCAGATGGTTCTGCGTGAAATCATCGAGATTGATCTCACTCTTGAGAATGGCCTAATCATTTCTCCTGTCGTCCATTTCATTTCTCTCTCAGATGCCTCCTAGTTGCATATACCCCCATGTGTGTCGGAGGTCATGGTGGGGGGGGGTCGTAGACATATGCTGGGAAAGAGCCGCATTCACCCAAGCTGTTTGGAGTTCAGTTATGCCGGGATAAAAGGCTTGATGCTCTATCACCCAGATTTTGGAGGCACGGATAAAGCTAACCTTGTAGATCCAGCTGTCGAAGGAATCGCGTAGCTCTTAATTCGGCCCAGGCCACAGATGCTAAACAAAGTGCCTTCAGTCAGTGCCTGACAAATAAACACAGCCAGCGGCTCTCGGGGGGGGGGGGCGTTCCACAGTGGAGCCCCTTTCTCTGCGTCCAAATAAACAGCCCGAGTGGACGCAAACACACACGCGCGCACACAAACACACACAGAGACACACACACACTCACACACACACACACACACACACACACACACACACAGACAGACAACACGCGCCGCAGACTTTTAACAGGCTACCCATAATCATGACCAGGCCTTTTGTTTCTGGGGTTCATCTTTGTGGTTTTTTCGCGGAAGGGGAGCTGAGGATGTATCAGTCGTCAGTGTTATCTCAACGTGGCAACACGATCACAGATGGCTTACAGAAGTCTTTCCAGCTGTGAGATTTTGGTACGGGAGAGCTCCCTTATTTTGTGTGTCTCCTCCACATGGATCCCTTCAGCATTCTAGAGAGAAATGAAACAAGATAGATACATTGAGAAGTAAGCATCTGGGAGCTGCAGTGACTGTCCGGCCCAGTAGCATGAACGATAAAAGCCGGCTGAGGTCCGTATCAGTAACATTCCTTAGGCTTCGGCTATCTCCGCGGCGACAGCTTCCCATCGGTCACCAAGGCGACGCCGGCTCCCGGGTTCTTCTTCCTCTCCCAAAGGTTCTTTTTCCTCCGAGCATGATGATGTGAAGGGAGGTCTCCTAAGCAGCTTTCCGATAGGTGGGCTAATGCTAAAGTGGCGCAGCTAGCGGTGGCTGGTCACGGCGGGTAGCCAGCAGCGGGCTCCACCAGAGGGGATGGAGATCGAGCTTAGCGCTCCCCCGGTGAGGCCTTAAGTCCAACCATATGGAGCCCATCTCCTCGCCTCACATTTTTTTTTAAAAATCCCCCGATTGCCCCAGCACGACCACCCCACTGCTAGCCACCCCCACCTCCCTGGAGGCCTTCAACATCCACCCTCAGCCCCCCACCACCCCCCACCCCCCACCCCAGTTGCCACCGGGGGAAGGGAGAAACACAAACATCGCCTGACCAGGAGTCAGAAGCGGCAGCAGCTGTAAGGGAAAATGAGCTCGTTCATCATGTTAAGCAAGTTGAAGCTGCCCCAGGAATCTGCTGACTGGGGCTTGATCCTCTGATTAGCTTCATAATGTTCAGAAAACACACATCCAGCACTGAATCATTGCCTCTGCTTGCGCTTGTTTTCTTTTTTTTCTCTCTCTCTCTCTCCCTTTCTCTCCCCCTTGTTTCTGTCCTTTTCATTTGATTACAGGTTGATTTTCAGTGGCCTTGTTTCATAGATATAACGTATTACCCAAACTCGAAAGAAATTAGAACTTATTGCAGCCGTGTGAAAGAGCCAAGCACCCCCCAAAATTGAAATGTCTCTCCTGCCTGTTTTGTCTTGGCATCTCTGCTCAGTGATTTTTCTTTTTTCTTATTCCTTTTATTTATTTGTTTGTTCTTTTTTTATACGTTTTCTTTTAATGACATATGGCTTTTTTTTTCCAACCCAACGGTTGGGATACTTTTTCATTTGACATTGTTTTGGACCGTTACACTCGTGTTTGTGAGGGAAGTGGCTTTTTTTTATGACCTGATTTAGGATTTCACTTGAGTATTTGTCCTAGGCCCATACATGGTGGTGCACAGTCCTAGGTCCACCCAGTGATTCTCCCATATATAGTGAAGACTCCTCGCCACTAAAACCAAGGGCAGACGAGAAGTCTGAGACAGGACAGGGTGTGTCTCAACCTCA
>NC_045174.1:19197664-19200164 GCF_900700415.2 Clupea harengus | reverse complement strand
ATTCCAGGAAGCCCCAGGAAAGAGTCCCGCCACACGGCCGGAAACCTTGCGATCTCAGGTGGTACGGGTCAGCTCCCCCGAAGGCTGGCACCGCTCCCGCCCCGCGACCTGAATGCTGGACCCGGCCGGAGAAAAAAAAAAAAAAGAAATGAAGAAAAGAAAAGAAAAGAAAAAGATCACCGGAACGTCTTTGATGGAATTGACGCTACACTTAGCAATGCCTTGGCACCTTGGCACCTTGGCACCTTGCCCAGGCAATTACAGAACGGAGGTCCTTTTTTTTTTTTAAGTGGTCCCCCCCCCCCCTACAATGGAGGCCTACACAAAAAAGCCTCCGTGTCCCCTTCACGTGGGCTATTGTTCGTGTCGCAGTGGCTTTTTTCTTCTTCTTCTTTTTGAACGATCTATGAGGATGCGAATCCCAGGCTAGGTTGAAAAGATGGAGCTAAAAAAGCAATCTTACGCCCACGGCCCCCTTCTTTTCCCCTTGGTGCCGCTAACGGAATGAGGAACCGGGAAGCTTTGGATGGCAGGAGCGAGGGGGGAAACATATTGTGTGTGCCTATACTCCTGTGAGTCCTTAAGGCTTCTGATGTTTGCTGAAAACACAAGCGTCTCAATCTGTTTTGCTGGGAGATCGCCACGTATGTTTCTCTTTGTGTACGTCACAATGACTCCCCTAAGCTCTGTCTCCATTATGAAAAGAGATGAACGCGTACATTAAAGTAAAGGGGGGAAAAAAAAAACAGCACCAATAAGGCAACCATTAGCATTGCTTTGTTTGCAGCTTTTTTTTTGGATCCCAGTACAAATGATTCTAATAATAACAGCGAGCACGAAGTAATTAGCCACAAACTGTCTTCATTATTTAACTCAGACAACAAAAGGAGCACAAAAAAAAAAAAGACGTCATAATATTAATTTAAATCCTCCGTGTGGATGTAGGGGGAAGTGTATGTGTGTGTGTATGTGTGTGTGTGTGTGTGTGTGTGTGTGTGTGTGTGTGTGTGTGTGTAAGTGCTGATATGTCTGCACTCGCGAAGGTTAATGCATTTCAAGTGGTTTGTAAGTGGAGATTAACCAGGGCACAAATAGTTGTAATCCTATACCTGATTTCCAGCAGGTCTGACTACTGGGAATGCAGTCGCACAAATTGCAGTCAGATGTTTTGGGTGTCTTAATGTGTCTGAGTACCTGAGAATATTATACATTTGTGTGTGTGTGTGCGTGTGTGTGTGTGTGTGTGTGTTTGCATTTGTGTTTGCCTTTGCCTGAGAGAGATTATGTTACCACATGGGTGTGTGTGTGTGTGTGTGTGTGTGTGTGTGTGTGTGTGTGTTTGCATTTGTGTTTGCCTTTGCCTGAGAGAGATTATGTTACCACATGGGTGTGTGTGTGTGTGTATTTGTGTGTGTGTGTGTGTGTGTGTGTGTGTGTGTGTGTGTGAATATTTACTAATGATGGCAAACGCTAGCATCTGCGGGCTTTACGGGTGTCCTCGTTGATTGAGGATTCTTGGCAGCAGTGAGGCCAAATGCCTCCTGGCACGGGATGAAAGCAAAGCCACAATGACAACAAGCACAACAAGATGAGAGAGAGAGAGTGTGAGAGGCGAGGGAGAGAAAGAGCAAGAGATTGAGGCTGGGATCCACAGAAACACAGGCAATAAAACAAGGAATGGAGATCCGTGGCAGAGATGACTAGAGTGAGAAAGCACTGGAGGAGGGAGGGAAGATGAGAACACACACACACACACACAAACATGCATACGTACACACACAGATACACACATACACACACACACACATAAACATGCATATTATGTACACACACAGACAGACACATACACACACACACACACACACACACACACACACACATGCATACGTACACACACAGACACACACACACACTTCACAAGGGGGTATGAGAAGAGAGACTATTAGAGGGTTGTGGGTTAGTTAGAGGAGAGGCAGTTGGGGTATGAGAATGCAGACTATTTGAGGGTTGTGGGTTAGAGAGGCAGGAGCCTAGGCACCGCCATTGGATGTAGACTGGGTTGGGGGTTGCTGGGGTAGACATGGGGAGGGTGGGGGGGGGGGGGGGGCTAGCCGCGCTTCGAATTAGCCGCGGCTCAGGAATGCGATGGGTGAATGATGGCCCAAGCCCCCGTAGCCCCCCCCACCCCCCCCCACCCCCACCCCCCTGTAACCTGATCGGCCGGGCACAGCTCTGTGATCCTCCACACAATGGGGCCTGCTTCAGCCCTACTCGCCAATCAGCTGAAAATAGCAAAGCCACAGTTACAGACCTGGATACACACACTCACTACCCCACCCCACACACACACAGACACACACACACACACACACACACACACACACACTCACTCACTCATGCACAGACCCACAGTTAAAGACCTGGATACACACACTCACACACACACACACACACATATGCTCACTTATACAGTGACACACACCTAAAGACCATGATACAC
>NC_045174.1:19180164-19182664 GCF_900700415.2 Clupea harengus | reverse complement strand
TTCTCTTTCTGTGTAAGGGTTTTAAAACTGTTCATCTGACCATGATGACGGATCAGCTCTTATCCCACATAGGCCTACAGCCTCTCCGTAACCTTCTCTCCTCACCTGTGTCAATCAAGACTAAGCCTGTGGTCGTGCACTAGTTAGGAAACGAGCAGAGAGAATGAACTCGAAGACATTATTTTCCGATTGGATTTAAGGGTCTGAGGGAACGACGAGGAATCCACTCTGAAAACTATTTCTCTGTAGACACACCGTATGGCTACCAGCACATGTTGACGAGACACAAGGATTGACAAGTCAGGGTCATGTTTCTTCTGTTCTTCATGGCTGATTGTTCCCAAGGTTTGAATGTTCCCATTTTTACACACATATCATCTGACTGCGCTCTGTTCTGGCATCAAACACATCACACACAGACACACACACACACACACACACACACACACACACACACAGACATAAGCCGACACATGATCACACACTTGAACATGAACACACACAAACACACACACACACACACACACACACACACACACATACACGCCGACACATGATCACACACTTGAACATGAACACACACGCACACACACACACACACACATACACACACTCGTTATAAGTGCGGAGAAACAGCACTGAAGTCTCCCAGGCCATTAGAAGGCAGAGGTCCGGCGCTGCCGCGATGTTCTTCAGAACCCAATTATCCCGGCTCTGGTGCCTCGGCACGGCTCCCTTCCTCCCACACTCATCCTCATTCATTCATTCATGAATGATGGACACAGCGAAGCCATCCTGGGACCGTGCCAGCGCCGCACAGAGACCATCTGCATATCAGACCACCGGAATAGATCTTATCTGAAATGAGCTCGTCTTATCGGCACGGCATAGCTTTCATTGGAATAGAACACATCTTATCTGCTGATGTTTGTGATGATTTCCAAAACATGGACTGCTTTTGTTCCACCTCTCAAAGGATGGAGAGGCATGGGGATGTTCATTTTGCTTTATCTTTGGGATCATGGATTTTAAGGGTGCTTTGAAGATCTTTGTCCTCCTCCGATGTCAATGTGGGTAGTTAGGTTAGCTGGCCCAGCTTTCACCCGGTTCAGTTCTGCTGAAGTTCTTCTTCTTCTTCTTCTTCTTCTTCTTCTTCTTCTTCTTCGTCTTCGTCTTCTTCTTCTCCTTCTAATGGTAATGCTAATGGTTCACGCTGGACGGTATCCTGTAAGTTACTCAGCGTCCGCTGACATGGTGCAAGCCCTACCTTTCTCATTAGTCTGTACACCCTTCATAAACAACTGGCCCCCGGTGACGGTGTAGTCTGGAGGGTTCGTCTGGATGTGACAAGCCCGTCCCGGCGCCTCTCGGATGAGGCGATTTTATGGTTGAAATTGCCAGATTCACACTGGATGGGGTCCCAGTTACTACACAATCAAAGTTAGCCAGTGTCCACTTAGTGAACTCACATCATTAGCAGACAGACCCTTGACAAACACACACACACACACACACACACACACACACACACACACACCCTTACAAGTATGCACACACACACACACACACACACACACACACACACTCACACACACACATACACTTGTAAAGAAACTGGACGCTGGGGGCGGGGGATTATCTTGACGTGACGAGCTCTACCCATAGTGCACCTGCCCCTGTGCCCCTCCCCAAGGGCTGTAATAGATGTGGCGAAGCGTGACGCGACGTGATGTGGTGCGGTGCGGTTTGTGTCTCGCACGTATCCCAGCAGCCTCAGGGTTGGGGCTGGGGCTGGGGCCGGGGCTCGCAGGCCCGGTGGGGGCCATCCATCACGCTCCTGTGGCCCATTACCGAGCCCTGTCCCCCCCTGTCCCCCCCCGTGTCCCCCTGTCCAGCCAACCCTCTCCGGCCCCCTGGCCCAGCCTGGTCCGGTCTGGTCCCTCACGCTGGGAGAACTAATGGACACGATGGATGGAGGCAGCGCTTAATTAGTGCTAATTAAAAAACTGGGGGAAAAAAACCCCACCCTAAATGGAGGGATTTGAAGAAAAAGACAAAGAAGGGAAAAAAATGCAGTCCACCCTGCCAGGTAGCTGGGAGTTTTTCCTCCCTTTTATTCTCTCTCTCTCTCTCTTCTCTCTCTCTCTCTCTCTCTCTCTCTCTCTCTCTCTCTCTGTAGCTTGTATTTTTTGTGGGGCCTACATGGTAGTGGATGTGGTGGATCTCCCAGTGGATTATGTATTCTTTGTGCATTCTTTTTGCTTTCTCTTTCTGTGTGTGTGTTTACTTTTGAGCGTGTGCGTGTGCGTGTGTGTGTGTGTGTGTGTGTGTGTGTGTGTGTGTGTTCTGAAAAAAAACAAAGAATGGAGAAAAGAAGTGAATAGCTCGAGGCTGTGTTTCTCTGAATTATTAACAACGGCGCATCGTGAGCGTCCACGGGGAGGAACAGGGCGTGTTTGTGTGTGTGTGTGTATGTGTGTGTGTGTGTGTGTGTGTGTGT
>NC_045174.1:19165164-19175164 GCF_900700415.2 Clupea harengus | reverse complement strand
TGAGTTACTTTTTCAGGGAGACAAAAAACTAAATATATTTGTCCTCCACCAAGTGCATAATCCAAAATGTGAAAAATATAAACAAAAAGACTGAGAATATAAATGAAAACAAAAAAAACTGTATATGCACAGTCGATAGTACCGTGTCGTACACTTTGTCCCTACACTGAGACAGCACATAGGAAATCCTCCTCGCCTCTTCTGAGGGAAATAGAGAAGAGCATTGATATAGCTCACCAACAAACTCTCATCAAAGAAGTTGCCAGCACAGAAGTCCCTTTACTACTACCACGCTAACCCTTTTAACAGGTAACTGAACTCACACCAATTGGCCCATACCATCGCTGGCTCACAGCTCAGGGGTGATGTCATGTGGCAGAAGAAATGCACATTAGGACACGGTGAGAGCGCACTTAGGAAACGTGGCATCACAGCTCTGTATTAGATGGCAATGAGATTCTCCTTGTTATATAGATGTGATTTCCCCCCCTTTCAGACTTGGGTAAGGCTGTAGTCATTACACTGAGAGGCTCACCTTGTTAGACTAATGTGAGTTTTTTCATTGATTGACTGTGGATAGATTATCCCTGATAGACTAAGGTTACCATCTCCACGTTCTCAACTCTGAGTTGACTGCAAATGTCTGCGAACAACACACACAAAAGCGTCGGATGAGATAGTTCTCAACGAGCAAACATGTACGCTGGAATAAGGATTACAGGTTAAATCGAACAAGATGGAATGTTTACACAAAATACATTCAAATGTTGCTTCCAAGTTCGCTTCCAAGGCTCACCGAATTTGAACGCATCTCTGGCCCTGAAGCAGCCCCATACTGCGCCTGAGTCCAGTGGGCCCAGTGGCAGACAAGTGTGTGTGTGTGTGTGTGTGTGTGTGTGTGTGTGTTTGTGTGTGTGTGTGAGCGTGTGTGTGTGTGTGTGTGTGTGTGTGTGAGTGTGCACGTGTGCACGTGTATGTGTGTGTGAGTGTGTGAGTGTGTGAGTGTGTGAGCGTGTGTGAGCGCGTGTGTGTGTGTATGTGCGTGTGGTTTGGCCTGCACAGCGCTGACAGACATAAGGGAGCCCAAGCAAGGGATCTCTCAGCCCCGCCCGCCCGTCAGCACAGGATGTGATGCGATTGTTAGCATATGGCGGCGTGCTAACACAGCAGCCTCCCCTTATCAAATATTCACAATTACAAACAGAATAAAAACCTTGCCTGCGTTTGACATTTATATTTAATTTGGATCCTGCTCCCTGTTGTTTTTTGCAGTCTATTCCCTCTTTCTCTCTCTCTCTCTCTCTCTCTCTCTCTCTCTCTCTCTCCCGTTTTATCTCTCTCATTCGCTCTCTCTCCCCCCCTTTCTTTCTCTCAATATTACCACCTTTTCTGCCTGTCTTATGTGAGTCAGTCACTCCATGTTCAGGATGTGATAAAGACAAAAATAGAGAAAGAAAGTGTGAATGATTGAATGAGTTAGTGAATGAATGAATGAATGAATGATTGAGTTAGTGAATGAATGAATGAATTATAATGATGAATAAATATCAATAAATATATATATATATATGTATATAAATAGATAGATATAAGCAGAACAGTAGAAGGAAAAAGGAAATAAGGAAAAAGACAGACTAAACAAAAGTGTTGATGTCACATATCGTCACGGGGACGGATGCTGGGCTCTTCCTGTGGCCTGCTGAGAGAAATGGTCTGGAAGTGAAAGAAGAACAGAGAGAGATGAGAGAACGAACGAAGAAAAAGGAGGAGGCGTCAGTGGGGGAGGCGGGGGCGGCATGGTGACAGACATAGGGGTGCCAGGTGGGGTCTCCTGGCTGTCTTATCGCAGCGTCCATCGACAGGGACGTGTCCCTGTGTCTGTCCCACTGGCGGAGCGGAGGTGTGTGTGTGTGTGTGTGTGTGTGTGTGTGTGTGTGTGTGTGGCGACGGCGCGCGGTGACAGACACTCGGCCAGAGTAGAGCAACCGTGTCTCCCGGCGACCCCCGACTCCAACACTTGCAGCTGTCACGCTGGGGAGAGCCACAACAGGGCAGCGCCAGTGTGTGTGTGAGCGTGTGAGTGTGTGTGTGTGTGTGTGTGTGTGTGTTTTTAACAAAAAGAGATCCAGCAGGACAGAGAGTGTTTTTCTGTTCATTTATGTTTGTGTTTGGTGACAAGGGAGGAGAGAAACAGAGAGAGAAGGGCAGAGAGTTTGTGTAAATGTATTTCTAGGTATGTTCTGTGCGATTGTGTGTATGTTTGCATGTATTTACGCCAGTATGTCAGCCAGGTTGTGCATCTGTGTGTGTTAGTGGCAGGTTGTGTTTGATGTGTGTGTGTGTGACAGGTTGTGTTTGGTGCGTGTGTGTGTGTGTGGCAGGTTGTGTTTGGTGCACGTGTGTGTGTGTGTGGCAGGTTGTGTTAGGTGCGCGAGTGTATGTGGGTGGCAGGGTGTGTGTGTGTGGCAGGTTGTGTTTGGTGTGTGTGTGTGTGTGTGTGTGTGCGTGTGTGTGTGTGTGTGTGTGTGTGTGTGTGTGTGTGTGTGTGACAGGTTGTGTCTGTGGGGTGGAGCAGGTGCCAGACAATAATCTCAGCCTCAGGTGGGGGTTGTGTTTTCGGCAGCAGATGCGTCGCCGCTAACGCTACGCTAACGCTACGCTAACGCTACGCTAACGCTAACACTAATCTGGTGCTGGTTGGTTTCACCTGAGCAGCTTCAAGCTCATTCACTCCCCCGCCGCCTCCAGCCAGCCATCCCCTCCACCTCCACTGTCGAGCAACTTTTAATTGACATCCAGAAGCATCAATCGCTACTCAGCATTTCACCTTTCCTCCCGCCTCTCCGACACCATTCACGGTTTCTATTGGCTGGCACTTGGTAGTTTGCCACTGAATTCTTCAGGCTGTTAATTAAAGGGAAGCCTCTCACTTTGCCATAAATTAATAGCCAGAATGTCACTGCATCTGCCACTCTCTCTCACACAGGGACCAGGGGACTTGGCAAGACTTTTCATGATTCTGATACAAGCCTATGTGTGAAATTTAATTAAGCACGCCTCGCCACATCTCACACACCCCTCTTCCTCCCTCGTTCTCTCTCTCCTTCTTAAGGTGAATTCATAGTCCTAATGACAAGTGTCGCTCGACAAAAATGGGTCTGGTGACGACACGGTACCTGTGGGCTTTCATAGTCTGTCGCTTATGAAAGACTGGCTTCGAAAAGAACGTGTCATTTCTATGGCAATTCAGCTACCTAGCTAAGGAACATTAGTTAACTAGTTCAAGCCGTGTTGGCCATGGAAGACCGCCTGAACAATCCTGAAAGGCACATTTATTCTCTTTTAACTTTGTGATTCTATCAATACATAGAAATAATATACTCCAGACAGTTAATTAAGTCAACTTTTCATGAAATATGAACTTCACAGCTGGCACTGCTACCTAGGATGCTAAAAAGTCATTAGAGGAGATGTGTCCTAGTTTGAAGGCCATGTGTATGTGTCATAGTTTGACTCAGACTTTCCCCCTCCCAAGGTGTGAAATATGTTCAGGGTGGGGATTCTGGTGTGTTTGTGTGTGTGTGTGTGTGTGTGTGTGTGTGTGTGTGTGTGTGTGTGTGTGTGTGTCTGGATGTGTGGGAGAGTAAGTGCAGGCCCCAGTATCTGGGGGGGGTAACTTTAGTCAACATGTGCTCCTTAGCATGTACAGTGGACTACTGATGTACAGGCTAACTTTAGTCAACATGTGCTCCTTAGCATGTACAGTGGACTACTGATGTACAGGCTAACTTTAGTCAACATGTGCTCCTTAGCATGTACAGTGGACTACTGATATAGGCCTACAGGCTAACGTTAGCTTGCTGGCTGGCTAGCCACTACAGTAGGCTATTTGTAACTTAAATGGTTAGACAGATTGATGGGTTGGCACAGCCTTCGATAGAGAGCCAGCTGATGCAGAATCTGGACAGAATCTGGACTGAACACATCATCTTGCTACCAAAATGGTAAAAGTTTCAAACCTCAACAAACTACACACTCTAAATAGCATAATAAGGCATATCTATAAGTTACTTTAGCAGGACTTGGTTTAGTTCTTTCAGTGGCAGACTTCAGAATTTGTGACGCAACTGAAAAAAGATCGGAAAAAAAAGCAACAGTTAATGAAAGGACGTATAATAAAGTGTGACCGGAACATGAACCACCATTTTCAACCCACAGCTCATCTTCCCCTCCCTCCTTCCCTCTTTCTTTTGACGGGGTTTCTTAGGCCGACACTCTTCTAGACAAAAGACCACGAGGCGAATCAAAGGTTATTGGAGGTGTATTTCAAGGTGCTCCTGCAGGGAGTCAATTCCACATCGAGTAGAGGCAGGCAAAGACTAAAGATGCACCACAGTGTTACAGGTTAAATACCAGTCAATCATGGGAGGATACCTTGGGGGTGATAGGTCAACATTGGGGAAGGTTCTACAGGTCAAGGTTGGGAAGGGGAGGTGAGTGGGAGGGGATTTTCTTATGGAGGAACACACACAGGACCAAAATGGTGGACAATGTGTATTCCTCCACCTGGGGCAGGGGGATGTCTGCTGGGGCCTTTAAACAAAGGTGTACTAAGACTATCAATAGACATGGCACACACACACACACAAACACAGGAGAACATGCCTGCAATGCAATGTAAGTCTATAAATTAATGGTAATATCAATTTCCATCACTTTCTTTCTTTCCTCTCCTACACACAGGCTTCCCTCCCTCTCTCTCTCTCTCTATATATATTTCTCTCTCTCTCTCTCTCTCTTTCTCTTTCTCTCTTTCGCTCTCCCTCTCTCTCTCCCTCTCTCTCTCTCTCTCTCTCTCTCTCTCTTGCTCCCCCTTTGTCCCTCCCCCTCTCCTACTCTCTTCCGACTCTCTCTCTCTCTCTGTGTGTGTTTTCACCACCTCCTCATCCTTTGATGGTGTTTCCTCTCTCTCTCTCTCTCTCTCTCTCTCTCTCTCAGTCTCCCCGTTGTTGCACACTTCAGTCAGCAGCTGAAGACTCTCTGTTTCAGTGTTCAGACAGGACGGAAGGAAACTGTAAACGGCAAAGGACTCCATGGGCGTAGAAATGTAAATTCCATAAAATGTACTCCCAAAGGAAGCTGTGATCATGTAACGTGTGTGTGTGTGTGTGTGTGTGTGTGTGTGTGTAAGCGTGTGTGTGAGTGTGAATGTGATATGGCTCAGCAGTGATTGGCCCTCCCCTCCTCAGCATTCTTATGCCTTGGTCACACACTCTGGAATAGATACAGCCCTGTTCCGACCGTGACCCACGTCCTGATCTGGTAACGATTCGGGTCTGATCTGGTCCTGATCTGGCTCTGATCCGGTAATGATACGGCCCCTAATCTGGCCCAAGCCGCTGTGTCAATGACTGACTAGTCCACAGTAACCGAGTCCACAGCCATCGGTGTGGGCATCCATTGGTTGAAAGTTTTGCTTTTCTTTGAAAAAAAGTTCCTCTTCTGCTCTTGTGCCGCTCACAGAGCTGATCTCTCCTTGACACCCTCTGATATCTGTTCCGTCTTGCCACTCTTCTCCTCTCCCGTGTCCTTCCAGCTGGACGCAACCTTCAGCTCGGCTCGGATAAAAAATAATCGTCTAGGAAATGAAGTAGGAGAAACAGTCAGCCTCTTCCAGTGGCCCTTGGCTCATCCTGGGTCAGTCAGTACCGGGTCTGGGCCCCTGATCTGTTCCCCCCATCCTCTCCATGCCCCTACTCTCCTTTGGCCCAGTGGTAAATAGCCTGAAGCGATGTAGCTGGTAGAGGAGGTCTATCTCTCTAGGTGTGTGTGTGTGTGTGTCTGTGTGTGTGTGTGTATCTCAGCATCTGTGTGGCTCTCAATGGCCATCACCAGCTATGATGTGTGAAACTACATATATAAAGGGATCACTCCGGCAGTGAGGTGTGTGTGTATGTGTGTATGTGTGTCTGGGAGGGAGGTAGGGAGGGAGGGGGGAGGTGGGAGAGAGTAAGAGAGAGAGAGAGAGAGAGAGAGAGAGAGAGAGAGAAAGAGAGACTGGGAAAGAGAAATGTGCTTAAAAAAGAGAGAGGAGCGAAAGAACGATTCACGCAGCGATCAAAGAGAGCAGTGATAATCCAGCTGTCCCTGAGGATTAATGATAGACCGTGAGGCAGGGGGGTAAAACAGGCGCAGACACACCTACACACACACACACACACACACACACACACACACACACACACACACACACCTACCACTCAACCCTCCAGGGCTCACCTTATCTCTCTGAGACGGCACCACGTCACGGAGGGAACATCACCGCCTCCGTCACCATTTACATCGACTCGTCCAAAGTGAGTTACAGATGACGAACGACGATCCAGCTTCAGTAAATTAGGAGACCTTGGAGTAAGCACTAAGTACTTAGGGCAAGGAAATCAGGTAAAGAAGTGCACAGCAAGTGTGCATAGGGTGTTAGAAGTGTGTGTAAGGGTGTTAGAAGTGTGTGTTAAGGGTGTTAGAAGTGTGTGTCAGGGTGTTAGAAGTGTGTGTTAAGACAGGAGGTGCTGACGGAAGAGATCTAGAAGATAGAGAGGGACACCCCTGCTCTGATGAGCATTTGGTAGCTCGTTCCACCATGACGGAGCCACGAATAAGAACAGTCTGGACTGGGATTGCGTTGTGTGTGGGGGTGGCAATGCCAGACGGCGTTCTTTGGAGGTCAAGCATTGGCCGAGAAGGAGCATAAACCTGTATGATTGACTTCAAGCAGATGAGTAGACCCAAAGATCACTCTCGCCAACCTTGCTCCATCCTTCTACTCCATCCCCCCCCCCCCCACACACACACACACACGCACACACACTGCCAATATCCCCATTTCTACCCCACTCTGTCTCCGTGTGTCCTTTGCCAGGGTTGACTACTGGGATTGGAGTTGGAGTCGACTGGCTTATGTAACCCTCCATTCACGATTGCAGCAGGGAAGAAAAATCACTCAACTGCTAGAGATGGAGATATGTCGTCTAAGAGGGGTAGAGTAAGAGAGATGGAGAGATGTCGTCTGAGGGAGGGAGGGAGAGAGAGAGAGAGAGAGAGAGAGAGGGAGGAAGAGAGAGAGAGGAAGAGAGAGAGAGAGATAGAGAGGGAGGAAGAGAGAGGGAGAGATAGGGAGGAAGAGAGAGAGAGAGGGAGGAAGAGAAAGCTTGTTGCATCTTTCATAAGAAATTACGCACAGTTACCTCACATCACACATCCATTTGACATTTTTTTTCCTTGTCATCTCAGACTTGTCACACCTCCACACACACACAAACACCCTGAAACACACACACACACATACACACACACACACACACACACACTCACATACAGACACACACACACACACACACACACAGACACACACTCCCACACACACACACACACACACCACTCCCATATAGCCACATAGTCACACACTGCCTGAAGTGTTTTCCACTGAGCTGAAAATATTGCATTTCAACATAATTCTCGTCTGCTCTGTATAACTGGGTTCTGTGCTACATAAAAACAAATTAAGTTGGGTGGAAAAAAAACTGAAAAAAACGCAACTAAATAGATAGAATAGTCTCTCTCCCTCGCTCCCTCTCTCTCTCCCTCGCTCTCTTGCGCATATGCTTTATTATATTTCCCTCTCTCTCTCTGCCTGTACACAAAAGAGACTCATGCAGAAATATTGCCGTCTCTCCCCATCCTGTTGCTCTGGTCTTCCCAGAGAGAGAGAGAGAGAGACAGACAGAGAGAGAGAGAGTGAGAGAGAGAGCTTGTCTTCACAGCCCAGTGCACTCCTAGCCCACAGATATAATTGTTTTAATTTGTTAACTGCGCGCTCACTCAATTAGGAAGACGGAGAGAATGGAGCGAGTAAGGGGGGGGGGGGGGGGGGGGGGGGGGGTGAGAGAGGAGAGGAGAGAATTGGAGAAAAGAGAGGAGAGGAGAGGGAAGAGGAGAGGAGAGAATAGGAGAGAATTGGAGAGAAGAGGAGAGAGGAGAGGGAAGAGGAGAGGAGAGAATTGGAGAGAAGAGAGGAGAGGAGAGGGAAGAGGAGAGGAGAGAATTGGAGAGTAGAGGAGAGAATTGGAGAGTAGAGGAGAGAATTGGTTAGATGAGATGAGATGAGAAGAGTAGAGGGAATAGGGGAGGAGAAGAGAGGAGTGTAGAAAAGAGAAGTGATGATTGGAGAGAATAGAAAAAAAAGATTGGAGAGGTGAGGCGAGGAGTGGAGAGGAGAGAAGAGGAGAGACGTTTAAGTTTCCTTTATTACCAGTGAAAAGGAAACCTACAATGGTCAATTCAAGACCTACTAAAAACCCAGGGAAAGAGAAAAAGGAAAAACAAAAACCTGCAAAGAAAACAAATACAAAGCAAAACATAAACAGTCATCAGCTCCGTCACACTGATAGAGTGCCTGGAAGTTCCACACCTTCACACACCTGATAGAGTCCCTGGAAGTTCCACACCTTCACACACACCTGATAGAGTGCCTGGAAGTTCCACACCTTCACACACCTGATAGAGTCCCTGGAAGTTCCACACCTTCACACACACCTGATAGAGTCCCTGGAAGTTCCACACCTTCACACACACCTGATAGAGTGCCTGGAAGTTCCACACCTTCACACACACCTGATAGAGTCCCTGGAAGTTCCACACCTTCACACACCTGATAGAGTGCCTGGAAGTTCCACACACCTGATAGAGTGCCTGGATGTTCCACACCTTCACACACCTGATAGAGTGCCTGGATGTTCCACACCTTCACACACACCTGATAGAGTGCCTGGATGTTCCACACCTTCACACACACCTGATAGAGTGCCTGGAAGTTCCACACCTTCACACACCTGATAGAGTGCCTGGATGTTCCACACCTTCACACACACCTGATAGAGTGCCTGGATGTTCCACACCTTCACACACACCTGATAGAGTGCCCTCTTACCAATACTGTTGAAGGTTGACAGCTGTGGTGTTCTCAAACTGAGGAGCAGACCTTGCCCCTCTTGCCCTTCCTGCCCCTCTTGCCCTTCCTGCCCCTCTTGCCCTTCCTGCCCTTCTTGCCACTCTTGCCCCTCTTGCCACTCTTGCCACTCTTGCCACTCTTGCCCATCTTGCCACTCTTGCCACTCTTGCCCATCTTGCCACTCTTGCCCCTCTCCTACAGCAGGTCTCACCTCAAGCTGAGGGGACGAGTCCAGGTCTTTCATAGGGTCCACGGGGGACAGGAGGCCTCATCTAGGACCTCGTTTGGGATTTCCATTATCAGTTTTTAGATAATAAAGATCGAAATAATTCAAGTGAGGCCCATTACTTCCTCCCCAGAGCACCAAGAACCCGCCGTGACTAGATGTTGTTGCGTTTGGATACCTACACACCTCTTAAAGAGGGGGACTGTAGAGCTATAACTGGTAAAGCTGGGTTATATAAAAGTGGCTCGTCTCCTATCCACACACTAGATACAATGTCTCCTTGGGGAGGTCAAACAGTCCAAGCTGGTAAAACAGACTGACCTGACTGACAGCTCTGCAGAGTTTAGGTCCATTAAAAGCACTGAACAGCTGCAGTTACGTCATCAGCATATGCTGAGAGTTTCATAGATTTCTCCAGAAAGACTAGTCTTAAGACCCCCTAACCTCATTAATCCTCCTTACAAGGGTTCCATTGATAAGGGTTACAACAGACCTGAGAGAGGGTAGTCCTGCCTCATACCTCTCTCAACTTCAATAGGAGTAGCTCAGCACCCCACCAATGTTTACCATACAGACAGCTCCAGAATACAAAGGTTTCACCCAGGATATCAATACGTCTCTAAACTCAAAAGCCTGTAATGTGTTAAACAGATACGAATGATCAAATCTTTCAACTGTATTAAATAAATCAGTTCAAGGATAAGACCATGAACCTGAGTCACAAATCAAAAACAAGATCTATAGATATAGTTAGATCTATCTTTCAT
>NC_045174.1:19150164-19155164 GCF_900700415.2 Clupea harengus | reverse complement strand
GTCCTCTCTGGGCTCCAAACCCATGTCCTGTGTCCTCTCTGGGCTCCAAACCCATGTCCTTGGTGATACCAAGCATCACCCTGGTGTAGTTAGCACCTTGCTCCACCACATGAGTTTCATGAACACTTCCCATATGTATATAATGTAATAACATACGCTACACGCATATGTATATAATGTAATAACACACGCTACACCCTCCACACATGTTCTGCATGCTTGCCCTTGGCTGAGCTCTCCTGCCTACCGTGGGGGTAGTAGGCTTCTTCTTCTTCTTCTTCTTCTTCTGCTTGCTTGGTTGTGGTAGGTTTTTCTTCTTCTTCTTCTTCTTCTGCTTGCTTGGTTGTGGTAGGTTTTTCTTCTTCTTCTTCTTCTTCTTCTTCTTCTGCTTGCTTGGTTGTGGTAGGTTTTTCTTCTTCTTCTTCTTCTTCTGCTTGCTTGGTTGTGGTAGGTTTTTCTTCTTCTTCTTCTTCTTCTTCTTCTTCTGCTTGCTTGGGTAGCAGTGACTCGCACACAGGCGCATGGCTTCCACCATAGCTCCCCAAACGAGAGGCAAAGCCGCCATGGGGCTTAAGGCTAAGCTGGAGTCAGGAAGTAGCATGGGCCCTAGCGAGGTAGCGACTGCACCACTGAGCACAGGCTATAAGTCATCGGGGAGCGCTGTGGAAGGGAGGAAGGAAGGTCCGCCGCGGAGTATCTCATATGAAATAAATAGGGCTGCTAATGACACCCTCCCGTCCTTATTAGCCGTGCCATTATGTCCCATTTGTTTGCTTTATCATGGCCTGCCCCAAAAGCCCAGGGGTCTAATGATTTAGGATGCGGAAAAGAGGCTGGGAAGACGGCTGGGAAGGTCGCGGTAATTGTTTGATACGGTAGCCGCCCTCCTCCTCCTCCTCCTCCTCCTCCTCCTCCTCCTTCTCATCCTCCTCTTTCTCTTTCTACCTCCTCCGCCTTTCACTGCCTCCATCCCTCCCTCCCTCCCTTCCTCCCTCCCTGCCTGGCTGGCTGTCTACATGCTGACGGCAGAGCCTGCTGCTTTTCTGCTCTCCCAAAAGCAGAGGGTGACAGTCAGTATCACTGGGACAGACCAGGCAGGACTAGCAGCATCAGGACCAACCACTTTATGGGTTTAGTATTGTCAAATATGTGGTGATGATGATGATGATGATGATGATGATATAAATGATGATGGTGATGATGATAGTGATGGCCGCCATAATAACACTGATGGCAAATACTAATGATGTTTATTGTGTAATATACCAAACAGTTAATTAGCTAGTTATATTGCCCAATGCCCAAAGTGTTTTGCAGATGTAAGACATATATCAGGGCTTTAAGTAGAATAGCTTTGCATTGCCCTCTCTCTCTCTCTCTCTCTCTCTCTCTCTCTCTCTCTTCTCTCCCTCTCTCTCTCCCCCTGTTTTAATCATCACTTCTGTGTCTCCCAGGATGTCATTATCAATAATTAAGAAATGGCTGAAAGTCCCTGGTCTGTTTCGTGCCGCTCAAAGCGTCTTGTTGAGGCAAGCTCACATCAAAGCGAGGATGCTCACACTTCGCCTGCGTGTCTACGCGTCGCCATTAACCTTTCCCGCAGACACGTGCAGCATCTGTTGATAATGTAGCAAATAATTAATTTAATGCTTGTAAAGGGATCAGTGAAAGGGTAATTAATGTTTGTTTTAGCGACTCGGGGCTCCAGCAGAAGGAGACAGCGCCGTCGATAAATCCCCCCTGGCCCGTCGCAGCCACCTGGAGATAAAATAGCGCCGCTGTCACCCAGGCTCCGTCTTCCCAGGATGCCTCTGGATGTTCCACAGCAGCTTTATCTTCCGTTGTACAGTGTCAGGGATCGACGTGCGTGTGTGTGTGTGTGTGTGTGTGTGTGTGTGTGTGTGTGTTTGTTCACCGCTAATCACCTTTTAGAGGTGCAGTATTGACATAGAGTGTTCAAAGGGCCCTCCAGCTAAGACCCGGTCTCTTAGAGGACAGGAGCGGTGACTGTTTGGGTGTAAAGCTGGTTCAATGCTGATAGGCATGGTTGGGAGAGTTAGAAACAGGATGGAAGTGTGTGTGTGTGTGTGTGTGTGTGTGTGTGTGTCTGGGTGTCTGTGTGTGTGTGTGTGTGTGTGTGCGTGTGTGTGACTGGTGTGTTCACCTGCTGGGATAGAAAATGCGTGCTATTATCATGTAATGAACTCCTTTTTAAAAGGAGCCATCTGTTTAATGAATATGTCTTATTGATGAGCATTTAACATGCAAATCTAAAAAGGAATGAGTGCTAGTCCACTGTTCACACACGCACACCTACATACACACACACACACACACACACACACACACACACACACACACACACACACACACACAAAGCGCGGGCACACACTCCCACACAAAGCTTTCCAGGTGAAAGTGGGTATAGGTTGTGTTTTTCTTGTGATGCCTGCTTCATTAACACACACACACACACACAGACTCACACACACGCACACACACACAGACTCACAGACACACACACACACACACACACACACACACACACGCACACACACGCACGCACATTCGTTCTTCCATTCCTAGACTAACCTCCATTCATTAGCTTGATTTATTAATTACCAGGGACTGTAGGCAGCGGGAGAGAGAGAATGTGGGAGAATATCAATTATGAAGAGGCATTAATGGATTAAACTGAAACAATGTGTGCGCTCTGTTGAAGTAACCCTTCGCAGGGAGGAGGCAATTAGAGCGGGTGCTGAAGCCCGACCCGCCCCGGCCCAAAATAAAAAGCTTTCATCCTCGGCGCTCCGACTCTGGCCCGTGGCCCCGGCTGGGTCGGTCCAGTCCCTCTGGTTAAATTACGGCCTCGTGCGAACGCACGTCGCGGGCACTCATTGGCTTACGTTCGTGGTTCACGGAGTTATTTTATGTATTTGTATTAATTTTTATTGATTTGTATTCCTTCTGAGCCTTTTGCGGATTGCACTGAATGAAGACGGTTGAGTTGACACTGCTGCCCATCGAGGGGTCAAGGGAGGGAGGGTCATGGGTGATCTCATCAGGGTTTTAATGTGTGATGAATCAATTATTCTTTTGTTTAATCTGTGTGGCTTCAGTGCCATGCTTTTGGTAAAACATGGTTAATCGGTCTCCCTGAATTCCTTTATTTAATTTGTATCTAATTCAATGTGAATTCATAATCTAATTCAGCATTTAGTTCAACCGCAGGAGTGCAACACATAATCGATAAAAGAAAAAGACCTCACACTTTCTCTTTATTGCACTGCGAGTAATGGAAAATTGATACTTTGTTGTTACATTAAGTATTGTTATGGTTTGTGTTAGGGTAAAGTTACTGTGTGAAAATGTGCTGTTATACACTAGTAATTAATGTGTAACACTGAACTCAGTGATGTAATAACAATGGAACAAAGGTGCAATTATACAGTGTTACCCAAAAACATCTAGAGTCTAGCACTAAATCTTCCAACGAGAGACTCCCAAGTGCAGAATCAAGTTTACCTTTATCAGTAGGTTAGTCTGCACTCCCCGATGTCTCTTTGACTCGACCGTTTGGGTTGTCAACACGAGCCGTTAACCATCCCATCTAACAGCCACAGAGTGAGGAAATGTCAGGCTAGCTTAATTGATGGCGGCAACACCCCCCCTCTGCCTGACATGAGAAAATGGATGGGGTGCGGGGATGGGATGGGATGGGTGGGGGGGGGGGGGGGGGGGGGGGGGGGGGGGAGAAGAGACAGGCTTCGTTTGGAAGAGAAGTGCTGCAAGACAGGCAGATGTGGAAGACAGGCCAACCAGCTTGTGCAGTGTAGCGTAGCATAGTGTTGTGTAGCCTGGCAACACGTAGCATAGCACAGCCTAGCATAGTGTAGAGTATAGTTTGGTATAGCGTTGTATAGTATAGTATAAGGCAAGTTAGCATATGGTGGCATAGCACAGTGTATAATCACATAGTGGTAGCATAGCGTAGCATGGCACAGCACAGCACGGCACAGAAAGCTTGTTTATATGAGAAATGAGGCGTCAGTCTGTGGTTATATTGATTGGAGAGGATGGTGGTGTGTGGGTGTGTGAGGAGGTGGTGGTGTTTGGGGTGGGGGATGGGGGGGGGGGGGGGGCAGCTCTCAGGTAGGATTTATAGGGAGCATCCATCTCAGGCTTGATGGGGTAGTTGTCAGCTGGGTGATGGAGCTACGCCCAGCTCATCGGCTTGATCTGCGACCTGAGGGCGGCTCATCAGCGGCTCAAGAGACAGCGAGGGGGAGACGAGGATGACGACAGGGTGGAAGAGTGAGAGAGAGAGAGAGAGAGAGAGAGAGTGAGAAAGAGAGAGAGAGAGAGTGAGAGAGAGAGAGAGAAAGAGAGAGAGAAACAGAGAGAGAGAGAGTGAGAGAGAGAGAGTGAGAGAGACGAGAGAGAAGAAAGCAACCCTGTGAAGAGAGGTGAGAGAGAGAGAGAGAAAGAGAGAGAGAGAGAAACAGAGAGAAGAAAACAACCCTTAGAGGTGTGTGTGTAAGAGAAACAGAAAAAGAGAGAGGGGAAAACACCTACAGAGAGAGGTGTGTGTGTGTGTGTGTGTGTGTGTGTGAGGAAGGGAGAGCATAAGAGGGAGGTAGAGATGGAGGGGTAGATATAGAGAGGGCATGAGGAAGAGAGACTAAATAAGGAAAGTCAGAGAGAAAGCGTGGAAGAGAGATGAGGGGACTAAGGAAGATGGAGGGACGAAGAGACAGAGGGAGGAAGAGAGACCGACGGGGGGAATGAAATACGGACACGTGGGAACAGAAAGAGAGAAATAAAGAAGAAGAGTAATGGCCTTTCTCAACTCTGAGCATTTTTTTTTCTCCTCATAGCCATTTGCCTTGATTAAATCTCACGTAGGGAACGAGGGAACAAAAACGAGAGGAAAAAGAAAGGGGAGAGAGCCTCTCGGTCGAATTTTGATACGGGGGGGACACACGGAAAACAAAATGAAA
>NC_045174.1:19140164-19142664 GCF_900700415.2 Clupea harengus | reverse complement strand
CTCCTCCTCCTCCTCCTCCTCATGACGCTCCTCCTCCTCCTCCTCCTCCTCCTCCTCCTCCTCCTCCCTTTCCTCCTCCTCCTCCTCCTCCTCCTGCTCCTCCTCCTCCTCCTCCTGCTCCTCCTCCTGCTCCTCCTCCCTTTCCTCCTCCTCCTCCTCCTCCTCCTGCTCCTCTTCCTCCTCCTCCTCCTCTTCCTCCTGACGCTCCTCCTGACACTCCTCCCCACGCTACTCCTGCGGGGCCCGTAATGAGTGTTTCTCTCTCGTTATTTACCGCAGATTTGGAGAGATGTGTGGGGGATAATGAGAGAGGGAGCCTGAGCTTTCATCCTATTACGTCTCGTCTCGTCTCAGGAGACATGGAGACGGTCCCCACGGTGAATCACTTCGCCAGTTTTGGAAAAAAAATAGGAACACTTGAAAACTTAATTCTGTCTTTTTTCTTCTTTGCTTGTTTTTTTTTTGTTTGGAAGATATTCTTGTACGCTTACACACAAACACACACGCACACACGTTCTGGCAGGCTGTCGGGCAGATACATTTTCCCAAGCTGAAACACACACACACACACACACACACACACACACACACACACACACACACACACACTGCTTGTTCCTTTCGACTCCTCGTGGAGAATAGCAACGAATTGCCTCTGCAACACGTCTCCCCCTGACCTGATTCCGAGCTGTAGCCCTCATGTCTCCCCTCTCTGTTGCCCATATCATCTTCATTTCCTCGTCCAAGGGTCTTCTCCAGGCTCTCTGCCCTTTGACCTCTGACCTCTGCCCTTGAGGGTTCCAGTCCAGGGGTCTTGGTGGGTGCCGTTGCCCAGATGGTTCCTAACTGTGTGACCTGTCCGGTTCCATCTTCGTTCTGCCAGCTGTTCCACAAAGGTCTTTTTTCCCCCATCGAGATCCCGTCGATCACTGCCGGAAGTCCCCCGTTGTTGATGGTTTCAGGCCGGTCTGAATCTAGAGTATTGTTCTGAGACAAGATCTGAGATCTTTTTGACGGTGGTCTGGAGTTTTGCTTGAGGTGGTGGTGTTCACTCTCTGCATTTCTATTGATCTTTTTCTATTGATCTAGAGTAGAACAACCTTGACATTTCTATTGACGGACTGCAACTTGTTTCTTGCAGAGAGTGTTGCAGATCCCCAAAGTGGTTTTAGTGAGTTGATGGCTTTACTTGCTTTCCCAATCTGAGCAACTGTCTTCTAATATCTTCATGTGTCCCCCCTCCAGTTCTAGTTCACACAGTGCTGCACACTAATCAACAAATAGACTTGTTTACTTCTCTCAGGTTGTTTACGTCTATGGGTGTCTGGTGTTTACTGTTGATTTTTATAACTTCTGTTTTGTCTATGTTTATTCAAAACACACACACACACACATACACACACACACACACACACACAAACACACAGACCGCGTTTGAGAAGCAGGGGTTGAGTATCATTTGAAGTGGAGCTGAAGGGACTGAGATTGGCATTCTCTCCAGCACGGGGGAGGAGGCTGAGGGTGTACAGCCTGCACTTATGAGGCTCCACTGAGAGGGAGTGTGTGTGTGTGTGTGTGTGTGTGTGTGTAAGTATTTGTGCGCAATGTGTGTGTGGGTGTGTGTGTGTGTATGTATTTGTGCGTAATGAGTGTGTGTGTGTGTGTGTGTGTGTGTGTGTGTTTGTGTGTTGTTTGCCTAGCATGGCAGCCTTCCCTAGGCTGACTTGACGGATGGGAACTGGGGTTGCGCCGCCCGTCATTGCTGGGTGACTGTGAGTGTGTGTGTGTGTGTGTGTGTGTGTGTGTGTGTGTGTGTGTGTGTGTGTGTGTGTGTGTGTGTGTGTGTGTGTGTGTGTACTTGGGAACTGGGGTTGCGCCGGCCGTCATTGCTGGGTGACTGAGCACTTTCACAGGCCTGAATGCCGCAGATCCCAGATGGTGTTGTGATGGGCGCCTTTTTGTGCCACTGCCAGGGTGGTGGTGGTGGTGGTGGTAGTGCTTGGCATTGTGTGAGTGTGTGTGTGTCTGTCTGGCAGTGTGTGTGTGTGTGTGTGTGTGTGTGTGTGTCTGTATCTGTCTTCGTATGAAAGGTAATGAATGTGTGTGTGTGTGAGAAAGAGAGACAGATTGTCCGGTGTGTGTGTGTGTGTGTGTGTGTGTGTGTCTTTGAGTGTGTGTGTGTGTCTTTGAGTGTGTGTGTGTGTGTGTGTGTGTGTGTGTGTGTTTGTCTTTGAGTGTGTGCGTGTGTCTTTGAGTGTGTTAGGGGGTTAGTCTGGTGTGTGGCAGGCCACAGAGCCATTCTCAGCCCTTGATTCTGTTGGAGGGGGCTCGCTGGAATGTTGTTGACTCAGGATGAGAGGTTTCCATTTTAGTGGGCAAAAGAGGTGGCAGGCTTCCAGTCCGCACTGTGACACAAAGCAGACCTGGCAGCGGCTAAAAATTGCCCCCAGCCTGAACCGGTGCCCTTGGTCCAGTGGGCATAGGGGGCAGCGTGCCCAAC
>NC_045174.1:19127664-19130164 GCF_900700415.2 Clupea harengus | reverse complement strand
CTCTATCTCTCCCTCTTTGTGTCTCAGTGAAGACCCTGATCTACCCTTCTGTCTCCTGCTCTGGGCCGTGGGGCCTTTGGTCGCTGTGACATTTACCGCGCCAGTCTTGCGCTCACATCACTTTCGTTCTCTCCCATTTGGGTGCTTTGAAATTACAGCGTTTCATCTCCACCCTGTTTCCCATGACTGGGGAATTCTCTACACCGTGGGTGGGACTTCTGCACGTTTACCATTTAATGCACCTTCTCTCTCTCTCTCGCTCTCTCTCTCTCTCTCTCTCTCTATCTCTCTCTCTCTATATATATTCTCTCTCTCTCTCCCTCTATTCTCTCTCTCTCTCCCTCTATTTTTTCTCTCTCTCCCTCTATTCTCTCTCTCCCATCTCTCTCTCTCTCTCTCTCTCTATCTCTCTCTCTCTATATATATTCTCTCTCTCTCTCCCTCTATTCTCTCTCTCTCTCCCTCTATTTTTTTCTCTCTCTCCCTCTATTCTCTCTCTCCCATCTCTCTCTCTCTCTCCCTCTATTTTTTTCTCTCTCTCCCTCTATTCTCTCTCTCCCATCTCTCTCTCTCTCTCCCTCTATTTTTTTCTCTCTCTCTCTCTCTCTCTCTTCTCTCTCTCTCTCTCTTCTCTCTCTCTCTCTTCCCAAATAGACGTTGTGACTCTGGGTAGAGTTTCGGCCAGTAATGTAGGATATTTACAAGAACCTAGGAGGCTGTCAGAGGCTGCTATGTATCTACACTTACATGTACACTGCCTGTATATATATATATATATATATTAATTTGCACACACACACACACACACACACACACTGCCTGTATATATATATATATATATATATATATTAATTTGCACATGTGTGGGTGGTGCATGTTTGGGTTGGCACATGTGTGGGTTTGCACATGTGTGGGTTGGCACATGTCTAGTTTGCACATGTGTGGGTTGGCACATGTGTGGGTTGGCACATGTGTGGGTGGCCCATGTTTGGGTTTTCACATGTGTGGGTTTGCACAACGACTCCCAGGCCACTACACACACACATTAAAGGCAAATAAACAGTACTCTTCCCGCTAACGACAGAATGATTATATATATGTGTGTGTGTGTGTGTGTGTGTGTGTGTGTGTGTGTATGTGTGGGTTTGCACATGTGTGGATTGGCACATGTGTAGTTGGCACATGTGTAGTTGGCACATGTGTAGTTGGCACATGTGTGGGTGGCGCATGTTTGGGTTTGCACATGTGTGGGTTTGCACAACCCGCACTGACTTACAGTACTGTGCATATACACAATCCCATAAGTATGTGAGCTTCCTCCATATCAAACCCATAAGGTTGGTGGTAGGGCTGAACGATTTGGGGAAATAATCTAATTGCGATTTTTTACCAAAATATTGCGATTGCGATTCGATATGCGATTTAAATATGAATGATTTAAATATGACCAACACAATATTAGATACATTTAGTGTAAAATATTCTTTCCCACATTTTACATTTTTATTTAACTGCTCATTACAGAAACAAGAACAACAAATCGGTGGCTTTGCCACTGTGCATTTAAGTAATTTAAAAAAAGTAATTTTAAGTATAAACACTAGGCATGCACTTTTTAAACCCTGTATGCAAAATGTACCATCTTAAAAAAATTAAAAAATAAATAAAATGTATTTAAAATTTATTATTTTTTCTTTTTTAATCGCGAACGTTGCGGTTAGAAAATCGCGTTCTATCAAATCGCGATTAAATCGCAAATGCAATTAATCGTTCAGCCCTAGTTGGTGGTGTTAGCACCTTGCTCTATACATGTGAGTTTGCTCACCTCAAGGCGGGGGTTCTTCCTTCCAGCCTAGAGGAGGTTCCTCCACCCTAGAGGAGGTTCTTCCAGCCTAGAGGAGGTTCCTCCACCCTAGAGGAGGTTCTTCCAGCCTAGAGGAGGTTCTTCCAGCCTAGAGGAGGTTCCTCCAGCCTAGAGGAGGTTCTTCCAGCCTAGAGAAGGTTCTACCAGCCTATAGGAGGTTCTACCAGCCTAGAGGAGGTTCTTCCACACTAGAGGGGGTTCCTCCACCCTAGATGAGGTTCTACCAGCCTAGAGAAGGTTCCTCCACCCTAGATGAGGTTCTACCAGCCTAGAGGAGGTTCTTCCACACTAGATGAGGTTCTACCACCCTAGAGGAAATACTAACAGATGTATGAGCTCTTTTATACCATCAGCTATTGGCTTTTTAAACACAATGGGGTTCGGTGCCCCCCCCCCCTTTACTCTTGCTGCTTCTTCTGATGGTTCTGGTGGAGAATGACAGCAGTGACGTCGACACTAAACGTGTGCTTGTGTTTATGGATGTATGTCTATAGTGTATGGATATGTGGTATGGATTCCTTTTTATCTTTCATTATTGACTGCTCTTTACAAGCCAATTGCCCCTGGTGGGACATTAAAGCTTAACTCTACTCAACTCTACTCTACTCTACTCTACTCATCTCTACTCTACTCTAC
>NC_045174.1:19117664-19120164 GCF_900700415.2 Clupea harengus | reverse complement strand
AACTGAACTGAACTGAACTGAACTGAACTGAACTGAACTGAACTGAACTGAACTGAATTGAATTGAACTGAACTGAACTGAACTGAACTGAACTGAAATGAATTGAATTGAATTGAATTGAATTGAATTGAATTGAACTGAACTGAACTGAACTGAACTGAACTGAACTGAACTGAACTGAATTGAATTGAATTGAATTGAATTGAACTGAACTGAACTGAACTGAACTGAACTGAACTGAATTGAATTGAATTGAATTGAATTGAATTGAATTGAATTCAGTTGAATTCAGTTGTGAGGAATAGTCCTACACAGGGATGGTCCTACGGAGCAGCTTACTCAGAGAGCTCAATGGTATATTCGGGCTCGATTCATTTCATACACGTCCGTCAGTGGCACTGTCAAATAGAGCAATCGTCTGCATTGGGTTTGCCTTTTATATTGCATGAAAAAGCATATTTATCTAACTCCCTTCGTTCAATTTCTACTCAAGTGTTGGTATTGTCCGTCTGAAGAAATCTTCTTTTTCTATGCGAGCCGTGCCACGGTACACACACACCTCCATTGTACACACACCTCTGTGGTACTCACATCTCCCCTGGAGGCTCTTCTGTTGTGTATAAAACATGGCCAGGTGAAAAGGCAGGTTTTTTTTGTTGCGCCTGAGATTCCGACGTGAACAGATGCAGCTGACCTAGAAGGAAACGAGAGAAAGAAAGTAGACAGGGAGGAAGGGAGAGAGTAAATGAAAGGAGAGAGAGAGAGAGAGAGAGAAATTCAGAGAATGCAAAAGAAAATAACACACAGATAGAGAGAGAGCGAGAGAGAGAGAGAGGGTGAGAGAGGTATATACATATGAGAGAAACACCCGAGCTGTAGTAAGTAAAAAAAGGAAAAAATAAAATAAAGAGTAAAAAAACTCTCTCCTCCTCCTGGCGACCACCCTGCTGCCTGTTTTGGGAGCGCAGTGAGGGGTTGACCTACAAACACTCACACGCACACACACACACACACACACACACACACACACACACACCCACACACACACACACACACACACACACACACTCACACACACACACACACACACACACACGCACACACACACACACACACACACACACACACACACACACACTCGCTCCTTCCCCACAGCTGCTGGGTCCCGCCGAGGCCTGATTACATTAGCATCCTTTAAATAAGATCCCAGCGAAAAGGAGATCGTATGCAGAGTGGGGCTGTGGGCTCCCCTCTGGAAATAAGGCATGTGAGGTGAGAACAGGACACACACGCTGAAGGATACAGTTGAGTAGTGTGATGGAAATTGATATTGCCATTAATTTATAGACTTACATTGCATTGCAGGCATGTTCTCCTGTGTTTGTGTGTGTGTGTGTGTGCCATGTCTATTGATAGTCTTAGTACACCTTTGTTTAAAGGCCCCAGCAGACATCCCCCTGCCCCAGGTGGAGGAATACACATTGTCCACCATTTTGGGCCTGTGTGTGTTCCTCCATAAGAAAATCCCCTCCCACTCACCTCCCCTTCCCAACCTTGACCTGTAGAACCTTCCCCAATGTTGACCTATCACCCCCAAGGTATCCTCCCATGATTGACTGGTATTTAACCTGTAACACTGTGGTGCATCTTTAGTCTTTGCCTGCCTCTACTTGATGTTGGTTTTGACTCCCTGCAGGAGCACCTTGAAATACACCTCCCGAAACCTTTGATTCGCCTCGTGGTCCTTTGTCTAGAAGAGTGTCGGCCTAAGTAACCCCGTCAAGTGATAGAAAGATAGATACATAGATAGATAGATTGATAGTTTGATCATTTGATAGATTAATATATCGATATATAGCTAGATAGATAGGTATATCGATTGACAGATAAATAGATAGATATATAGATAGTTTGATAGATTGATAGATAGATAGATTGATAGATTGATATATAGATAGAGAGATAGTCAGACAGAGCTATGTCTTGCCTTTAGCACTTCAGCCTTATGTAAGGGCTGATGACTGCCAAGGTGCCGTTATATGACATTAATGGATGAAGTGGAAGCACAGGGCTCCACAACGCGAAGTGGACTGGAGTTTCCTCCGCCAAGTCCATTAATTCCGAATAACGGGACACCTCGAAGGCCGTTATCCGGGTCACTCCCTGGGAGCCACACACACACACACACACACACACACACACACACACACACAATCACACAATCACACACACACACACACACACACACACACACATACACTCACACACACACACACACTCCCTGGGAGCCACACACGTATTTGGGCTCGAATGTAGAGGCCACAAAGGAAACATTTGGTTCAGTTTATTAGTTTATTAATTTACGAGAGAGTGGGGATAGAGAGAGGGAATAGATAGAGAGAGAGAGAGAGGGGGGATAGATAGAGAGAGTGGGGATAGATAGATAGATAGAGAGAGAGAGAGAGAGAGAGAGAGAGAGGGGACTATAAAGAAAAGAGAC
>NC_045174.1:19097664-19107664 GCF_900700415.2 Clupea harengus | reverse complement strand
TCTTTGCTTTTTTTGGTCATTTTTTTAAAAAGTTACCGAGAAATAAACAGTGTACTATGTACTTATGTCATGATTGATTAACAAAAATAGTCTGTTTCGTTAGCGATGTATCCGTTAGCCAGGTCGCTAACAGTAGCTGCTAGCTAGCAAATAAGCACACACAGGATGATGACACAGCGTCATGTTGCCGTACATCCTATCTTAATAGACTGTTCGAAATCAACGGTTTTTTGAGATACCTTCCCCCGAAAGGACCTCTCTCGTCAGACACCTGTCCAACTAGAGATCAAGGATTAGACAGCTATCTAAGAATCCGAACACAGCCAGTTATTAGTTATATCTCCATGGTAACATATGTTCCCAAAAGTGTCACTGAAAAAGGAGAAAGGGAAATGAGTGAGGGATGAAGGAAGAGAAAGGTAGGATGGAAGAGATAGATAGAGGGCCATCCACACACACACACACACACACCCAAGCTATCTCTCTCCCTCTCTCATACACACACACACACACACACACACACACACACACACACACACACACACACACACACACACTAGCTATCTCTCTCTCTCTCTCTCTCTCACACACACAGACACACACACACACACACACACACACACACACACACACACACACACACACACACACCACTCATGCACTCTGTCTTTCAATTACATTGCACAAAATTGTATCAGTCACAGAAAGAAATTAACATGGAAATATGAAAACAAGCACTTTTTAATCATTTTCACTTAGTTGTCAATTTGCAGAAAATCAATCCTTATTTCACTGAATGTCTTTTTCCACTCTGTCTCTTTCGCTCTCTCTACCTTCCCTCTGTTTTTTCTCTCTGTTTCTCTCTTTCCATCCTGTCATGACTAATCTCCTGAGAAAATTAAGAATGACAGAAAAAAAATGAGAGAGAGACAGAGAGAGACAGAGAGAGAGAGGGAGAGAAAGAGAGAGAAAGCGAGAGAAAGCGAGAGAGAAATAGAGAGAGAGAGAGAGAGAGAGAGAGAGAGAGAGAGAGAGAACAGATCTGTTCTGCCAACGACCAGAGGAGGAAGATGAAGATAATACAAATTTCCAATCAGTTCCACTAGCGCCTGTGGAGTGCTGCGCTGTGCTGTGCTCCTTTGCTAGCTCCAGAGTATGTGAAATTCATTTGTGATCACTTCAAACACGGGAGAAGGGCCGTACACACACACACACACACACACACACACACACACACACTACACATGCTGAGGGCCCTGTGTGTGTGTGTGTGTGTGTGTGTGTGTGTGTGTGTGTGTGTGTGCTTGTGTGCGTGCCTGCGTGCCTGCGTGCCTGCGTGCCTGCGTGTGTGTGGAGGCAGCAATGGACACAGGGGCTTCAGTGTGCCAAATAGCATAACTGAGCTGAGGGTGAGAGAAGTGTGGAACAGATAAAGATGGGAGAAGAGAGTGTGTGTGTGTGTGTGTGTGTGTGTGTGTGTGTGTGTGTGTCTGTGTGTGTGTGTGTGTGTGTGTGTGTGTGTGTGTGTGTGTGTGTGTGTGTGTTGAACCGATAGGGATGGGAGATGAGAGCTAAGATGGCGGGAATGAGGAAAGAGAGAGGGAGGAGGAAGGGAGAGAAAAGTGAGATGAGGAGGTAGGGAGGTAGGTAGGTAGAGAGGGAATAAGGTGATGGAGGGAGGTAGAGAGAGACAGACATGGGGAGAGAGATGCTGAAGGGATGCTGAAGGGGCCGAGGGGAGAAGCAGGAAGGGAGGGAATAGAGAGAAGGGAGGAGAGGAGGGAGGGAGGGAGGGAAAAGAATAGAGGACAAGGAGGGAGGGAATACAGAGAAGGGAGGGAGGGAGGAAAGAGAGAGAAGGCAGGAAGGGAGGGAGGGAATAGAGAGGGATGGAAGAAACAGACAAGTGGAGAGATAGTGATATAGGGGTTGTCCTCTCTCTCCCCTCTTCTCTAATTCCTATAGATCTATTGATTACGTTCTCCTGGCTACAAGCCTCCAGTGCGGAGGAGTCTCTGTAAGTTAGAGGCAGCGTTCGCTAATCAAGCAGAAAGATAACTCCCCTGCTCCGAGGCTACAGCTGTCGCTAAAGCCAAGCGCCGTGATATCAATCAATCATGCTTGTTAGGAGGCGTGAGTCATCTCTCTCTGTCAATAATCCCCCTCAAAATGCTCTTAAATATTTATAGGTATTTAAAGCTTTAGTGAGTGCAGTGTGGTAACTAAAGCCTGTTTTTCCCCCCTTCTAATCTCATGAAAGAGCCTGCAATATTGATAAAAGTGAATGCGTCCAGAACAGTAGACTGTTCATGTGTAGCAATTCAAGCTATTCAACCATTTTCTCCGTTTACTAAAAGATTAAACATCGTATCGTTATATAAAAGGTAAAACAAATAAATAATAGCGTATCTGATTCAAGTCAGCCGAGAAGGAGGGAGGGCTCGCTGCGTGCGGAGAGTGAAGACAAAGACGAAGACCCCTGTGGTCGCACCTCCATGCCATTACTCTGGCTCGACGGCAAACACAATTACACCCAGGAGATGAATGCGGCTCATGAAATAAAGAAAAGCGCGGAGACCACCGAATTCCCACCACGTTCATTCAGGACGACTGAGAAAAGCCTGAGTTATGGCAGAGCCCTCGTCACCAGCAGTGCAGTCGTGTCCTCTGCTACTTTCACGCAAAGGCAGACACATAAGTGCGACAGCTAACTTGTGTAATGCGAAATTTTACTACTTAATACAACTGGCTACATGTAGTCCCTTTGCTCTGCTAATGCCATCCAAAGACAAAAGCTTACTTTGTCTTTCTTAGACAATTTAATTTAACGTTCGACAGCTAAGCTTTATAATGTAGTCATAAAGACTCTGCAACTGGCCGAGTGCTATGTTCTATGCGAAAGAATATATCTGAGCCTTAACTTGAGCCAGAACTGTGATGCATCCATTTGTTCGTGTGCTATAACTGTGATGTATGTATTTGTTCGTGTGCTATGACTGTGATGTATCCATTTGTTCGTGTGCTATAACTGTGAGGTATGTATTTGTTTATGTGTGAAAGCCAGTCAATATTTGATAAAGATAAGTGTGAAAACTAGTCTGTCCTCGTGGCAGGTGTAGGAGTACTAGACACTGAACCTGGAGCGGGAACCAACTTGTGTCCCTGTGCTGCATTAATTGATGAGCCCTTCACCGCCGAGGGAGTTGGGCTTTCTCTCTCACTACTTTGCATGTTTCGCTTCGCTACGCGCTCCTTGAGTTTCGCATCTTGTGCCTCCGACGATGAGCGAACTGGAGAGCACTTGACGCCTCGGTAAGAAGGCCAGTATCCATCTGGAGAGAAAGGAGCTCTCTGTGTGTGTGTGCTGAAAGAATGCCAACAGGCACTTCTTCTCCTCTTGACTGTTCAAGGTAGAGAAGGCCAGCTTTGGAGAGACCAGCAAGAGCGAGCTAGAATTTTGAAAGTATACCACGGCCGTTCCTCCTACCTGACTACTACTGGAGGACAAGTCCGCGCGCGAGAGAGCCTTGGGGAGAGGCTGCAGCGAATCGTTACCGTCATCGCTAACCGTATTCAGCTAACTGGTATCTCCTTCACACGTTATCGTCATCGCTAACCGTATTCAGCTAACTGGTATCTCCTTCACACGTTATCGTCATCGCTAACCGTATTCAGCTAACTGGTATCTCCTTCACACGTTATCGTCATCGCTAACTGTATTCAGCTAACTCGTATCTCCTTCACGCGTTATCGTCATCGCTAACCGTATACAGCTAACTCATATCTCGTTCACACGTCTCATTCTTACAGATACAAAATCTCACAAATAAGCTACATCCCAAAAACACCCGGTTTAAAGCCTATATAGACATATGACAAATACCCTCAAACGACACTAGCTCACACCTACAATGCAGACAGGCAGGCAGGGAGACAGGCAGGAAGGCCATCCAATCATTTTATTCAGTGAAGGGGTTTTTACAGCCTTGTGACTTCTTTATATATTGCCAGAGCATTTGATTTATTCATTGCTGTCGGGATGTAAAGAGAATTTTCAAGAAATCTCACAAATGTTTCTAAAATTGCCTGCCCTACCTTAAATGTGTGTGTGTGTGTGTGTGTGTGTGTGTGTGTGTGTGTGTGTGGTGTGTGTGTATTTGTGTGCATGTGTGTATGTGTGTGCATTAAGGTATTTTTTTTCTTATACATCCCACATCTTTTTTTTCTTCTTGCTGTATCTATTTTTTTTTCTTTGGTATCCCTAGGAGAAGTTTTTTTTTCTTCTAAGATGGCTGCCTTTGCACTGCTATTCCGCCCTCTCTTTAACTTCTCTTACCCAAGGTCAGCGTCAATCAAACCTTCCCATCAATCTCTCTCTCTCTCTCCCTCTCTCATTCCCTCTCTCTCTCATTCCCTCTCTCTTATTCTCTCTTCTCTCTCTCTCCATCTTCATGATCTTCAGTCCTTCCCCACACTTCCTTCCTAAGAGGAGTAAATTACAGGTAGAAGGTCTGGTAATAGCAGGCCATATTAAACTCTCACCTACGCTCGGTAATGTCAAGCTTTTAAAGCCGACAATGACAGCCTGTCATCATTGGGAAAATGTGTTTCAATCTTCGGGTCTCCCGGAAAATGACTTTTACGCGTTCAAAGAGAACGTGTCTCTTCTCTTCCGCTCTTTTCTCTTTTCTGTCCTGATACTGTATGTTTCTTCCCCTTTTGACATCACCTCTTGTCTTGGTATGGTTTCTGGGTTTTGCTTTTGTGTAGTGTATAAACACACACAGACAGGCACACGCACACAGACAGACACACACACACACACTCACTCACACACATACACAGACAGGCACACACTCTCTCTCTCTCTCTCTCTCTCTCTCTCTTTCTCTCTCACTCTGTCTCTCTCTCTTCTTTTCTCCAGTTATGCCAGTAAGCACAGAAACTCAACCCTAGCCAAAGCATCCCCTGCCCCCCCCCCCCCCCTCCCCCACCCCCGCCCCTGTCTACCCCACTCACCCGTCACCCCGAGGCAGCCAGATGCATGTGGACAGCCAGGGGCCACCTCTGGCACCGGCCGGCTGCACCTCTCCCATCCTGGCCCTGGGGCGGGCTTCTGCTGTGGCAGCTGCCAAGGACTCTAACTCGGGGGGGGGGGGGGGGTTAATCGACGCAGTGACTCTGGCACAGCCTGATGCCAGCGACTCACAGCCTGATGCAGGCGACTCAGAGCTTCCTGTAATCGGGGGGTGGGGGGGGCATTTAAACTGGAAGTTAGCCATCGGTGCACAGCAGTTTGGCTTGGGGTGGGGGGGTGGGGGGGTGCTGTGGCTGCTTTGTTAGTGTAGTGTCAGATCCCAGGTCATGTAAAGTTGCACAATTCAACGACAGGGTCTTCTCTACATCCTAAAAGTGTGTAGGAGGCCATGATTATAGGCCTATGTCTTAAACACACACACTTACACACACACACACACACACACACACACACCCCACACACACACACACACACACACACGCACCCCACACACACACACCCCACACACACGCACACACACCCCCCACACACACACACACGCACCCCACACACACACACACACACAACTTCTCTGTGTGTTCTGTTTTTCCTTCACCTTTGTTGAGGATCCCCTGTCAGTGATGTCATCGATTAGCGTCTCACAAGCACATCAATGGCTCGTAGTCAGCTCCTTTGATTGGCCCGTCACCATTAATAAAACTGCTGTTTTAATGTGACAGCTGCACTGCTCTCCTCTCTCTCTCTCTCTCTTTCTCTCTCTCTCTATCTCCTCTCTCTCTCTCTCTCTCTCTTCTCTCTCTCTCTCTCTCCTTCTCTCTCTCTCTCTCTCGCTCACTCTATGCCTCTCTCTCTCTCCCAGCATGAATTTCGTATTTCAAAATGGTTCGAACGCACAAACCACCGTCTCCAGTCAGACGTCGGGGCGGAGAAAATAAGTCGTGTGGACCTCCTTCAACACTTTGCCCTCTGCGTTTGGCAGAAACAAAAGAGAGAGAGAGAAAGAGTGGGAGGGGGGGGGGGACATAAAGAGAGGCCTTAATGTGTAATCAATGCCTATACAAATAGACTTTCTCCAACAGGTAATTAAAAGCCAATAGACGCATCGCAGTCCATGCGAAACATGTGAAGGTTGTGGTCAGGGCTAGATTAATGTTAGATTGGATGTCGTCTTGGGCACCTGAAGTCTTTTTCTCACCCGTGGTGGTTGAATTAACGACCCCCCACACACACACACAGACACACAGACACACAGACACACACACACACACACACACACACACACACACACACACACACACACCGCACATACCCTACAAACACCTCCACCACCCGAGGGAAAACACATTCATCGATTCACATTCACGCTCTTTCAATTTGTCTCCTGATTGAGCGTCTCTCGGTGCAATTACCCACGACTTGCTGCATAAAGTTTTGCTTAATTTCTGTTTGCTGTAGCTAAAAAGCCCATTAAGCCGCCATTGATATGCACACCGAGGAGCCGGCGTGAAGACACACTGCCAGTAGGCCTGTTTCAGGCACGTGAGCAGCCCCCAGGATGTAAAGTTTTCCCACGGAGATTCCTCTGAAAGGGCGTGTTCAGCGTTCCGTGGCCACGCGGTGTGGAGGCTGCTATCTCCAGATGACATTTTGGAAACTCCTGGCAGTCTCTCTCTCTCTCTCTCTCTCTCTCTCTCTCTCCCTATGTGTCTCTCTTTCTCTCTCTCCATCATCCTCTCCCGCTCTCTCTCTCTGTCCCCAGGGAACGCTAGTTACAGTTTACACACAGCCTTTCCCTAGTCCCAGTGGCATTGAAACTGTGCACTGGGTTCATCATTTTGGTGAGGTGTGTCTGTGTGTGTGTGTGTGTGTCTGTGTGTGTGTGTCTGTGTGTGTGTGTGTCTGTGTGTGTGTGTTGGTGTGTGTGCACTTGTGCATATGCATGAGTTTGTCTGTGCCTCGGTCTCCTCATTTGGATGAGATATGTGTGTGTGTGTGTGTCTGTGTGTGTGTGTCTTTGTGTGTGTATGTGTGTATGTGTGTATGTGTGTGTGTGTGTGTGTGTGTGTGTGTGTGTGTGTGTGTGTGTGTGTGTGTGTGTGTGTGAGGTGCAGTGAAACCCTGAGCTGTAAACGTCAATGTTACAGTCCAGCTGATGAACATCTACATATAATATCATCCGAGATGGAAAAATAAAATAGCAAAAAAACTCCCAGAAGTACACTCTTAATCCCAACACACACAACCATCACAAGAGACAGTGCTGAGCTGGTGACACACACACACACACACACACACACACACACACACACACACACAACCATCACAAGAGCCCACCCACACTCCCAGAGGGACGTAAGAATTGTCCACTGTACCAGATTTCAGCACCATCACACCAGCTTTAGCATGCTAGGCTTAACCCCATGTCACCAGCTCAGCACTGTCTTCAGAGTGCCTGTGGAAACATTACACGCTTATTCTCCCACCGCCCCTTAAAAAAGTGTGACTCGCGGGGACATAATACTTTATGGGGACATTTTATGTGGGATATGAAGTGCCGTAGCAGCATTAGCGCCCGCGGCGACGGAAAGGATTTAAGCACTTCCTAACAATGTAACAGGAAACAAACTTCCTCAGAGACTCTGCATAGCGGCGTCGTAGGTGAAAATAATGTGAAATTGTGGAGTCTGTGTTGTTTGGTGCAGGGGATAACTCAGCAGGAGTATGGCGGCTCTGTAAGCTCGGCATAATCCATGTTTAATGCCTGTTAAAATGAGGTAGTCTGAGTCACTTTTAGCATGCTAATCCTCTACCAGGCAAGCTGTGAAGAAAAAATGTGACGTGTCGTTTCTAGACGTTTTTTTTCTCCCCCCCCCCGACACACTTGGGCACACTGGGTGTTTTTTATTAATAGAGTGTTTTCGAGAGTGTTTTTTTTCTTTTTGTTTTTTAATTCCCAAGAGAAACCACCTGTATTAACCTTTCTTGAGTTTATCGACTGTGCAAGGTCATGACCAGCTAGGGAGCAACGGCTGTTGGGAATGCTCACTTTTAGAGAGTATTTTTCCAAGTGGAAGTGTGTCTTTTTTTTTTTTTTTGTAAACCTTTAAGAAATTCCACTTCACACACACACACACACACACACACACAGACACACACACAGACACGGAATGGTGGCGGGTGTCCATCTGCTGCATAGCCTGAGTGTATGTACTGCTGTTGAAGCCACAGAACCACTTGTTTGTGTGTGTGTGTGTGTGTGTGTGTGTGTGTGTGTGTGTGTGTGTGTGTGTGTGTGGTTGGTTTATGTGGATGAAAGTTTGAAGAAGGATATATATATTTAGGACCCCTTCAAACAACTTCCCAACCCAGAGTACAGCAGGTATCTTTGTTGGGAAGATGGCCGCCTCCCTCTGTTGCCATTGTTCAAAAAGGGATTTATTTGTACGTGTTCCTCCTCCATCCTCTCTCTGCCCCCCTTCTCCTCAGCTGTTTCATCTTCTGGCGCGTTGGCTGAGCGTGTGTGCTACCCTCCATCTGTGTGTGTGTGTGTGTGTGTGCTATCCTCCATCTGACTGCGGCACACCCGCGCCCGGCTGGCCGACGTGTGTGTGCGCACACCGCCGACTATCAGGGAGAGTTATTCAAGCTGGAAGTCCTGGCAGCCGAAGACTTCTATCTGGAGGACATCTTCATGATCTATGAAGGAGAAGGAGGGAGGGAGAGAGAGAGAGAGAGAGAGAGATGGAGAGAGAGAGGGGGGAAAGAGAGAGAGAGCGGGGGAGAGGGATTGAGGGGGGGTGACCACAAAGCCAATTTCCTACAGTTAGCAACAGGCTGAGGCGGCGTCCAAGAAAGAATCAATGTGTCTGAAAAAATGCTATCTATTCCGCCAGCTACCGTGTGGCTCGTGACCCAGCCTTCCACTGAGTGAGCGCATGTGCAAAGAGGTCGAGGATGCAGGGAGTCGTCAGTGAAAGCTGAAGTAGAGAAATAAATGGAGTCTGACCCCAGCATGTAGTATTGCTCAGACACTTAAGCAACTACTGTAGAGGCTACTGTCCCTGTGTCACAGTCACACACACACACACACACACACACACACACACACAAACACACACACACACACACACACATGCTCAGACACTTAAGCTACAATGCACTGGCCTTTCGCCCTCCCTCTGTCAATGGCGAGGAAATGTAATTTTTTTGTCGAGGTTACGTCAAGCGGGTTGTAGTGGTTAGCTGCAAGCTTGGGCTGTGTCTTAAACATGGCCATGGAGGTCTTTTGTGTGTGAAAGTTTCAGCAATGCATTGTGGGTAACTCCTACACTCATGTGGAATGGGGGGAAAGGCACTTTAGAAAATGGATGATTGGACCTTTCATGCTGCAAGTGCTGATTTTAGTTTGCACTTCTCACTGCAACTTTTCTAACGTTTCTTTTTTCTCTCTCTCTCTCTTTTTCCGGTGCGGCAATTCTCTCGGGCGGACTTCAACAACAGGTAATTGATTTAACACACACACACACACACACACACACACACACACACACACACTTTTAATTACTTGGCTTATTTGTTTCTGGGTTTGAGTGTTTGTGAACCTAAAGCATCAGCAAGGATGCAAGCCCTACATTACCTAAGCCATTGAGTGTGTGATGAGTTATAAGCTCATAATGGTGGATAATTACATTTTATTGAATAGGTTGCTCATCGCGGTGGTTTTCACTCACCTGTTTCCGGACTCACTAGAATACGGGAACACAGCTAACTGAAACAATCATGTCTGCTCACACACACACACGCACACGCACACACACACACACACTACGGGGACAAACACACTTAGACCCACTCACACAGACTGACAAAAACCCATGCACACACACAAACACACACACACTCACACACACACAAGTAAACTACAAACACAAACACAAACACACTTAGACCCACTCACACAGA
>NC_045174.1:19088756-19092164 GCF_900700415.2 Clupea harengus | reverse complement strand
GAGAGAGAGAGAGAGAGAGAGAGAGAGAGAGAGAGAGAGAGAGAGAGAGAAGGAGAGAGAGAGAGAGAGAGGAGGGAAAGAGAGAGAGAGCGGGGGAGAGGGATTGAGGGGGGGGTGACCACAAAGCCAATTTCCTACAGTTAGCAACAGGCTGAGGCGGCGTCCAAGAAAGAATCAATGTGTCTGAAAAAATGCTATCTATTCCGCCAGCTACCGTGTGGCTCGTGACCCAGCCTTCCACTGAGTGAGCGCATTCAGAGCGCTGGCCATGTGCAAAGAGGTGGAGGATGCAGGGAGTCGCCATGTGCAAAGAGGTCGAGGATGCAGGGAGTCGTCAGTGAAAGCTGAAGTAGAGAAATAAATGGAAGCTGACCCCAGCATGTAGTATTGCTCAGACACTTAAGCAACTACTGTAGAGGCTACTGTCCCTGTGTCACAGTCACACACACACACACACACACACACACACACACACACACACACACACACACACACACACACACACACACACACACACACAAACACACACACACACACACACACATGCTCAGACACTTAAGCTACAATGCACTGGCCTTTCGCCCTCCCTCTGTCAATGGCGAGGAAAGTAATTTTTTTGTCGAGGTTACGTCAAGCGGGTTGTAGTGGTTAGCTGCAAGCTTGGGCTGTGTCTTAAACATGGCCATGGAGGTCTTTTGTGTGTGAAAGTTTCAGCAATGCATTGTGGGTAACTCCTACACTCATGTGGAATGGGGGAAAGGCACTTTAGAAAATGGATGATTGGACCTTTCATGCTGCAAGTGCTGATTTTAGTTTGCACTTCTCACTGCAACTTTTCTAACGTTTCTTTTTTCTCTCTCTCTCTCTTTTTCCGGTGCGGCAATTCTCTCGGGCGGACTTCAACAACAGGTAATTGATTTAACACACACACACACACACACACACACACACACACACACACTTTTAATTACTTGGCTTATTTGTTTCTGGGTTTGAGTGTTTGTGAACCTAAAGCATCAGCAAGGATGCAAGCCCTACATTACCTAAGCCATTGAGTGTGTGATGAGTTATAAGCTCATAATGGTGGATAATTACATTTTATTGAATAGGTGCTCATCGCGGTGGTTTTCACTCACCTGTTTCCGGACTCACTAGAATACGGGAACACAGCTAACTGAAACAATCATGTCTGCTCACACACACACACGCACACGCACACACACACACACACTACGGGGACAAACACACTTAGACCCACTCACACAGACTGACAAAAACCCATGCACACACACAAACACACACACACTCACACACACACAAGTAAACTACAAACACAAACACACTTAGACCCACTCACACAGACTCACAAAGAGCCATGTACACACACACACACACACACACACACACACACACACACAGATTAATGGAGATTTCTTCTACTTTTGCACATGTGTACGTAAAGATGATGCTAGCACTAAACCCTCTCCCTCTTTATGATGAAATAAGAGATAACTCTTCAAATACTCAACGTTCAATACTTTCTTTTTGATGAAACTGGAAAAAACGCATTTTCAAAGTACATTTTATACACACACACACACACACACACACACACTCTTCAAATACTCAACGTTCAATACTTTCTTTTTGATGAAACTGGCAAAAACACATTTTCAAAGTACATTTTGTACACACACACACACACAGACGATCATGCTGAAGAGTGAGACAGCCATGCTGGAGAGTGAGACAGTCATGTGGGCGATTGGGGTTAGCCAGACAGACAGACTGTTATCTGAATTCCTGTCCTCTGTTCTTGAGTATATTGGAGAACACACACACACACACGCACACACACACACACACACACACACACACGCACACACACACACACACACACACACACACACACACACGCACGCACGCACACACAGTCTGTGTCATGTCAACACCCGCTGCTCTATTGTGGAGCAGCACGTCCTGTGCTCCCTGCTGGAGAAAACACTCCTGGAAAAGTAGGTCCCCTTCAGGCTGTGGTTTTGGGCTGTCCTTGTCTGACCCGCGGAAGCTATATGTGGATCCTCTCAGATGGAGACGTCTGTGTGTGTGTGTGTGTGTGTGTTTGCGTATGTGTGTGTGTGTGTGTGTGTGTGTGTGTGTGTGTGTGTGTGTGTGTGTGTGTGTGTGTGTGTGTGTGTGTGTGTGTGTGTGTGTGTGTGTGTGTGTGTGTGTGGGGGTGGGTTTGTGTGTGTGTGATGTATGACAGATCTAGTTCCTCAAAGACAGCTCTGACATTCACCTCCAACAGGAGCGCATGCTAATGTGCACTGTTTTTCTTTTGGGCTTCCTGTTTCAGGAGGGGCACCTTTCTGCACAAAGGCACACACACACACACACACACACACACACACACACACACACACACACACACACACACACACACACACACACACATACAAAAAACACAGAACAAGGGACAGATATACAAACACACAAACACACTCACACATACAAAACCACAGAACAAGGGACAGATACACACACACACACACACATACACACACACACACACACACACACACACACACACATACATCGAAAGAGAGAACGAAGAGGAGATAGACACACACACATCACATCTGTCAGACACAAGGATCCAGTGAGATTACTCTGTGTTCTGGTTTAAAGCCCTCACAGCATGTGTCCCTGACACATATCTCTTTCTCTCTCTCTCTCTCTCTCTCTCTCTCTCTGATTCTGTCTGTCTTCCTCTCTGAGGATTCTGCGCTGTTATTGTTATCTTAACAGAGTAATGGAAATGATAGCGCCGCTAATGTAGCCTGACAGCGAGCGCGGCTGCATGTTAGCCTGGGTGCTAAGGGCTCCTCTGGGCAAACGCATGTGGAGATGGCTGGGACGCTAGCAAGCTAACGCTGCACAAGGCAATCACATGCGAACACAGCGCTAGCAAGCTAACGCTGCACAAGGCAATCACATGCGAACACAAGCTCAACCCGTACAGCAGCGGGCTCTCCGACAGGTGCGGGCCAGAACCGGACCGCATCTGAGCCGAATCGGGGGCCAGGTGTGTCGCTCAGTTGGTGGAAAAATAAGAAAAAATTAAAATTAAAAAAAAAGCTGTGAAGGGATAGAATGAAAAAGGAGGAGAGAGAGAGAAGGAGAGAATCCAAACACATCCTGAGTTCATTATTATCACCATGTGCTGAGGATTGGCTGGTTGTCTCCTCCAAAACCCCAACAGATGTTCTGTCAGTGTGACATGACTCCAGCCTCTTTTCGTCATTGTTGTTATTGTTGTTGATTTGTTTTGTGTCATGTTTTGTTGAGGCGAGTGTCCCTCTTAACACCCCCCCACCCCCACCCCCACACCACCACCACGTCTGAACA
>NC_045174.1:19058756-19063756 GCF_900700415.2 Clupea harengus | reverse complement strand
GCTCTGCTTGTGTTGGGCAGTGGACTTGAGGTGATGGTGATGCTAACGGCTAACACTACACACACTCCAGCTAAACACACTGCTCTACCCAGGCGCACAGAGGGAGAGCTAACGCTACACACACACTCCAGATAAACACACTGCTCTACCCAAACACACAGAGGGAGAGCTAACGCTACACACACACTCCAGCTAAACACACTGCTCTACCCAGGCACACAGAGGGAGAGCTAACGCTACACACACACTCCAGCTAAACACACTGCTCTACCCAGGCACACAGAGAGATGTGAGCGTGAACTTCATATAGCTGTGTTACCCACACACGCCCTCAAGGAGGAATCCTGTGGAGAGGGTTAGAGGAGGAGGAGGAGGAGGAGGAGGAGGAGGAGGTGGGGTAGAGAGAGTGATAGAGGGATGGTAGAGAGAAAGAGGAAAGAGAGAGTGAGAGACGTTGAGGTTTAAAACCTCTTTATTATTGAATCGCATGAACCAAGAGTGGAAAGAAACAGGAGAGAGATAGAGGGGGGGGGGAGCCAAAAGAGACTGAGAGAGAGGAGGAGGTGTGTTGAGAGAGAGAGAGAGAGAGAGAGAGAGAGAGGGAGAGGGAGAGAGAGAGACGTTTAACCAAAAGAGACTGAGAGAGAGGACGAGGCGTGTGGAGGTTGGTGAAAGAGTTCTGGAGGCCAGAGGCTGTGGGAAGAAGGCCAGTCCTGCCGGGATGCCCATGAGTGCCTCTACCGATCTCTGCTTTCTTTTATTCCTGCTCTCTTCTCTTCTCTTTTTACCCCCCCCGACACACACACACACACACACACACACACACACACACACACACACACTCCCCCCTCACTCCTTCTGGTAAACGAGCACAGGAGTGGACATCGACCAACCACAGGGGACTTCCCCAACAGTGCACTTAGTTTTCGATAGAACAAAAGAAGAAAGTAAGTACGTAAATAAATAAATAAAAAGACTATTTTCAGGAATGGAATCGGGTCCCAGTAGAAAAGAGATGGAATGAGAAACAGAGAGGAAGACAGAGAGAGAAAGGGAAACAGAAGGAAAGCAAGGGAATTGATGTACCATTAAGAGGGCTTATTACTTTTCTATCTGGGGCTGGGGGATAAGCTGGTGGTTGGAGAGTGAGAGACACTGGACGCAGAGACACACACACACACACACACACACACACACACACACACACACACACACACACACACACCACACACCAACCCTGCCATGGGGTGGAGAGATAGCAACCCCCTTGCCACTCCAGACCGTCTCAGGGCAGGAGGAGCAGACATGGAGGAGGAGGAGTTGAGGGGGGGGGGGGCAGAGAGAGTAGAGAGAGAGAGAGAGAGGAGAGAGAGAGAGAGAGAGGTAGAGAAGGAGATACACCAGAATTCACACACACACACGCACACACACACACATACACACACACATTTTTGGGATAACACATACGAGTGAGTCACACATACACGCACACACACGGAGGTGAAAATCGACATGCATAAAGCTCTATATATGTAATGAAATACAACACATGTTATATAACGCATACTAATAATGTTTATTTAACCTCTTTTCATTCTATATATGATAATTGAGGACAGTGCCTAACTGGTCAATCCTCCACACACCCTGAGTGCAAGGGGTTGTTTGCCTGTTTGCAGTGCAGAGCGAGCTGCTAGATGCAAAAAGAAACTCTTCACCAGAGTATCACGTTCTGCAGCTGAGTTTGTGTGTGTGTGTGTGTGTGTGTGTGTGTGTGTGTCTGTGTGTGTGTGTGTGTGTGTCTTTAGTGTTGATAAATGTGACTTCTTACTTCACGATCAATGCTCTGAGCTTTTAGTGTGTGTGTGTGGTGTAAGTGGGCACAGATGAGTTGCCCCTTAGCTTCCTTGGGTCAGTTCAGAAAACCCTCTATTAATCTAACTTTCCCCAAAGCCTCCTGCAGCATCATTAGGCTGGAGATATCCCATCGCACTGTCTGCCAGAGAACAATATATCCATTTGTAATTGGACAAATACACAAATGTACAAGAGTGCAAGTGTGCAGTTTATCAACACATCAACAAAATATGCCTTCATTTTTCTTCAGCTGTATGGTTGTTACTAATTCCTTTGAGGTGTTGCTGTATTGACGTGTTTACAACGTGTTTACAGTTTAAGCAGTGTATAGCACAGGCGTGATGTGGGAAGAGAACACACATACACACACACACACACACACACACACACACGCACACACACACACACATACACGCGCGCACACACACGCGCACATGCACACACGCGCGCATGCACATACAAACACGCGCGCACACAAACACACGCACACAAAAGGCCTGATCATGTCTAAGACTACACCTCATTCCGGAGACTCACTGGACGATTGCTGTGAAATTTATAGACGTTCCAAATCGGACGGGCCACAAAACAACCGCTGGAGTGCGAATCTTCTTTTCAGCCCCGGCGTTTCCACCCGTCGTTTCCCCATCCTGTTTGCTGGGGCGTCTGATAAAATGGCCAGCTGTAATAACAGCAATCGTAAAACGGGACATAATCGCGGCGATAAAGCCTCCGCCCCGTGCTGCGTCGTGTTGCGGGTCCGTAATCACCTGCAATAAAGGACTTAAGTGTTCCGGGGTGTCCTAAAGCCTCTTAAAATAAAGTAAGCCCCTCTCTCCCCCCATCACTGACATTGTTATTCCACACAGCCTCGTCACGGCCTCACACACCTCGCCACTGGTGTAGCCCTGTCATGTAGTGTGTGTGTGTGTGTGTGTGTGTGTGTGTGTGTGTGTGCGTGCGTGCGTGCGTGTGTGCGTGTGTGTGTGTGCGTGTGCGTGTGTCATGTAACCGGTGTGCTTTGGCTACCTGCAGTGTTGTAGTAGAAAAACAGCGTTTTTGATTTTTTTCTATGTTTTTAAAGCTCACTGTTTGATGTGGATGAACACGGAGATAAATAGCGCCGTCTTCCCATAAAGCTGAAAGCACCAACTGTGTCTTTGATCCTCACATTGCTTATCTGACAAAGAGTTAGCGCTCAAATACTTGTGAAAAGCGCAGCCGTTAACTTACACGCTAAGGCAAGCCTTGTTGTTGTTTGTGGTTGTTTGTGGTTGTTTGTTTGTTTTTGAAGAGAATTGTGTTTGTTGTCTTTGTTTCATTACACCATTCCCTGTTTGTATTTGTATTTTTATTTATTTACTTGAAACCTGTACAGCGTGACAAACTGTATTAATGTTAGCGACGGCAGCGCTAACCTACTGCAGCGTGGTGGTGAATCGTGGCGTAGCTGTCGTGATCAGGGGTTTCGGGATCCAAAAGCGCGATGAAAAGCAGCCATGTTCTGTCACATGTCAGCTGCAGCATGCCGTGTAGATTTCCCCACAGAGTTTTGAGACATTGGAATAATATACCGTCATTATTACTCTTACCGTCTCTTAACACATCATAATATTTTATTTATTGAAAAAAAAAAAAAAATGAGATATTAAAATGAATCACCTGTTCCATTTACTTTCTGCCGTTTTTCTTTTTGTTCTTATCTTTCTTTCTTTATTATTATCATTCTGAGCTTGCCTCCTGTTCCACTAGAGAAAGACTTGAGAGGGGAGAAGATGTGAGTTCCCCTGAGACTCCCAAAGAGACTGCAGGTTCACAGAGAAGCTGGCGAATGACATGAATAAATTGGTGTTTGTGATTTTTGTTTTCTGTCTAAATGGGAACAGTCATCCCCGTGTGATTTAGATTGGCCCTCTGACTCGCCTGGGATGGAACACACAGAGGCTGCCTTGCAGTGAAATATCCAGGGCTTAGATAAACGTAAACAGCCTCCTTCTCGTCTCGACTTTCTGTTTTTTTTTTCATATCTGCCTTTTTTTTATTTCTTCTCTAACCCATCTCTCTCCATTTGCCTCTCTCTCCCAACTACACTGACATGTTCTCTGTCTCTCTGTTTCTCTAGCTCCCTCTCTCTGTCTCTCTCTCTCTCTCTCTTTCTCTCTCTCTCTCTCTCTCTCTCTCTCTCTCTCCCTCTCTCTTTCTCTCTCGCTCCCTCTCTCTGTCTGCCTCCCTCTCTCTGTCTCTCTCCCTCTCTCTATCTCTCCCTCCCTCTCTCTGTCTCTCTCTCTCTTTCTCCCGTGAAAGCTCACACCACGTTGACCTCTTCCTAGCAGCTCAGGCCTTGTTTGTGTTTCAGGAGTGTAAAACGATGGAGACTCTCTGCTTCACTCTCAGTCTCTCGCTCTCTCTCTCTGTCTCTCTCTCTCTCTCTCCCTCTCTCTGTCTCTCTCCCTCCCTCTCTCTGCTTCACTCTCAGTCTCTCGCTCTCTCTCTCTGTCTCTCTCCCTCCCTCTCTCTGCTTCACTCTCAGTCTATCGTTCTCTCTCTCTCTCTCTGCTTCACTCTCAGTCTCTCGCTCTCTCTCTCTGTCTCTCTCCCTCCATCTCACTGCTTCACTCTCAGTCTCTCGCTCCGGCCTCATGGTGGGGTGGGTTTGGCAGACTCAACTCACACAGCAGGATGCATTTAAATGTGTGTGTGTGTGTGTGTGTGTGTGTGTGTGTGTGTGTGTGTGTGTGTGTGTGTGTGCGTGTGTGCGTGTGTGCGCATGTGCCTGTGTGCGTGTGTGCGTGCGTGCGTGCGTGCGTGCGTGCGTGTGTGCGGTTTGCCCGTTTGTGGTAGTGGAGAAAGGATCCTGGAAGCAACAAGTTTGATGGGAATCTCTGCTATTAGATACTCTCCTAGTGTAAAATCCATGGTAACGGAATCAGCAGCATGTAAACAAGAGCCGTACCTGTCAGCCGTACCTGACAGCTTCCTGTTTGACTGAAGTGGTATATCGTGTCGGTACAAGTGATGCCATCTGTTCACCTGACTGGGTTATACCATGAATGGATATGTAACACAGAATGTAGTGGATGTCTAACATGACGTAAAGTATGTATGGATTTTATTCTTGTCATATAATATGACACCAGCTGTAA
>NC_045174.1:19048756-19051256 GCF_900700415.2 Clupea harengus | reverse complement strand
AATGCAGTTTACAAGCGGTGAGAACACAGAACAAACTTAATTACACATGTTAACTCTAAGGTAAACTAAGCTAAAATGAAATGTTAGGATTAAACATTAGTACAGAAGATAACGGATTATGGGAGATACATTATAGTGTCACAACATCTTAAAACATTTCCTTTCTGGTTACTGAGGTGTACATGGCATGTCATTACTTTATTGAAATGTGGGTTGACGGTTGATACAGTTAAGTGTGTGTCTGTGAGCAAGTATCCGTGTGTGTGTGTTTGTGTGTGTGTGTGTTAGTGTGTGTGTGTCTGTGACGCTTGAATTGTCCGTTGTTTCCCTCCTGTGGTCTTTGCTCCATATGGGGTAATTTAGCCTATGCGTCTCTTAGCATATCAGGAGGTTGCCGTTCCTTTCAGATGTGTTGCTCGTCTGTGAAGGTTGAAGTTGTTGGCTGTTCGCGATGTTTGTTCAAAAGGTCCTGCTGTTCCCTCTGTTGTCCCCCTTTCGACACCTTGGCGAGATGCTGCCTTCTATGAGTTGAAAGGTGTTGATGGAGTTGATGTTGATTTAATTAACGCTGTCTGGGTTTCCAATGGCCGCTCCACCCCCTTTTGATTCCGTGGCGAGCTCTATCGGTCCAACTGTGAGGGACGGTGGTAGGGTCCAGGTGACCGTCAGCTGATTCGCTTCTGAAAGAGATCTTAACAAAATAATTAATCTTATGCAAAAGGTTTAATCTGCGATAGATGAGCCCAACGGAGTCATCCGGTGTCATCCATTCCCTAAGGACAGGGAGCCAAATGTTTCTGTTTGCATAATCAACACATAACATCCTGTGAAATAAATGGAAAGTAATTAACAGTTTACCCTGAAAACAAGTCAGTGAAAAGTCATGTAAAATCATTCATACAGCCGGCCGGCACAAAGACACACACACACACACACATTCATGTGCTTGCTCCGGTGACAGATGTTCATGCCTAGAGAAAAGGAAACAAGCTGTTTAAGTTACAGAATTATGTCATAAAGCCCCTTTTTGTATCCAGATTCCAATGGCCCTTGAATGCCAAACCATTTAAGGCAGTCCTTAATTAATTCAGTGCTCCTGGATCATTTGATGAAGTCAGAAATTCAGCAGCTAAACCTGTTTTGAGAAAAAAAACACATTTTGCAGTTATCATCTTATTGAGGTAAATTCTCTCTGAAGCTCAACACTTCCCCCTTTTGATCTAACAGCAGTCGTCTGCTGCTGTGAGATCACGCACGGTTTCTGAAAAAAAACATCTTATTTTCCATGTACCTTAAACCCATACACTAAGGATGAAGACTTTGTTCCGTTATATATATATATGCTTACAATTATTCGTAATTGTAACACTTCATACACTGATTTTAACTTGGGTTAAGAAAATCAATGTGTTGGCACAAAAATGTTTAAAGTCTCCACTCCTGCTACCAGGCTAGGGTCTTATCACTTCAGCGTAATGGGCCATTCAGGGTCACAGGCGCGGCTGTACCTGAAGTGTGAATTAAGTGGTATGCGTGAGAGCTGTCTGTAACTATTGTGTGAACAGACACAATCTATTTAGCAGTCTAACATCTGACTTTATCAAAAGCATTGTGAAATCTGGATTTAAAGGAATCTTATGTCTTGAATCATGACTGGTCAAATCCAAGAACTGAATCTCCACAATTTAATGTAAACAATGTACAAATTAACTTAGAATAATTTCTAAATTCAAATATTTAAATAAACCACTGTAGATCCTTTTTCCAAACACCCGTTATGACCACAAAACACTTCTATTCTCTTGGGAATAATAGCGGCAAAACTAGATTTGTGGAACAAATGTACAACCCCAGCTCAGACTGTGTTGCACCAGATGCCCGTGAAGACTTTTTTAGAGCCTGAATGGAACTTTTAGTAAGTCCGTGGAGTGTCTTTCAGAACAGGGGAGAATTACTCCAATTTCTGGCAGAACACTCGAATATGGAGCTTCAAGGAAGCTCGAATTTGTCTATCTCCACACAGGGGGTTGCCTGTTGGAAATGACTAAAATCTATGGCCTAAATTTTCCCAAGATTAGGTAAACTTAAAGATGCTGAAGATCTTTTCAAACACACCCGTTATGACCACAAACACTTCAATTCTCTTGGGATTAAATATCTGAGCGGAAGCAACCCTTATAGATTATGTCAACAAGCACAGCTCAGACTGCCTTGGACCAATACCCACATATAGAGTCTTATAAGACCCAAAAAACTAGAGTGTTTTGTCAACTTCTAAGACAATCACCCAAATAAATAAAATAAAATGTAAACAAAATAAAATGTCTTTCTACACAGGTTTTTGCCTGTTAGAACATGACTAGATTCTACTTCCTATATTTCCCAAGATTAGGTAAGTGTACTTACCAAAGTGTTGTGTCAACCCGGGGTGAAAAGACATCTTTCTTTCATAGTTCTACCATAGACAGCTTGTTTTGTCCGCATTACAAACCAACGTGAA
>NC_045174.1:19036256-19038756 GCF_900700415.2 Clupea harengus | reverse complement strand
TTTTAGTGGTGCAGAGATGTTTGTAACTTTCACACTGACAAACACACACACACACACATACACACACACACACACACACACACACACACACACACACACACACACACACATACTGACACACACAGACACAGACACACACACACACACACACACACACACACAGACACACACACAGACACACACACACACACACACACACACACACACACACTGACACACACAGACACAGACACACACACACACACACACACACAGACATACCCTAGGAGATGTGTTGCACACCGGAGCGTGACTGCAGGGGAGGTTGGTACGGTGGCCCAATAGCTGTCTCCTGTCACCCCTAGCACACAGAGGCCAGCACCTCATATCCCAGTCATTGCCCTCCGCTGTGTTTGCTCCAGTGCGCTCTATAGACATCGCTATGGTCAGGGTTCATAATAAGCCTTGTCCCTGCTGTGGCACTGGGGGGGGGGGGGGGGGGGGAATGGTTAATAAGGTGGTGGGGGTGTAGTGATGGTACGTGTGTGTGTGTGTGTGTGTGTGTGTGTGTGGGGGGGGGGGGGGGGGGTTCTTGTGGAGGCTGATGGGGGTGTCAGTCAGGGACTCGATGGCTGCAGCAATGACTTGGGGTGACAGTGTGAATGATGTTCGTGACCTTCAGATGTGAGGGGTGGCAAGGGATCTGTGTGTGTGTGTGTGTGTGTGTGTGTGTGTGTGTGTGTGTGTGTGTGTGTGTGTGTGTGTGCGAGTGTGTTTCAGTGAATGTTTGTGTGAGTGTATTTGAGTGAGTGTGTGTTTTTGTCAGTGGATTTGAATGTGAGTGTGTGTGTGTGTGTGTGTGTGTGTGTGTGTGTGTGCTAGTGTGTGTGTGTGTGCTAGTGTGTGTGTGTGTGAGTGCCCACACGACTCCATACAAGACTTCATTTCAGCCACGGTCATCTAATGTTGTTGAGGAACTCTTAACAGTTTTCTGTGACATTGACCCTACCGCTACTCTGGCTGATGGCTACCATTTGGAGTCCTTGAGCTCCTCTCCACCCTCTCCTGCAGCTCTTCACACACACACACACACACACACACACACACACACACACACACACACACACACACACACACACAGAGAGAGAGAGACACCTACACACATACACACACAGCCACACACACACACTGCTGAATGACAGGCAGAGGAGAGTTATAGGGGCCTGGTAGGGGAGACAGAGAGAGCAGTGCACTCTGGGAAAGATCTCTCTAACCTGGTCTAGAACGTCTACAGGCATACAGTACCAGCGTTGGATGTCTTAACACTTACTTCAAAGGAACGGGTTCGGAACCCTACTTAGAGCAATACTTAGAACCCTAGTTAGAACATCCTCAGAGCTCCCCCCGTAAATGTAACTCTGAGTGTGTTTGCGTGTGTGTGTGTGTGTGTGTGTGTGTCTGTGTGTGTGTGTGTGTGTGTGTGTGTGTGTGTGTAAGAGAGGACGAGTTGTGGGTCAGGAGTAGAGGAGGTGGTGCTTTAGCGGCCATGATGGATGAGGCCTCAGGTTGAGAGCAGGAATATTCTTTTGCGGCATCATTAGGCGATCGCCACGGCGACGGAGATGAGCTGGCCGCTCATGGTACGGGGCATTCATCACAGCAGTGGTGTGAAGCGGGTTAAGGCTCATCACACAGCAAGGAACAACACCAAGACGTGTGTGTTTTTCCGAGTGTGTGTTAAAGAGCAGCCAGTAGCAGCACTCAGACATCCACTGGATGACCAATCAGCCAACCGGTAAGACTAGCATCTGCTAACTTTACCCAGACGGCAGAAAACGTCGGCGACAGATCACCTGAGAACATGCCTAGCACCATGTGATTCTAGGGTAAACTGAGGTAAAACTTTCCTCAGTCTTGGATTCAGCACAAGTAAAAAACGAAAAACGACTTTATTTCCCTCCAGGTGTTTTTTGGGTCTTTTGACGTATATATAAAAAGACTACATTTCCCTGCTGTATTTTTGGCAGGCTGAAAGTATGTTAGCCGCTGTGAGGTCCGCGAGGCTGCTTAATGCAGACTGGCTTTTCTCTCCCGTGGATGCCCGTCTGGGTAGGCTGTAACAAATCATGCTGGCCTGGGAGGATGACAGCTCTACTTTCATTCATGAAGTCCAACTCAATTTGGGACCAACTACCAGCGTCTCCCAGCGGACTAGATTACATTTATATCTGAAATTGGAAGAAAAATCTCATTATATTGGTTGTCATTGACAGCATGGGATTTCGCCAAGATTTTTTGTTTTTTTTGTTTTTATGTAACAATAAATGTTTGTCTCTTAAATAGGAGAGCAAAGGTCAGTCACACACACACACACACACACACACACACACTTAGTCACTCACATACACTCTCTTTCTCCCTCTCTTTTTCTCTCTCACATACACATACACACACACATAACACAACAATCACCAATAAACCCTAACACAGACACACACACACATAAACACACACACAAAAA
>NC_045174.1:18958756-18961256 GCF_900700415.2 Clupea harengus | reverse complement strand
GGTCCTAAACTATGGAGTGGTCATCCATTTTATGTGAGATCTGCTGCCTGCTTGGACATTTTTAAAACCCGATTGAAATCTTACTTATATATACTGGCATTCCCTGGGTGATGCATTCTTTTAGCGGCATTTAGTTCAGTTCAGAAGTGAGGATTTGTATTTGTGCTTCAGTGTGAGTTCACTCTATAGTATAGTTTTAATTGTGTTTTTTAGTTTTGGTGGATTTTATTCTGTTTTATTATCCATATTTATGGTTTAATTTGCTTATTTTTATCCTAAACATTCTCATTTTACTACTTTGCTAAATTTCTTTCACTTTTATTGCCTTTATGTGTTCTATATGCTTTGTATATTTTTAGACTTTAATCTCTTACTCTTTTCTTTTATTCTTGTTTATTTGCATTCTCAATTGATTCACCTCCACTGAAAAGCACGTTTGTACTTGACTTGACCTGACTATTGATTAGAGTGTTGCCTATTGATTGTGTATCGACTATTGATTAGAGTGTTGCCCGGACACTTAAGTGGAGTGCTTGAGATAACCTTGAGACTCAGAGTGGAGAGATAATGTATGTATGCATCCTGCTGCAGGCTCTTTCTTGGCCCGACTCCATCCCTGTCCATTTCACATACTCTCAATGTCTACACTTCACCATAGCGCGGATGGATCACCCTGAGTCTATTCTACCCAGTATGAATAGCGCTCGCACAAGGCTTAACAGCTGCTGATGAGTCATTCGGTCGGGGATTGTTGGGGGAATGTTTTCGCGGAGAACAGTGAGATGAAACACTCAGTTCAGACGAGGGTCAGAATTCATAATCTGTTTCGAGAGACAAAAATAAAATGTACCAAATAAAAGAAAATGGCTTCGTTGTTTGCAAGTTGAAAGAGCTGGGTTTTGTCGAGCTCCAATTTTTTTCGCTTATGTTGAAAGTCTGCTCCTGTAACCAGAAAGTTAGCAGTGGACGATTAGCAGTAGGCTAGATGAAGTTCAGAGTAGTTTCGAGACATTGTCCATCACAGAACCCAAGGTTAAGCTTTTACTTCAGCCCAAAATCTGAGCAAAACTAAGATTCAGGTCGGAAAAGATGCTATTGTATTATTCACAGGTTGAGTGAAGTGTTGCCATTGATACATGTGTTTGTTATACGTGTGCTTGCTCAGTAGCTAGCGACCTTAACCGGCTGCATTTTCAAAAGCGTTCCTATGACCACCTTTAAATGATGTTACAGCTTCTTAGTCTCAGTGTCTTAGTTACGATGGCTGTGATTTAACACTGCTTTTGCGAAACTGACCCTACCGTCTTCGCTCTGCTCCTGTGTGTGTTGTCTAGGTTTGTGTGGGAGAAGGACGGCTCGGTCATTAACGCCCAGTCCATCCCCCGCATGCGTCTGGAGGCTGATGGGACACTGCACATTTCCCAGACGTGGTCGGGGGACATCGGCACCTACACCTGCAGGGTCACCTCCGTGGGGGGCAACGACTCTCACAGCGCACACCTGAGAGTCAGGTATGGAACATCTTCCTGTACAGTATACAGTATATATATATATATATATATATATATATATATATATATATATATATACAGTATATATATATATATATATAACTAGAGTATCTATCTATCTATCTATCTGTCTATCTAACTACATTATCTATCTATCTATCTATCTAACTACAGTATCTATCTATCTATCAGTCAGTCAGTGTGTCAATCAATCAATCAATCAATCAATCAAATAATCTGTACCTCAATTATTTCCGTTTCTCTGTGTCTATGTTACACATACTGAATTTACCGTCAATCTCTGCAATCTCTCATCTAACCCTTCTATTTATTTCCTGTCAGCTGTTTTTACTCTTCCACTGTCTGTTTATCTGTGTACTTCTCCTTGTTCTTCCTCTGTGTCTGCGGCTGACTACCTTTCTCTCCGTCTGTCTGTCTGTCCTCCTGCACGTCTCCGTCTCTGCCAAATCTCCTTCACCCACCACCACCGCCACCACCCTCTCTCTCTCTCTCTCTCTCTCTCTCTCTATCGCTCTCTCTCTCTCCGTCTCCATCTGTCTATCTGAATCATTGAAATGTGTTTTGCTCACACCTATTTCCACTCACTGTTCCCCCTATCCATCAGTAGCACTTTTAGCTTCCTCTGTGCCACCACATAGATTTATTTCCACAGCCCTCCATCAATCTCTATCTCTCGCTCTCTTCCTCTCTTCCTCTCTCTATCCCTCTCTTTCTCTCTCTCTCTCTCTCTCTCTCTCTCCCTTTCGCTCTCATCACTCATCTGTGCCTCTTCAAATCCCCCTCTCCCTTTGTTTCATTCTTGTCCTACTTGCTGTAGTTTCTTTGCCTTTTTTCCTTTCATGCCCGAACCCTCACAGTCTTTCATTGCAGTTTCACTTTTCAAAATTGGAATCTTTCTCGTCATGACAACGATTATTGTGTTGCCAAAGCCTGTGTACACATAGGAACAGACTCATAGACAATAAGAA
>NC_045174.1:18951256-18953756 GCF_900700415.2 Clupea harengus | reverse complement strand
CTTTCTGTTCTCAGATCAGTCTCTCTCTCTCTAACTTCCTCTCTCTCTCCCCCCAATAGGGTGTCTTTCTGTTCTCAGATCAGTCTCTCTCTCTCTAACTTCCTCTCTCTCTCCCCCCAATAGAGTGTCTTTCTGTTCTCAGATCAGTCTCTCTGTCTCTTTCTCTCTAACTTCCTCTCTCTCCTCCCCCCAATAGGGTGTCTTTCTGTTCTCAGATCTGTCTCTCTCTCTCTCTAACTTCCTCTCTCTGTCTCTAACTTCCTCTCTCTCTCCCCCCAATAGGGTGTCTTTCTGTTCTCAGATCAGTCTCTTTCTCTCTAACTTCCTCTCTCTCTCCCCCCAATAGAGTGTCTTTCTGTTCTCAGATCAGTCTCTCTGTCTCTAACTTCCTCTCTCTCTCTCCCCCCAATAGAGTGTCTTTCTGTTCTCAGATCAGTCTCTCTGTCTCTAACTTCCTCTCTCTCTCTCCCCCCAATAGAGTGTCTTTCTGTTCTCAGATCAGTCTCTCTCTCTCTCTCTCTCTAACTTCCTCTCTCTCTCCCCCCAATAGAGTGTCTCTCCCGGAGGAACCCCCCAGTGCCCCCCCTCAGAATGTGATTGCCAGCGGCCGCACCAACCAGTCCATCATGATCCAGTGGCAGCCGCCCCCCGAAAGCCACCAGAATGGTATCCTCCGCGGCTACAGCGTCCGGTGAGAGAGCGGCGCTCGGACGGCAGGCCGATTCTGTGCCAGATCCAGACCACATCCAGGCCAGACCAGTGACAGATTGGGACCAGATCAGTGACAGATTAGTGCCAGATCAGTACCAGATTAGTGCCAGATCAGGGCCAGATTAGTGCCAGATCAGTACCAGATTAGTGCCAGATCAGGGCCAGATTAGTGCCAGATCAGGGCCAGATTAGTGCCAGATCAGGGCCAGATTAGTGCCAGATCAGTACCAGATTAGTGCCAGATCAGTACCAAATTAGTGCCAGATCAGGGCCAGATTAGTGCCAGATCAGGGCCAGATTAGGACCAGACTAGTGCCAGATCTGGGCCAGACCAGGGATATAAGAAGACTAGATCAGGGCAGACTAGATCCTTTACCAGTGCAGCTGCTTTCTGGATATTGTTTATACTACTTTCTTAAATCAGTAGTCTGCTCAGACACACATAGTATACAAACTGTGTCCCAAGGTTTGCCTAACGCAGCCTGAAGCAGGACAAACACCGTCCCACCAGATCAGCAGTGGTGAAGATGAAAGCAAGTACAGGCATCCAGTAGGACATGTGTCCAAGTCTGCCACTGTGTGCTCCAGTGTGTGTGGCACGGCGCCGTGATAGAATGAGTCACAGAAAAGCACTTTGGTAAAATGTTTGAAACTTTCTACCTCAAGGGCATCTCTCCCTCCTCATCTACACACACACACACACACACACACACACACACACACACACACACACACACACACACACACACACACACACACACACGCACACTTCTTCGCCCTCTGTAGAGTGACACAAATGATTCTATTATCACTTGTCACAAGAAGAAGATACAGAATTGTCAGGGCATACGGAGCTGACAGACCTGTCTTTGCTGAAGCCATATTTGCCTACATTTTAGATAGACAATATGATATTCAATGAAAGAACTGCAAAACTGTACAACCATGAGAATTTAGTGACAGACCTGTCTTTGCTGAAGCCATATTTGCCTACATTTTAGATAGACAATATGATATTCAATGAAAGAACTGCAAAACCGTACAACCATGAGGATTTAGTGACAGACCTGTCTTTGCTGAAGCCATATTTGCCTACATTTTAGATAGACAATATGATATTCAATGAAAGAACTGCAAAACTGTACAACCATGAGGATTTAGTGACAGACCTGTCTTTGCTGAAGCCATTTTTGCCTACATTTTAAAGAGACAATATGATATTCAATGAAAGAACTGCATAACCGTACAACCATGAGGATTTAGTGAAAGTTTGTTCATACATCTAGCTCTGATAGTGACGCTAAGACCTATGTCTGTAGTCTGATGCCTCGGGGCTGATTGGTGGCCCTTTGTCGCCATCTGTTGTTCAGATGAGGTACAGCAATGTACCATCTGCTTCTTGGGAGACAAGAGGCTTGATAGGAAAGAATGTACTGCAATAGTATGTTAAGCTGGTAAATCATTCCTAAAAAAAAAAAAACGTCAAGGGCATAGATGCTATTCATTAATGCAAACTTACCTTAAAACTCATCTTAGATATGCAGACAGGATGTTTTACCGATATCAGTCAAGGACGTAACGGCTTGATCTGAGAGGCCAAGAGACCAGGATGTTTAATCTGAAAAGCGAAGGGATTACAATATCAACAAATAACTCATCCATTCCTGCGCTACCAGGATAATGAGATATGGGTGTCAAGGTGTGTAGTTTTGTTCTCTCAGACGTACCACGTCCTGTTGACCACGGTTCCTTCGGTTCCGCAGGTACCGTCTGACCGGCATGCCCGTGG
>NC_045174.1:18920345-18925345 GCF_900700415.2 Clupea harengus | reverse complement strand
AGTGTGTGTGTGTGTGTGTGTGTGTGTGTGTGTGTGTGTCCAGTAGTAGTAGAAGCTGAGATAACCCTAGATATCAGAGTAAGAGCAGTGAGTCTAATAGTAGTGGTAGTAGCTGATTATACCAGAGTAAGTGTGTGTGTGTGTGTGTGTGTGTCCAGTAGTAGTAGAAGCTGAGATTACCCTAGATATCAGAGTAAGTGTGTGTGTGTGTGTGTGTGTCCAGTAGTAGTAGAAGCTGAGATAACCCTAGATACCAGAGTAAGTGTGTGTGTGTGTGTGTGTGTGTGTCCAGTAGTAGTAGAAGCTGAGATAGCCCTAGATATCAGAGTAAGTGTGTGTGTGTGTGTGTGTGTGTCCAGTAGTAGTAGAAGCTGAGATAGCCCTAGATATCAGAGTAAGTGTGTGTGTGTGTGTGTGTGTCCAGTAGTAGTAGAAGCTGAGATAGCCCTAGATATCAGAGTAAGTGTGTGTGTGTGTGTCTGTGTCCAGTAGTAGTAGAAGCTGAGATTACCCTAGATATCAGAGTAAGTGTGTGTGTGTGTGTGTGTGTCCAGTAGTAGTAGAAGCTGAGATAGCCCTAGATATCAGAGTAAGTGTGTGTGTGTGTGTCTGTGTCCAGTAGTAGTAGAAGCTGAGATAACCCTAGATATCAGAGTAAGAGCAGTGAGTCTAATAGTAGTGGTAGTAGCTGATTATACCAGAGTAAGTGTGTGTGTGTGTGTGTGTGTGTCCAGTAGTAGTAGAAGCTGAGATAACCCTAGATATCAGAGTAAGCGTGTGTGTGTGTGTGTGTGTGTGTGTGTCCAGTAGTAGTAGAAGCTGAGATAACCCTAGATATCAGAGTAAGTGCAGGGAGTCCAGTAGTAGCTGACGGTTCCAGAGTAAGTGATGTGGGTCTAATAGTAGTGGTAGTAGCTGATGACATCAGAGTAAGTGCAGCTGGCAGTGGACTGGAAAGAAGGCCCAGATAGCCACTTAAATCTGGCCACTCCTGAGTAACCTGCTACTGCAGAGCGTGTGTGTGTGTGTGTGTGTGTGTGTGTGTGTGTGTGTGTGTGTGTGTGTGTGTGTGTGTTCTTACCTTCCCAGACTGTTCATGTCAGACCCATTCATCTGTGCATTCCTCTGACCACCCTATACACACATTATCTCTCTCACTCTCTCTCTCTCCCATACACACACATACACAGACAAAAAAACAAACATACAAACATAAAAACAATTTCCCTCTCTGTTTCTGCCTCTTTCCCACACACACACACACACACACACACACACACACACACACACACACACACACACACACACACACACACACACACACTACCTGTTCAGACCAGATCAATCCCAGTCTACCTGCTGGATCTCAGTCCAAACAGCTTGTTAACAGTAAGGGTTCCTGCCCACAGCTGGGTGCCCAGGTGCCCGTGTGAAGCCGTGCCCGGGTGATTATCGGCACAAGCATGCTCACCTTGACCTGGATGCCCCCCCCCCCTCGCTCCGAAAGCCTCTACTTACTCACCGTGACCTTGAGGCTGTGGGATCAAAGGCTTCCTGGGCTTTGAGCTGCAGCCAGCCAACCTCGTTATCGTCCGGGATTTGAGCGGGGGGTTTGATGTGGAGAGTGTGTGTGTGTGAGGGAGAGAGAGGGCAATAGGGAGATAAATTGTATGTGTGTGTGTGTTAGAGGGGGTAGTTGTAGGAATGCACAGATGCATCTTTTATTCATCTTTCTCAGTGCTCAGGGCTCAGAGGAACCTGATGCAGGTAGAAGGCTCTTCATTCCCAAACACACACACACACACACACTCACACACTCACACACACACACAGAGGAACCTGATGCTGTGTAACCCCTGCAGGTAGAAGGGTCTTCATTCCCACACACACACACACACACACACACACACACACACACACACACACTCAGAGGAACCTGATGCTGATTATCCCCCTGCAGGTAGAAGGGTCTTCATTCCCAAACACGCACCAAACAAAAGACAAACCCCAAAAGCACTCAAATCTTCCCCTTTCACCGATCGTTTGATGCACGCGGTCTGTGACGCTCCACAATAGTCTTCCCTGCCAAGCCTTGAAGACATGTTCTTTGCGGAGCGGGTTTGGATGCCTATGCTAGGGGGCTTTTTTGTTCTCTATAGGGGCGGAGAGGGGGGCGCTGGTGGGTGGTGGGGGTTCTGGAGCTCTGGCTGTGTTTTTCCCAGACAAGGGGGGGGGGGGGGTACAGGGTTTCGCTTTCAGCTGTGTTTTAACTCAGGAGCATGAAGTAGGGAGGCGGAGGAGGAAGAGGAGGAGGAGGAGGAGGAGATAGTGGCAGGGGCTGTGAATTACTGAGATAGGTCAGAGAGAGAGAGGGAGAGAGAGAGAGAGAGAGAGGGAAAGAGAAAGAGGGAGAGAGGGAAAGAGTGTTGAGGTGAAGCAGATCGAGGAGGAGAGAAGAGAAAGCGAGAGGGACAGACAGAGAGAGAGGAGGGAGGGAGGGAAAGAGTGAAGGAGGGAGAGGGAGTGAAAGAGAGATGAAGTGAAAGAGGTGTAGAGTGAGCAAGAGAGAAGAATGGGAGAGAGGGATAGAGAGCGTCAGATGGAGAGAGGGAGAGAGTGTTGATGTGAAGGAGATGGAGAGGGAGAAAGAGGGTAGAATAAGAGGGAGGAGAATGAAGGGGATGGTGGGGTGTGGTTGGTGTCCTGCTGAAGCACTGCTGAATGTTTAAACAGGCAGTTTATCATAAGCTGCTCACACTCTTACCGCAAGTAAGTCTTCAGATTCCAGCAAATCTCAGGGGCTTTTTTACACACTTTCACATACTGGGTACTTTTCAGAATACTCATAATCTCTCTCTCTCTCTCTCTCTATCTCTCTCTCTTCCTCTTCCTTTCTCTTTCTCTTTCTATTTCACTCTCTCACACACACACACACAGACACAGACACACCCACACACACACACACACAGCACACACACAGAAACACCCTCAGTTGTTGACACACATTGCGTTCGAGACATGTCCCTACTGTGCTTATCTCCTAGTGTGTGTGTGTGTGTGTGTAAGCTGTGAAAGAAAGCAGACTGGCTAACCTCACAGCTGACACCGCCACAACCCCTGATTGCGTCAGTGTGAGTGTGTGTCCGACTCACACACCAGCTCCCTCCTATCGCCCGGTTAGCAAGGTCACTAAGGTCACAGCCTTCGAAAGCTGACAACCTTTTTTAACACACCCTTCAGACGGAACACCCTGTCTGCTTGTGTGTTCTGACCCACAGAGTTTGTTGTGTCTAAATACGATCTAGTTTATAGGCATAATTCTGTTTCATTGCTTGAGTTATGCCTGTGTGGTTAATAGTTCCTGGGTAGTTCCTGAACTGTTCCGTATGAACTAAAAAGACCTTTCAGGTTTGTTATGGTCGTCTGAATGATATGAACTGAAATCTGTTAATGGATTGAAGTGTTGGGTGTTTTGGTTGGGATAATGACTACCAAACGGACAGAGACTATTCCCCTGACGTCTACCCTGTCTGTGATAACAAATATCTCACTTCTCATGGCTCCCTGTGTGAGTCAAGCTTTTAGAAAACGATGAAAGATAAAGGTTTTTAGAAAACGATGAAAAATAAAAAGGGTTTTTCATCTGCTCGGCAAAATAGCCGGCAGCCGTATGTCACAAAGGAGCCAACCGCTGCTGGATGGTGATGAGAAGCAGAAGCGATGCTTGTTTTTTAAAACGTTTAAACGTTCACTCTCAAAACTGACTTATCGGCATGCGTGTCCGCAGCACTGGACTCCCGATACATTTGTGGAAAGGTTGAAATACGTCCTTCGGAGGAGGAGGAGGAGGAACCGGTGTGGAACCGGTTCCGAAAGCATTTCCAAAAATCCATCTGCAGATGTTCCGTTGTTTTGGCAGGGCGCTGGGAAAATTCTGAGCAGGAGGAAGTCGAGCGGTAGATTTATAGAGGAACTGTTTTATTTCTTATTTTTCTTTTCTCTTTCTTTCTCCTTTTTTTATGTGGGATCCTCTGAAACAGCAGAGTATCAGTGGAGAGGAGAAGGAGAAGAGAGGAGAGCATCTATTTCCATTAAAGAGGGGATTTATTGAGAAGCAGATTATTTTGTCTTTCTTTTATCTTTCTTAGTTTTAATGGATGACTAAAACCAACACTGTAAAAAAAGACTTGGAATGTGGTTAGGGAGGAAAAGGAAGGAGAGTGGAAATGAGAAGAAATAAGAAGAGAGAGACAGAGAGAAAGAAAGAAAGCGAGAGATAGAGAGAGGCAGAGAAGAGAGAGAGGGACAGAGAAGAGAGCGTCTATTTATATTCGGAGTCTGCCCAGACCAGGCCGCTCCACTCCCTAATGCCCCTGTCCGATGTGTGTAAATCTCCACGCGAGGAAATGTCAACACACACTTAGTCCCCATCATGACTAACTGCCCCCCTCATGACTAACTGCCCCCCTCTGCCCAAGCCATGGGTGTAGATGGAGAACACTCCCCTCACACCGGGCGATCTGTTGTTGCTGCTTAACACACGCTTAACACTGGGCAAACTGGTGTTGCTTAAGACACGCTTAACACTGGGCAAACTGGTGTTGCTTAACACACCCTTCACACTGGGCAAACTGGTGTTGCTTAAGACTCCCCTCACACCGGGCGATCTGTTGTTTGTCTGCTGCTTAACACACGCTTTATATTGGGCAAACTGGTGTTGCTTAACACACGCTTTATATTGGGCAAACTGGTGTTGCTTAACACACGCTTAACACTGGGCAAACTGGTGTTGCTTAAGACTCCCCTCACACCGGGCGATCTGTTGTTTGTCTGCTGCTTAACACACGCTTTATATTGGGCAAACTGGTGTGGCTTAACACACGCTTTAAACTAGGCAAACTGCGATTGGTGCTTAACACACGCTTTATACTGGGCAAACTGGTGTTGCTGCTTAACACACCCTTCACACTGGGCAAACTGGTGTTGCTTAACACACGCTT
>NC_045174.1:18885345-18910345 GCF_900700415.2 Clupea harengus | reverse complement strand
CATCACAACAGTGATGACACACACACACACACACACACACACACACACACACACACACACACACACACACCACACACACACACACACACACAGACACACACACACACACACACACACAGACACACACACACACCACACACACACACACATCACCACAGTAGACGACTCAGAGAGGAAGGAGGGCCTGCTGTGAGTGACCGCTGTACTTGAAACTGACCCTCAGATGTAGAGTGAGTGTAGAGAGTACGTTGGCACTCTCTCACACACAGAAATACACACACACACACACACAGTGTCATGGTGTAACACGTGCTGATGCACGCGCACACACACACACACACACACACAAACACACGCACACATACTCTTACACAAATGCCCACATGCACACACACTCAAACACACACACACTCTTTCACACACACAGACTGCCTTGATAAAGCAGGGCCATGAGCAGTGTGTAATAGTCTCCCTGTGCCAGATAAGCTCTTAATTATGACGTTCCTCCAGCTCTGGCTACACTGATGCAGAGATTAACCAGAGCTGACAGCCTCAGTATGGTGTCTGTCTCCGAACCTAACCAAAAGGACCCAGGCATCTCTAGGGCTGTGTGTGTGTGTCTGTGTGTGTGTGTGTGTGTGTGTGTGTCTGTGTGTGTGTGTAAGAGAGTCTATGCCCCGTAACCCTCTCGGCTCATTATGACTTAATTGACTTCTAATGAAGTCTAATGAACGGCGAGAGGATGAGGACGAGACGTCCTCAGGGCGACGCTTTAAAGTGTCTCCTTTAAACAAGGCCTGTAAAGAGGGGACTTTTAAAAAAAGTAGATTAGATTGAAGGCGGGAGAGCCTAAACACACACACACACACACACACACACATACATGCACACACACAGACACACACACATACATACATGCACACAGATGCATTCACATCCCATAGATACACATGTGCACAACAGACGCATACACACACACACACACACACACACACACACACACACACACACGCACGCACAGCCAGCGCTGGCTGGATGAGTGTGTATGAGTGTGAGTGTTGCTCTGGCATGAGGTCACAGCCTGAGGAGAGTAGAGAAGAAGAGCTCTTTTCAGTGTGTGTGTGTGTGTGTGTGTGTGTGTGTGTGTGTGTTGTGTGTCTTGTTTGCCTCTTGTTGTGATGCAGACGCTGACGGCATGACAGGAATGCCTTTCATTCTGCCCCAGTGCTCTCCACATACGACACATCCAAGCTGGAGCCACACACACACACACACTCACACACACACACACACACACACACACACACACACACACACACACACACACACACACCACATCCAGCCAATACCAGGCCTCCATCAGTTCCTGCAACACTGTGTGGGATAAAGGAGGTCTTTGTGTGATAGTGGCAGCACAAAGTTAAGGAATACTTCATGAATTGTGACGACCGTCCTGGAAAAGCTACGCTATGCAAATTGATTTAGCCAAGAATTCAGGCGGTGCTATATTCAGAGCAGAGCTTGTGTGTGTATGTGGCATTTTTGTGTGTGTGTGTGGTGTGTGTGTTTGTGTGTGTGTGTTGACAGGGCAGAAGCTGGGGGATAGGGTGGAGAACTCGTAGCATAGCTCCAGATCTGTTTTGAATTCGCTGCAAAGAAAATGGAGGGAAAAAGAAGGAGAGAGAAAGAGAGAGAGACAGAGAAAAGAGAGGAGTTAGAACCACTACAAATATGACAAGCAGTCAGACGGAAAAAAAAAGTGTGTTTGGATAAGAGCAGTTCACCGAAGCACGTTTCTGTAATTTATCATGGCTGACATCTCCAGTGACATTCACAAATTTGTCCGACACACATTAGAGATGACAAAATAAATACATAAATAAATAAAGAGCTGACGTGGGGGGGAGTAGCTCCGAGATGTTTGGCATGAAAGCCCTTTTACACACACACACACACACACACAGACACACACACACACACACACACACACACACACACACACACACACACACACACACACAGACACACACAGACACACACAGGCACAGACGCACACAGACACACACACACACACACACACACATACACACACACACAGACACACACAGACACACACACACACACACACACACACTCGCTCTGAGATGTTTGGCATGAAAGCCCTTTTCCACCCACACACACACACACACACACACACACACACAGACACACACAGACACACACAGACACACACAGGCACAGACGCACACAGACACACACACACACAGACACACACACACACACACAGACACACACAGACACACACAGACACACACAGGCACAGACGCACACAGACACACACACACACACACACACACACACACAGACACACACAGACACACACACACACACACAGACACACACACACACACACACACACACACACACACACACACACACACACACACACAGACACACACAGACACACACACACACACACACACACACACACACACACACACACACAGACACACACAGACACACACAGGCACAGACGCACACAGACACACACACACACACACACACACACACACAGACACACACAGACACACACACACACACACACACACACACACGCAGCAGCTCTGAGATGTTTGGCATGAAAGCCCTTTTCTCTGGTGAAGGCCGGAGCCAGGCAGGCCTGGCGGGAATGTGAGCTCGGCCAGATGTGTCACACGTGTAGAGTGCCGGAGAGGGGAGCAGAGGGAGACGCAAGGGGGTCGGGAGAGAGGAGCAGAGGGAGAGGGGAGCCGAGGGAGACGCAAGGGCGTCGGGAGGAAAGAATAAGAATGATGAAAATGAAAAATAAGGAATGAATATGTGAGAAGGTGAATTCTCCCCCTCCTCACCGTGGAAAAAAAAAAAACATGGTGCCCTAAGACTTTTGGACTCCACCCCATAATGGTTGGGGCTGGGCTCACCTGATGCCAATGTGGGAGTTAATTAAGCCAACGTGGCTGTGCCCTATTTAAGAGGTGCCTCATTTGCAAGAGGGAGGCAGGCTGAGAGACACACAACAGAGAGGCAGCGGAGAGGAATGATGAGAGGTAGTAGGGTAAAACACTTCCCTGTTTTTAGAAGGTGTATGTGTTTTCTGTCTAGATGTGTGGACAGCGTTGGCCCTGTTTTATGCCTGTTCCTTTGTGCTTGTTCTGTGTGCCTTGTTTCTGTGCCTTGTCTGTGTGCCTTGTGATGTGTTAAGTTCATGTGTTTATTTTGGTGGCTAGCTATGTACTTAGCTTCGGACTTAGTGCCTGGGCCTAGTTTGGGGGCCTGGCTTGGGCCTTGAGCAGGTGCCGGTACTTGGGCCTAATCGGCCAAGCAGGTGCCCAGGGTGCCACGCACTTAAGTTCCGGGCGGTACGGCCTGAATGGTTTTGTTTGTTTATTTTGAGGGCACTGTTGGGGTTAGTCCCCGTGTAAATAAATATATATATATTTTTATATGAAAACCATCATCTCCTGCCCTGTTCTTCCGCACCGCACCACCCAGTCCAGTTGCCACATCCCCAAACAACGTGGGGTGACCGTCCGGTCCTTCACATTTGGTGGCAGCGGTGGGATGTGACGCTGACCGAGACACTGGAGGTGAAGGGGAGCAGAAGACCAGCACCGGCAGGAGATGGCCTACCTGGGGCCAGCCAGGAACAGCGCCGGAGGAGGATCCACCCCGCAGCGGCGCAGAGCAGTTGGGCCGGCTTGTCCCGCCACTGGGTGGCGAGACTCCAGAAGGGGAGGGAAATGTGAGAAGGTGAATTCTCCCCCTCCTCACCGTGGAAAAAAAAAAACATGGTGCCCTAAGACTTTTGGACTCCACCCCATAATGGTTGGGGCTGGGCTCACCTGATGCCAATGTGGGAGTTAATTAAGCCAACGTGGCTGTGCCCTATTTAAGAGGTGCCTCATTTGCAAGAGGGAGGCAGGCTGAGAGACACACAACAGAGAGGCAGCGGAGAGGAATGATGAGAGGTAGTAGGGTAAAACACTTCCCTGTTTTTAGAAGGTGTATGTGTTTTCTGTCTAGATGTGTGGACAGCGTTGGCCCTGTTTTATGCCTGTTCCTTTGTGCTTGTTCTGTGTGCCTTGTTTCTGTGCCTTGTCTGTGTGCCTTGTGATGTGTTAAGTTCATGTGTTTATTTTGGTGGCTAGCTATGTACTTAGCTTCGGACTTAGTGCCTGGGCCTAGTTTGGGGGCCTGGCTTGGGCCTTGAGCAGGTGCCGGTACTTGGGCCTAATCGGCCAAGCAGGTGCCCAGGGTGCCACGCACTTAAGTTCCGGGCGGTACGGCCTGAATGGTTTTGTTTGTTTATTTTGAGGGCACTGTTGGGGTTAGTCCCCGTGTAAATAAATATATATATATTTTTATATGAAAACCATCATCTCCTGCCCTGTTCTTCCGCACCGCACCACCCAGTCCAGTTGCCACATCCCCAAACAACGTGGGGTGACCGTCCGGTCCTTCACATTTGGTGGCAGCGGTGGGATGTGACGCTGACCGAGACACTGGAGGTGAAGGGGAGCAGAAGACCAGCACCGGCAGGAGATGGCCTACCTGGGGCCAGCCAGGAACAGCGCCGGAGGAGGATCCACCCCGCAGCGGCGCAGAGCAGTTGGGCCGGCTTGTCCCGCCACTGGGTGGCGAGACTCCAGAAGGGGAGGGAAATGTGAGAAGGTGAATTCTCCCCCTCCTCACCGTGGAAAAAAAAAAACATGGTGCCCTAAGACTTTTGGACTCCACCCCATAATGGTTGGGGCTGGGCTCACCTGATGCCAATGTGGGAGTTAATTAAGCCAACGTGGCTGTGCCCTATTTAAGAGGTGCCTCATTTGCAAGAGGGAGGCAGGCTGAGAGACACACAACAGAGAGGCAGCGGAGAGGAATGATGAGAGGTAGTAGGGTAAAACACTTCCCTGTTTTTAGAAGGTGTATGTGTTTTCTGTCTAGATGTGTGGACAGCGTTGGCCCTGTTTTATGCCTGTTCCTTTGTGCTTGTTCTGTGTGCCTTGTTTCTGTGCCTTGTCTGTGTGCCTTGTGATGTGTTAAGTTCATGTGTTTATTTTGGTGGCTAGCTATGTACTTAGCTTCGGACTTAGTGCCTGGGCCTAGTTTGGGGGCCTGGCTTGGGCCTTGAGCAGGTGCCGGTACTTGGGCCTAATCGGCCAAGCAGGTGCCCAGGGTGCCACGCACTTAAGTTCCGGGCGGTACGGCCTGAATGGTTTTGTTTGTTTATTTTGAGGGCACTGTTGGGGTTAGTCCCCGTGTAAATAAATATATATATATTTTTATATGAAAACCATCATCTCCCGCCCTGTTCTTCCGCACCGCACCACCCAGTCCAGTTGCCACATCCCCAAACAACGTGGGGTGACCGTCCGGTCCTTCACAGAATAAATGAATGAGTGATTGATTGAAGGGATTCATAAATGAATAAATGAATGATTGATTGAATGACTCGGGTGGAGAGATAGAGAGAGATGGGAGATGTAAGGGGTCTTTGGTCCTGTCTGAAGTAGAGCAGGAAGGAAAGAGGGAAGTAGGAAGAGAAGGATGAAAGAGAAACTGACAATAACAGCCTTAAGGAGTGTGTTGTTGTCTATCTTAGAGGAAAGACATTTTTTGAAATAGAAAGATATAAAAAAGAAAGAATGAGCGGAGGAAGGAGAGATGGAGGAAAGAACACTCAGATTTAGGAATGTGTGCAAGAGGAAAAGAGAGAGGGATAGAGAGAGAGGCATAGAGAGAGACCTTAAGGGCTACTCCGTCTGCCCGCTGCAGAGTGAGAGACAGAAATAAAAGAGCGAGGGATAGAGAGAGACCGCTGCAGAGTGAGAGAGGGATAGAGAGAGACCGCTGCAGAGTGAGAGAGAAATAAAAGAGAGAATGAGTGGAGACAAAGACAGCAGATGGTGAAGGAGACAGAGAATCAGGATCAAGGCGGGAGCCAAATCTTGAAGCATTCAGAGCAATTACGATCAGCCCAAGACAAGAAACAGGAGCCTCCTTCTCTCTCTCTCTCTCGCTCTCTCTCTCTCTTTGCCTCTCTCTCTCTTTCTCTCTCTCTCTCTTTCTGTTTCCTATATTAACCTCGTCTTCTTCGCTGGGTCGGAGCCATGGTATCCATGGAGTCTGCTGGAGAATCGTCTCTCTGAGTTGTCAGTCGGTCAGTTGAGGATCCCCGTTAGTATTCCATGTCTAAGGCTGTCAACCCTTTGATGGAATGGGGAGGTGGCTGATGGCTCTGTGCTGAGGGTCAAGGAACGAGAGTAAAATCCTTTCTGCAGGGGGTGATTAAAAAAAAAAAGATGAAGCGGGTTGAATTCTCTTTCTTTGTTAATGCCTGGAACGAGGGATGAGTGAGAGCGTGAAAAGGGGGGGCTTGGGTGCCTCGCTTCTCTTTACCTCACCAGAGAGTGGAGAGTGGAGGATCAAATGGCTAAAAAAAAAATTGAGGAAATTCCCAAATTCCTGCCCAGATTAGGAGGAATAGAGAGCGTGGAGCGGAGGTGGAGAAGGATCAGTGGAGTGAGGAGTGAACGAGTGTGAGGGGAAGGAAGGGGGGGGGGGATTCAGCTGGGTTCGTCTCCGTAGTGATAAAAGCTGAGTGTTTTTTTAGAGTTAGCGTTAGTTAGCTGAGTAAGCACTAGCATGGGGCTAGTTCTACTTCACCTTGAGTAGAAGAAGAGACGTTTTTGGGTTAATAAAGAGTATAAGACGTCGCTGGGCTAGTAAGAGTCTGCTACTCAATAATCCAATCGGCAGAGACAGTGACTGTGAAAACTGTGAGACTTTTCCGTTCACTGAGGTTTAGCTGGTGGTACCAAGGAGGGATGTGATTCTGTTTGGCCTCAGTCTTGATCCAGTGCAGCTATCGGGGTAATTCTTTGTTCTTTGTCGACCGTCAATCTGACGCTTTGTGAGTTCAGCATTCATTTCATTACTAACTGCATGTTAATGAAATGACCAGTATGTACTTGCGGGAGAATGACCTGTTGAAAAAAATCCATCCATGAGGACCAGGAAGTGGCCGTACCTTTACAAACCAAGAGATCCTGCTTGTGCTTCTGACCAATCGTGAATGTCCTTGTGCTTCTGACCAATCGTGAATGTCCTTGTGCTTCTGACCAATCGTGAATGTCCTTGTCCTTCTGACCAATCGTGAATGTCCTTGTCCTTCTGACCAATCGTGAATGTCCTTGTGCTTCTGACCAATCGTGAATGTCCTTGTGCTTCTGACCAATCGTGAATGTCCTTGTCCTTCTGACCAATCGTGAATGTCCTATTTGCCTCTCATGTCTCATCATCGTCATCATTAAATCCCATTGGGCTGAATTCTCTCTCTTGTGTTGCCATGACCTGGAAGCTCAAAGCTTCTGATTTCAAAGCCAACTTTGTAAAACCCGCTATCTTTTATTCACCTCTAGGAGGCGCTTGTGTTCCCGTATAAGACGGGGGGCCTCCGTGTTCTGCCGCTCAACTTGGTGAGGACCTGCTTGTGTGTTTGATTGACAGGAGATCGGCCCCCTCCCTTTCCTTCCTCTCCTCTAGGTCCCTCCCTCTGATTCTGTATCTCCCAATCCAATGTGCCTTGCTGGAGTGTCATGTGTGATCAGTGCCTCCCCCCCTCCCCTCCTTGTTCTCTAGAGATTAGACCCAGTAGTGTGTGTCTGTTGTAATCATGGATCACTCTTACCCAAGTGCCATAACTTACCTTTGACCTTTCGTGTTATTGTTTAGTCAACAGTGCACCTCTTGGGACCAGAATCCCTGTGTACATAGTATACGTTTGTCTGTGTGTGTGTGTGTGTGTGTGTGTGTGTGTGTGTGTGTGTATATGTGTTTGTTTTTCCAGCTGTATTTCCCAGCTGCTTTATATGTTTGAGTGTGTGTGAGTAAGTCCCTATCTCTGTGAGTATGCTTATCTTCTGTGTGTGTGTGTATATGTGTGTGTGAGTGTGTTATGTGCGTAGGAAATGAAAAGCCTTGTAAGGGATCAGGGTTGCAGTGTTATCTCTAACCTCTGTGTTGTTCTCTCTCTCTCTCTCTCTCTCTCTCTCTCTCTCTCTCCCTCTCTCTATCCCCCTCTCAGGGCAGTGACAGCGAGTATGAGGTGGAGTCTAACCGGCAGAAGACCCACTCCTTCGTCAACCACTACATCAGCGACCCCACCTACTACAACTCCTGGCGGCGCCAGCAGAAGGGCATCTCCCGCGCCCAGGCCTACAGCTACGCCACCGAGTCCGACGCCGGCGAGCCCGAGCCCTGCGCCCAGCCGCCCCCTCTGCCCCCTCTGCCGCCCATGCCCCCCCAGCTCAACTCCCCCCGGGGGGAAATGCAGACGCCCACCCCGGGGCAGGGGCAACAAGGGCAGGGCCAGGTGCAGGGGCAGGTGGCAGGGCACGTGCAGGTGGAAGGGCAGGGGCAGGGGAGCCTGTTTAGGCCCAAGGGAAGTCGGACTCCCACCCCGTGCCAACAGAGCTCCAACCCGCCCAGCCAGCATGGCTCCCTGTACCGGCCCCCGAGCAGCCTGGCACCCGGGTCCCGCACCCCCATCGCCGGGTTCTCTTCCTTCGTCTGACCCGTTTGACCCCGATCGATCGACCGACCGAGCGAGCGAGCTAGCGATCGAGCGAGCAACCTTGGCCCCTTCTTTGCCCGTCTTGTCCCTACAGGACAGAACGACGATCAAAAATGTTCAAAACGGAAGAAGAACTCATACTTACTCTCTTTTTTTTGTCGTGTTTTTGTTTTTTCGGTCACAGCAGCAGGTTTGATTTGAAACGCTTTTGTTTTTGCTATTTGTCTCTCTATGCATTTCTATCACTACTTTAGTGGCTTTTGGCTAAGACTCAAGAAGTGCTGACAGCTGGTTTACGTGTTTGTGATGAGTTGCTTCTTCTTCTTCTTCTACTTCTTCTTCTGCTATCTGAAGAGACAATCATGCGGACATCGAAAGGACCGATGGCCTTCTGGTTTTGTGTCTGTTTTTTGCAGCTTGAGCGATGCATGTATTTCTTTTTTTCTTTTACCTAACTTTTGTCTCTTATTCACTCACAGTATACAAGGATTCAACCCAAACGAAACATCTCTTAATCCAAAATGTGGAACAAACTAAAAAAAAAATATATATATATATATAAATAAAAACAACATGAATGGTCTTTGATAAACTTTATGGCCATATGCACCAATGGGATACAGCTACGGCATAATGGCGGAGATAGCAAAGGAGAGTGAAGTGACCAGAGAGAACAAGCTTGATGAAGAGGACGGTGGTTTCCCCTTGAGAGCAGGACCACTGATGAAGAGGATGGTGGTTTTCCCTTGAGAGTACTGAGGGTTTTTTTTCTCAGAGGTTTGGCTTTGAGACTCTCTCTCTCTCTCTCTCTCTCTCTCTCGTCCTTTGGGGAAGATCCCTGAGCTGGAGTTGCCCAGAGCACGAGGACACAGCACAAGCACGTTTTCAGTAAGAAAAGAAGCCCTGAGCGCCTGAAGTAGGGGTCAAAGTTGAAAGGTCTATCTCAGCGACCCCAGAGGTCGGCAGAAGGATTGATGCGAAAGCGCGTTTAGGGCTTGGATGGATGCATTTGGTGTGGGCTACCAAGACGTCAACGAGCAGCGGACGGATGTAGGGCTGGTGTTCCAGATGACGGCTAACCTGGCGCAGGTCTTTGCCCGATTAGGGCTGGATATATACGGACCAGATCCATTCTGCTGTTTTGGGATTTACCTGTGGATGCCAAAGTCACCGACAAAGGCCTGCCTACGCGGCAGACAGACCGTGGCCCCGGGCCCGTAGAGCCCACAGGACCTGTCCTCAGTGAGCCCGTAGGGGACTGACTGGTGCTCTGTCTCTGAGACGTCCAGCTGTCCTCCCTTCTCCCCACTGCTGAGTTCTCCCTCTCTGCTGTCACGTCCTCACCTGACCAGGCAACTGTATACTGACTGTGGATGGCACACTCTTCAGAGCTCCAACGAAGGAGAGAGGAGGTGGAACACACACACACACACACACACACACACACATACACACACACACACACACACAGACAATGTCTCGACTGCTCCCAAGAGAGCTGGCAGAAAAGGGAATTTTGTATGTGTTTTGTGTGTTTTGTGTGTGTGTGTGTGTGTGTGTGTGTGTGTGTGTGTGTGTGTGTGTGTCAGGAGAGGGCGCAGCCACTGGTTGTCAGCTTCCTCCTCCGGATGACATCAGCGCTCGGCACTCTTGAATGCGAGCCAGGAAGTGAGGTCATGCCGAGCCCTCATGCCTGCTCCGAGCGTGTGAGCAGATGTGCCCGCACCAGACAGCCGTGAGGCGAGACGGCCGAGCCGCGTCTGCTTTGGGCTTTTTCCGGACTTTTCCATCGCAGCGGCGTCTGGGTGAAAGGAACGGGAACACACAGAGAGAGTCAGAGAGGACGAGGATGAAGGGAGACAAAAAAAAAAAAAAAAGAACTGAGAGACAGATTATACTCTTCTCTATTCTTCATCATTCACCTGCTTTTCCTTCCTTTTTGTTTTATCTGTTACCTGTGGAGTGATTGACTGTGTGCTGCTGAACAAACAAAGCTATTCTTCTTTGTAATGCTAAAGCTGTAGATCATTGGTATTAAGACTGGCTGTAGATCTTTGCTATTTGGTGGGGCGTTCTGGATTTTAATTGGTAGGCAGATGATGATTGACTTTGTGCAGGGGGGGGGGCGGGGCGGGGGGGGGGGGGCTGAGGTGATCATGAAGAAAATGCTGTTTTGGAATCATTTTGCTGTCGCCATGGTGACATAAACACAAATGGTATTTGACGTAAACAGTGTGTGACTGTGTGTTGACAAAGTGACAGGCTAAAAAAAAGGGTCATGACATGGGACATGTCACAAAGGGCCACTTGCAGTCACACACATCTATTGTTTATTGTGTTACTACTTTTTATTTATATTTTTTTTATTAAATCAGTTGTCATAGTTACAGTATTAAGGGCGGAATTTTCTTTTGACCTTTTTTTAGTTTTGGGTTACGTTTGAAAGGTACTATATGTATAGTTCTTTGGAGAGGGTAGTGGCCATACTCAGTGTGTTCTGTGGCTTCTGTGTGTGTGTGTGTGTGTGTGTGTGTGTGTGTGTGTGTGTGTGTGTGTGTGTGTGTGTGTGTGTGTGTGTGTGTTCTGTGTGAGTGTTTCTGTGTGAGTGTGTGTGATAGACAAAGAGACAGATGAAGAAATGTCATGGGTGTAATGTTTATGGAGTTGAGTCGACATGAAAAAGGTGTGAGTGTGAGTGACTGAGTGTGTATATGTGTTTGTGTGTGTGTGTGTGTGTGTGTGTGTATGCGTGTGTGTGTGTGTGTGTATTCATATGTGCATATGCAGGCCTTTAGCCCTAATCACCCTTTAGATCCTTCCCCAGAGTGTGTTAAGAAGGTGAATGGTATAAATCGGATCAGCTGCTCGGTCAAATCCTGTTACGTGGCACCGGTCGTCCTGTACTGACCCCTCTTGTCTGGTGAGGCCCTGCCTAACCCCCCCCACCCCCCATTGGCAAGGGCACGTCCCCCAGTACCGCTGCTCAACCCCTGGGCACAAGGCTTCACAAACCCCTGGTAAATTAAAGCATGGACCATGTCTGATTTTTAATATTTTTTTTTAACTTGGATTATAAATATAAACATTTATTCCTGCACACACACATCACATTTTGTGATCATATGCCCAAACATAGACTGATTCTTCCTCTTCTTTCTTGCTCTGTCTCTTCTCTTGTCTGTCCTTGCACACACACACACACACACACACACAAACACACACACACACACACACACACACACACATCATGTCTTGTGGTCATTTGCAGAGGCCTATTCATTCTGTCAAAACACACACACACACACACACACATACAGTATATACACATGTACAAAGACTCTCTCACACACTCACACACATATATTTATATATACACATGCAAAAAGACTCTCTCTCACAGACACACACACACACACAGCAGAATCGCTGCCTGCTAGTGCGATGCACAGTGTGTTTGGCTGAGCCGGCGTCATTAAGAGAGAGCAGGGGCATATTGGCAGATCAGACGTAATGTTACTTAAAGCACTAGCAACCGGCAAGGAATTCCTACGCCTCACCCCCCGGGAAGTAGTCCCTCAGTCTCTCTCATCTCTCATCTCTTCATACCCCTGCACTCTCATACACACACACACACACACACCAACCTCAGGCTTGTGCCACCAACTCCTTCTCCATTTCCACATTTGTTCAATTAACCCCCCCCCCCACACACTCACAGTCACACACTCACCCCCACACAGCCTTTACCACCCCCAACCCCCCCCCCCCACACACACACACACACACACACACACACACACACAGCCTTTACCAACTCCCTTTTGTTCTTGTCCCACAGTGTGACCCGGTCTATAGAGAGGGCTAGAAGAGTCACCATTAGTCAAAGTCAAGGGAGTGTAGCAGCCAGAGGCAGAGATACTGCAAGATGGGTGTCGGGGCTGCGGTGGGGTGGGGTGGGGTGGAGGGGTGGAGGGGTAGGGTAGGGGGTGGAGGGGGTATAATGGGGAGGGCATAACATCAAGAGGAGCTGAAGTATGGAGAGGGGGAGGGGGGGGGGGGGGCGCTTGCCTGAAGTGAATCCGGTTGTTGTGATCGAGAGCACATTGCTCTTTGAAGGGGAAAGGAGAGGGGTTGAGGCAGAGAGGGGGAGGGGGGAGGGGGATTTTAGGTTTTTTCGGAGAGGGGAGGGGAGTGCATGCTTGGAGGAGGTGGCCTGAAGGGTCCAATGCGAGAGGAGGATCGCAGAAGAGGAGACGCTCCCTACTGCACAGCAGAGCAGGAGCAGGGATGTTAGTGTTGGGACCAGGAGGTGGATTTGTCTCTAGGGAGGGGGATGTGTCTCTAGGGAGGGGGATGTGTCTCTAGGCAGAGAGGAGGTGGATGTGTCTCTAGGGAGAGAGGAGGGGGATGTGTCTCTAGGGAGGGGCAGAAAGGAGGGGGATGTGTCTCTAGGGAGGGACAGAGAGGAGGGGGATGTGTCTCTAGGGAGGGGGATGTGTCTCTAGGGACAGACAGAGGTTGTAGCGGTGATGCAGAGTGTTAGTTTAGTTTATGAGCAGGTAATCTCCACATGTGTCAGAGAGTGAAAAGAGGTAAACAGAAGGAAGGAAGGAAGGAAGGAAGGAGGGGATTATTGAATGTAATGAATACTGCTCCTAGTTTCACCATTGCCCTACATTTCTCAAGAATTCTAATATGTGGGCACAGTGTTTGTTTTATGATGGTGAAGATCATTTGATTTGAAATTAAAGTCGGACTGAAGTAGAGTGAGTTATGAAGTGAAATTCGTTTTTTTTTTTTCGTTTTTTCTTAAAGCATCGTTGATTCGTGAATGTTGTTGCTCTTATTTTCAGACACTTGGGCTTTAGGCCCAGACGGCTCTTACTGACTGGATTAAAAGATTGTGAGCCGTGGTGTGGCGTGGTGTGAGTCTGCTCGTAATGCTGGCTCTGTGAGATTGCTCTCTCTCTGGATGTAAACAGATTTCTTAAACTGCCCCAAACAGATAGTTAGAGGGTTGGGTCTTCAGCCACGGCCAATATGGAGCCATTCCTGTGGCGTGTGGTCTCTGACAGGGGCAAGAGAGGAGACATGCAACTAATGTGTGTGTGTGTGTGTGTGTGTGTGACACACACAGACATTAGTAAACCCACACACACACACACAGACACACAAATAGTTTGCTGTGTTGACTTGGTGGTGTCACTGCAACTAAGCAACCGCAGGTAGCACCATCCAGCACAGAGACGTCCTGGCACCAGCGCTGTTTACCCACCTTTCTCCCTCTCTCCTTTCTGGAGGATCACTCTATCCCTCCCTCTCTCCTTTCTGTGGGATCCCTCTATCCCCCTCTCTCCTTTCTGTGGGATCCCTCTATCCCTCCATCCCTCCTTTCTGGAGGATCCCTCTATCCCTCCCTCTCTGCTTTCTGTTGGATCCCTCTATCCCCCTCTCTCTCCTTTCTGGAGGATGCCTGTCCCTCCATACCTCCCTCACTTCCTCTCTCATTTTTTAGCTGGTGCCTCTTCATCCCTCCCTCCCTCCCTCGTTCCTCTATCCCTCCATCAATCCCTCCCTCGTTCCTCTCTCCCTCCATCCCTCCATCCCTCCATCCCTCCGTCCCTCAGCCCTGCGTCTGCAGTACCTCACACATCCCGGCCCCCCCTCCTCTCCCACCACATCCGTGCATAAATCACTAATTGATGGATAGATTTCATATCCGTCCTGCCAGGAAGTCGGTTCGGGCCGACACACACACACACACACACACACACACACACACACACACACACACACACACACACACACACACACACACACATGGACTTCAATTGGTTTAATATCTGCTTCCAATAAGAGGCCCATGCCCACGTGCCCACCACTCTCTCATCCTGCCCCTCAGCAGGGCCCAGCAGTGTGTGTGTGTGTGTGTGTGTGTGTGTGGAGTGAACACACACGGAAGTAATCTTCCATTCCAGGTGGTCTTTGGTAACATTTCTACTACGCCTTCAAAAGACTTCTGGGGCCTTTTCCCCTTTGAGAAAGCCGTACTCCGAGACCCATGTGTTAAAAAACTGGGCTCTTTCATTTAACAGCTCTGTTATAAAACAGCACAGTGGAGAGGGCGAGTGGCCCCATCAGACAGGAGCAGTGCTCTGGGTCTCTATGGGGCCCTATGGGGCCGCCCCGAAATATGGGCCACACCTGTTAAATATACACATCCACAGCTTCACACAGACACATGCACCCCCCCCCCCACACACACACACACACACACACACACACACACACGCACTTCCTTCCTTTACTCACCTTTCAATCCTGTCTTTCCAATAAACCTTTGAGCATTTCTTAAGAACTAACATCACAGACATGCTATTGTTCTTTGCTTCGGTTGTACACATTGAGGGACATGTGTATCACTACATTTTCCTAAAAAGGTCTAAGATATTGCCGCGTCTCCAAAACAGTCTGGGTTATGACTTACCCACCCGCCTGCCGGTCACAAATGGTGAAAACTGATTTCACGTGTGCGTGCTGCAGATCAGGCCTCTGCCATGACCAATTAAAACATGGGGGTTTGTGGAGCGTATGGGGCCCAGTTAGCACATATGTATACAATACACTAGAATATCATAGTGTGTGTGCGTGTGCGTGTGCGTGTGCGTGTGCGTGTGCGTGTGTGTGTGTGTGTTAGATAGGGTAAGTGAATACCTTTGTTAGTGAATTCAGTTCAGGTGTGAGTGTGTCTGTGGGTGTTCGTCTGTCTGTGTGTGTTTTACGTCTCTGTGTGTGTGTGTGTGCGTGAGTGTGTGATTTTCTTCTTGATGGTCTACTGAGTATCACTCTTTTTTCTTCCCCCTGTAACTGACAGTGTTTGTATAGAGGGAGGGATGGATTTCCTTGCCCCGCTGGAAGTGACATCACATCAAGCGGGCTGCTGTCCATCTCTAGGTGACCTCATATCCTGTGGTCAACCCTCATCTTTGTGTTAGAATGATAATCTAAAGGAGACACAGTGAAAGATCAAAAAAATAAAACATACATGAAAAAAGGAACACAATTGTATCAAATTAGAAGATGAAAACAATTATTTATTTTTCGTAAAACAAACTACTTTTAAGACGAGAAATTCAACACAGTTTATCCATACGTATGGCCGACACACTTTTAAGGTTTCACATCACACAAAATCAGTCGCAGCGCGAGGGTCGTTTCACACCAACACACACCTATTTACACTCTCATCTCAGACACCCGCCGGCTGTTCGGTCACACGTCTCAATTACAGCTGAACAGACTCCGTGGAATTTAGTCTTGTGTCGTTCAAAGCGATTCTGTGGAACAGTGAACAGGAAAATATTAGTGAAGACTGTCTGGGTGTTGTCTATGGAGATATGCCTTTTACTCAGACTATGATTTTCACATCTCACCTCCTTTTTGGCTGTTTATCCTAATGGGGTTGTTTTCTTTTACAGTATTCAAAGTGATTATCACTTGCGGGACCTTGACAAACACCCTGAAATGACTTGTGTGTATGCGTGTGAGATAGTGTGTGTGTGTGGGTGTGTGGCCTACCTACCAGGACATATTGTAATATATTGAGTGTTTAGTGCCAAGGGTGTAATCTGTGTGATCAAATATATACTTTACTAAACTATGTGGAAAATCAAAACACTTGAAGGAGCTCCTGGTCCTCTCTCAATGCTTTAAACTGTCCAGGGCAATGTCCAGTGGCTAGGACCTGAGGTAACCTGATGATAAAAAAATATATATAAATATTATTTTCTAAATAAAAATTGAAATGAATTCAAAACCTGTTTGACTGTTGTCATTTTGTATGCTGTGTGTGTGAAGATCGTGCTTGTAGAAAGGAGAGTGCAGTGATCTCCCTTTGTGAAAAGCTATTTTGACGCTGCGAATATTAACGGAGACTCAGAACAATGATGATAGCAATATCTTGGAGGAATTTCACAGCGCAATAACAAAACAATGGCTGTATTGGGAATGGATTAATTAAAATACATAAATTGTACTAGCTGTCACTTGTGTGTAATGAAAATGTTCCAACGGTCTAGTGGCCTTGACAATAACTTTCACACTGGCCCTTTAAAGCGCGCTGGGGGGGTGGAGATCACAAAGGGGGAAAAAAAAGAAAACGGGTGAATCCACTAGTGCGACATCGCACAGTGAATAGACTCACAGACGCTCCGCGCTGGGTTACGTGAACCTTCCCCGGCTAGTAACTGAGCAAGAGAAAGGCTAGTTTTCCATCCAGCATATTATAAGAAAATCCCTTGTGTCCGTCTATTACTTCGCGATAAAGTGAGAGAGGAACTGTTCCTTTAAACAAAGGGAATTTGCTGTGAACTTAGCGGTGAAGACGATTCCCATTCACTCCCATTTCACGAACTTCGCCACAGTAAGTGACATTTTATTTTCTCTATTTATGTTTAGCATAACAGCGGTTGTTAAACTATTTGTTTAAAACCACGTGGCCACTTCAACTTCAAACTTTATTGTCTCGTTAAAGGGCTTTAAACGAGACCCCCCACAACAGAGGCATAGACACTTAAATGTATTTTTCTAGCAAGTTATTCCCGGGGAGCCGTCTGACTAGTGGAATCAACGACGGGCTTTGGGACAACACACTCTGCACTACAGATTAAATGTTTCAAAATCAGCAGGCCGTGGGCTCTGCGGCAGTCAGCGCCAGGCAGTCTGTCGATGACTTCTGTGGCCTCTTCATCACCATCAGCCCATATGGAACAGACGGAGTGAGCTTGAGCAAGTTCATTGTGCGCCGAGTAGGCGACTAGACGACTAGTACAATGTCCCCACGACTGTCTCATTGTCTTCAACGAGCCCTTTCACAACGCTCTGTTGTTGTGTCCTATACTCCTCAGCCAGTCACGGGAGTTGAGCTAATTCAAGACCAGATTTATCTTAAAAAGGTCTCTATTACACTCCGTGGACATTGCTTTGGCTCTTTCGCCATTGCTTTTCGCAATACCTTAGCGTGGTTAACCTGACCCGGTGGTGCGCCTAAAATACATAAAAAAAAAAAAAAAAGAGTTCACTCAAATCTTGTGACTCAGTGGACTACAGGAGTTGACGAAATTGCCTGGGGTTTTCTGCTGCCCGTGTCACCCCTGTGAATGTTTATCAGCATGTTTTGAAGAAGTCTTGTGATATGGGCTAGGCTCTCTCGCCCTCTCTCACTGATCAAATGAGTACAGATAGCTTGGTGTTCTCCAGACTCATCCTACTTTGTTTGCCCTGTAATCACCGCAGGACATTGCCCATGATAAGCACTTTTTGGTTAGATACGTTAGTTGTGAGGACTGATTAAGGACTGCTAGAGCGGGATAAGGCTGTGTGGGTGTGTGCGAGAGATTTGCACAAACCATATTACATAGTTAAGCTTGGCGCTCGCTTGTCAGACATGATAACCATTCAAACCATGGCCCCGAAGCAGATTTGCATAACGCCTTTTGGCACACTGCTCGCTTGTGATTGGACTGTTTCCTTTTGGTCTAAACGCCAGAGCAGAAATCTCTCCATGCCGGGTGTGTATTCAAATACGCGTGTTTCATCCCCATGTTAACTTTCAGATGGAGCTTTAATGGTTGTCGCAAAGACCACTGCTCTGGAACAAATCGCGATGACCGCTTTCAGATGTTTACTAGCTAACAGATATCGCATTGGCTCCCCTCTCACTGAAAGAGTAATTATGTAATGGAGCAGAGAAAGTGGTGGCGTAAGCAGTACCACTCCATGGCTGCGTTAAAAAACGGGTCATGACACACACACACACACACACACACACACACAAAAACGGGTCATGACACCGTCCAGCTGAGCACACAGTAACGCATAAATTTGACCCCAAGTAGAACTTTTTAGTTCTCTATTGGATTTAGAATAGTGTCATAACACTGGGCTGGAAGACGAGATTTTGTTTAGTTTATTCATATTTTTAATGTTTCAATGGCTTAGCCACACAAACTCAAGGCCGTGTTTTTTTCTGTTTTTGTTTTTTTAACAAATATTTATTTTAATCCCACGTAGGGGTTTCCCGGGTTGTGCCTAACTGCCAAACTGAAGCCGTTTTTCCGCTTCGTTAGCCTTTCGCCCTGGGGCCCGTTGGGATGAAACAACAAAATTATTCAGGCGCAACCCCAAATCTGTGGCAGCGATTTGTGTGGGCCCACGAGAGAGTCTGATCGAACTTTAATGGGCCATTTCTGCCAAAGTATTCCTGCCGAAGTGTTGCTGTCTGCATATATATATGTGTGTTTGTGTGGTGGTTTATGTGGTATGAATCATTAGGAGTGATCTTTCTCCTCATTGCTCACGTCTAGAGAGTGCAGCCCCTTTCATGACCTATGACCCCTGTCTGCCAAGGGGCCCTGTTGGTCTGCCCTGTGAGTGTGTGAAGAGGGTGGTGTGTCGTGTTGCCTTGGCGATAACTCTCCCTGCCATCTTTCACTGCCCCAAGGTCAGGGCCTAGTATTTGCTAGACAAAGCAGACACACACACACACACACACACACACACACACACACACACACACACACACACACACACACACACACACAAGACTAAACGGAGGAGTGAAGATACAAGTGCAAGAAAACAAAACTAGACTGATGATGTCAAGCCCTCATTCTTTAAAAAAAATAATTTTTACTTTCTATCTCTTTTAACCTTTGCCCCCATCTGACATGATTTTCCACCCTCTATCTCTCACTTTCCCTCTATCTCTCTCTCCTCCCTCCCTCTCTCTCTCTCTCCTCTCTCTCTCTCTATCTCTCTCTCTCTCCCTCTCTCCCACTCTCTCTCTATCTCTCTCTCTCCCTCTACTTTCTCTTCTCTTTGCTCGGTTACTTAGGGGATTGCCAGGAGAGGGTTGGGAGGCGAGTGTGGCGAAAAGGGTTCCAGGATTTATGAGGCTCTTGGTCTGCCTCCCTGTTAATGCACTTCTAATTGATAGCTCCTTCATCCTTTTCCCTCTCTCTCTCTCTTTCTCTTTCTCTTTCTCTCTCTCTCTTTCTCTCTCTCTCTCTTTCTCTCTTTCTCTCTCTCGACATTCTCACGTTCTCAGCCTCTCCAGCCTTCATCTACTGTAAGTGTGTCCAAACCTGGCCCAATCAATGAGCTCTCCCTACTCTCAGTGCTCTGTGCTCTATTCTTTATGCTCTGTGCCCTGCCTGTCTGGGCACTGCGGGTCTAAAGTGTCCCGTGTTGCCAGAGTAACTGTGAGAAAGAGCCCAGACTCACCTGACCGCCTGCTCACGTGCTCCTGCTCCAGCTCCTACTCTTTCTCCAGCTCATGAATGTGTCTCTAGCAGACCGGAGGGCTGCGGCAGTCCAGGCAAACTGCTCACGTCGAGCTGCCCTTTTTCTGTGGGGTTGCAGCTTTTTCTCTCTCTCTCTCTCTCTCTCTCTCTCTCTCTCTCTCTCTCTCTCTCTGTGTCTTTCTTTCTTTCTTTCTTTCTTTCTTTCTTTCTCTCTCTCTCTCTCTCTCTCTATCTATCTCTTTCTCTCTCTCTCTCTTTCTCTCTCTCTCTCTCTCACACCCTCCCCTCTCTCTCTCTCTCTCTTTCTCTCTCTCTCTCTCTCGCTCTCTCTCTCTCTCTCTCTCTCTCTCTCTCTCTCGTTCTGCAATTCACTCCCCTCATCCTATGCACATTCTCTCTTTGTCTCTTTCACACTCACTCTCTCCCAATATCACTCTCTCATCCCGTTCTCCCTATCATTCTCTATCTCTCTCCAACCCTCTCTCTCTCTCTCCATCCATCCCTCCCTCTCCCCCTCTCTTCGCTGGGGTTTTGGCCGGGTGCCCGTCTGAGTGAGTGAGTGAGTTCTGAGGTCAGAGGTCAGCCTCTCTGCAGTGTAAACTCACATGGGAGGGAGGGAGGGAGGGAGGGAGCGAGAGAGAGAGAGAAAAAAAAGAGAGAGGTAGAAGTGAAGCTAACATGAGCACTTTCTCTTCTGAAAAGCGCTCCATTTGGTTGTTAGTTTTAAACTGAACAGCATGGATGTGTCTGCATTTAAGAGGGGAAAAAGGGATTCCAGCCAGTGTGTGAGGGAAGGCGGCTGTTTACTCACTTCTCCTCAGCTCACCCAAACACTGGGCAGAACTATCTGATGGAATCACAGATTTACTCTACGCAAATCCATCCACTTGTGTGTTACATCAACTTGCCTAACTTGAGAGTTGAGACTGCCAAAAGAGAAGCATCATAATACTGAGGCATAGTCACATTAAGCTGTGTGTGTGTGTGTGTGTGTGTGTGTGTGTGTGTGTGTGTGTGTGTGTGTGTGTGTGTGTGTGTGTGTGTGTGTGTGTGTGTGTGTGTGTGTGTGTGTGTGTGTGTGTGTGTGTGTGTGTGTGTGTGTGTGTGTGTGTGTGTGTGTGTGTTCTGGCCCAACAGAATAGTAATTGAGAGTAAGCTGCTTGTCGGCTGCTGCCTATAGTGGACTGCTCTAGCATGCTACTTTAGTCCAGTGGTGTTCTGTAGATCTGGAGCTTAACCTCCTTGGTCTCTCATTAAAGCATCACAACACTGCCTCTGAGTCTGAAGAATTCCCTGTCCCAGCTGTTATCGCGATCTTTGAACTATTGGCTAATGACCAAACATATGCCCTAATCTTTCCATTGAGCCAGAAATTCCGGAGTGCCGTGGCCATGAATGAAGCACGCGTCTTTTCGCAACGATCAATATTGGCTGAATGACCTCTGTGTGTGTGAGAACTACGTCAAGAGTCAGGATACCGGAGATCCCTTTGATTGGGATTCAAAGGAGTCATCTTTGAATGTTGGTGGGGTATAACTGGGTTTTGGGACAAAGGCCAGTTTGTTTCGAATGAGGGGAAACCTCTCCGCAGGAGTTAGGAGTCGGGCCTTGTCCCTGGCCCAATCCAAACAACTGTAGAAAGGAGGAAAGCGTCGATTTGAGGCCACACCTCAGCCTTTTACTGCTCTGTGGATGCACAAAGCCAAACATCGCTGGACCAATCAGGGTTTTTAGAGACTTCCATGTCCAGCGTAGATTTTAAAGGCAGAAATAGGAAACTTCACAATTTGACCAGAAGATTATTGTTTTTTTTCTTCCTCAATGCACCTTTTAAATATGTATGGTATTCATGCTAACAGATGAAGTGTTTAGAACTATAACATGTATACCCTTTGAAGATTAGGTTCAGTTACAGTTATTACTTTGTGTAAAAGGCCTAAATGATTCATCTTCATATCTTATTGTGTGAAGCTTGAAAGCTGTCACTGAATGGGAGCAGTACATCGATAAACATCTGCACTACTAGTTTCAACTGACTGCTTCTGTAATCAACACTCAGCTCTGTGACATTTCAAGTCCCCTACGGAATTGTTATTGTTGGATCTTCAGCCCTCCTTTGTAAGGAAAGGCATTGTTACATCAGTGAGAACTTCTGAGTGTTCCGCTGTGATTGTTGTACAGTCGCTATGGCAAAGAGACTGCCTGGCGTTCTGTAAACCGGTTGAGGACGGGCCTTGGCTATCAAGTTGCAGTTTCAAGTGCTTCCTGTCCCGTTTCTTCAGAATTTTCTTCTGGGTGAGCCCGAATTCCAAAGGTGAGGAGGCATCGCAGGTTCCTGTCAATCAGGGCTCACATTTAGTTGTCACTTGCCTATTACGTGACTTGACAGCTGAGATGATCGTCCCTGACTCGTTTGGTAAGATTTTGACATAGCTTTCCTTTGAACTGGTCATTCCACTGTCGCATTTTTTCGAGAGACAATACAATGCTCTGGCTGCCAGCAGTGTCTTAGCCGCCGACCTACCACAATACGGTAGCAGCTGTTTGAGCGACTTGGGGGTTAGTGCCTATGATGACCTCAGTGGCTTTCACGTCTAGGTCCTTTGTGATTGGCTCATTAATGCTTCCTTAGTCTCCTCATTACATAATGGGTGCACAATAGTCTCTTCATTACATAATGGGTACACTCTCCTCAGTCTATTGTTGTTGGTGCACTGACCTGCTGAGAAGCCCCACTTATGGGTCTGGGGAATGTAGTTCATACGTGTGTGTAGTTCTGTGGCCATTGTGGTTGTGTTCTAGGAGATGAGGCCCTTTCCCTTGTTTTTCCCGTGGCTGTGGCCCTGTGTTTAGTGCTTGGTGGCCATTGTTCTGATGTGCCGTCAGTTTTGTGCATTGCTTTTGTTTTGAGCTGTATTATGGCTGTGCTGTGCTTTTTGTTGGGCTGTGCTGTGTTGCACTGCCTATAGCTGGTCAGTAAGAGAGAGAGAGAGAGAGTGTGTGTGTGTGTGTGTGTGTGTGTGTGTGTGTGTGTGTGTGTGTGTGTGTGTGTGTGTGTGTGTGTGTGTGTGTGTGTGTGTTCACAGTCCAATACCCCCCCCCCCCCCCCCATTGTTCTGTCCACTGCCCTCTGGACTCTGAGTCCACTGTGACAGGTGGAGTCCCCTGAGCATGTGACTGCTGAAAGAACAAAACAGAAATGCTTTCTTTTCTTTCTTTCTCTACCTCTCTCTCTCTCTGTCTATCACTCCCCCTTCATTCTTGCATCTCTTTCTCATTGTCCACTCTTTACTTTTCTCCCTCTCTTTGCACCCCTCTTTTTTTTTACCTCTGCTCTTCATCAATTTATCATTCTCTCTCTCTCTCTCTCTCTCTCTCTCTCTCTCTCTCTCTCGTTCTCATAACCCTCTGTGAGTGTGTCCTTGGAGACTATGACTAGTGGCAGTGGAAACCTGATCCTCTTGATTCATATCTCCCCTCTCTCTCTCTCTCTCTCTCTCTCTCTCTCTCTCTCTCTCTCTCTCTCTCTCTCTCTCTCTCTCTCTCAGCACTATACCCACTACATGCCCCACAGGGTCACATCAGCTCGCTGAAATACGGCTCTGCTCATAGCGGACCAGTGAAAGGATGAATGTCCGTACACTGTATATTTTCCTCCCAAAAACGTTTAATATGCAACGTTGAAACATTGGTCTAAACCTTTTCCCCCCTCAAACGCCTGCTGTTTGTAGCCATGTTATATTCAATAGTGTACAATAACGTTGTTTTTAATGGGGGGGGATAGCTTGGTTAAAGCTCAGGCTGTGTGTGTGTGTGTATCCTATATGAGTGTGTGGGTGTATCCTATATGAGTGTGTGGGTAGGTGAGAACAGATGGTGTTTACAGTGCAGTACAACCCTTCAAGAAGCTGTTGATGGACGGACACACCCACACCCACACACCCACGAAAGTACCATGATAACCGAGAGTACCCTGCCACTTGAGTCCTCGTTCGGGGAATTCTCCCCTGTCATTCACCGTCCCACGTCCTCCTCACACACACCTGCGCCCGAGGGTGAACCGACTACAGTGAGGGCCTGCCCGAGACGGAAACCCAGATAGCACCTGAAGGCAGAGCTCATGGTAAATGAGCATACGTGTAACTCTAGCTCACACACAGACTGCGTACGACTGAGACTGAGTGTGATGTGTGTGTGTGTGTGTGCGAGCACTCAAAGGGCCATTGTTAGCGCGGAGGAAGAAGAAGAGCATGCCTGGGATATTTATTTAATATGATGTTTAACTCGGATGAGATGGCCTTTTTTGTAATCCTATCAGGGGGGGGGGGGGATTTCCTCCGCAGCACACACAGGCTTGATGTGATCTGCATCTGGAGTGACACTGTCCGGTTTGGGGCGTGTGAGAGGCAGACAGAAGCCAGTGGTTTAGTGTCGTATAAACCGCGTATAAACTTCCGGACGGCTCCTTTGAACGAACAGGGCACACAGGTCATGAATTGTAGCCCTGTGTATGTGTGTGTTGTGTCTGTTTATGTTTGTGTGTGTGTGTGTGGGGGGGGGGGGGTTGTGTCTGTGTATGTTTATGTGTGTGTGTGTGTGTGTGTGTGTGTGTGTGTGTGTGTGTGTGTGTGTGTGTGTGTGTGTGTGGGGGGGGGGGGGTTGTGCCTGTGTATGTTTATGTGTGTGTGTGTGTGTGTGTGTGGGGGGGTTGTGCCTGTGTATGTTTGTGTTTGTGTCTGTATGTTTATGTTTGTGTCTGTTATTTACCACCTCCACTGATAGAAACTCCTACATAGCTGAGCACCACTCCTCTCCGGTGAGGAACCTCACACAGGAAGTTCCACTAGATCTGAATTGAAGTGGAGAAATAGGAAGGAAAGGCCAGAGAGGCAGAGAGAGGCCAGGCTGTGTGTGTGTGTGTGTGTGTGTGTGTGTGTGTGTGTGTGTGTGTGTGTGTGTGTGTGTGTGTGTGTGGGGGTCAGTCAGTCAGTAGGAGTTGCTGCATTGGCAGAACACTGGCCGCCCTGTGCCACTCTGCTCTCTGTTGCTTATCTTTCTGGTGATTTGGCACATTTTTTCAACC
>NC_045174.1:18832845-18882845 GCF_900700415.2 Clupea harengus | reverse complement strand
GTCATTTAGAATGGTGGTGAGGAGATGGAGACCAAAGCAGCTAGATCTGGAGCGAGACTTCAGGGGGAAGTGTGTGTGTGTGTGTGTGTGTGTGTGTGTGTGTGATCAGCTAGATTCTTTTATACTGTTTTGAGTTCAGCGATGCAGAGTTTTGGGGTCTTCATGTGTAATTTTGGTGTGAGGAGATATGAAATTAGTTGTAAAGTGTGGTGAGGTCTTGGTGTGTGTGTGTGTGTGTGTGTGTGTGTGTGTGTGTGTGTGTGTGTGTGTGTGTGTGTGTGTGTGTGTGTGTGTGTGTGTGTGTGTGTGTGTGTGTGTGTGTGTGTGTGTGTGTAAGGTGGTCATGTTTGCGGTGCACTGGGGCACCGCTGGCTTTGCTGTGCTCAGTTTATTTTACCTTGTTTAAACATGAGCACACTAATCTCTCTGTGGTCTCTCTCTCTGTGTGTGTGTGTGTGTGTGTGTGTGTGTGTGTGTGTGTGTGTGTGTGTGTGTGGCAAGGGGCCCAGGGATGTTTTCTTCCCTGAGGTAGGGACGCGTATACACACACACAATTACACACGTACGTATGTACACACACTCACACACACATGTGTACACTCGCAGCCTGTCAAGAGTTCAAGAGGAAACTAATCACTTTTGTGGGGATTCCTTTACCAAACATACTTGGGTCCTCCATGGTTGTAAACAAAACCTCTAACCCTGTGTGTGTGTGTGCGCACCTGTGTCTGTGTGTGTGTGTGTCTGTGTGTGTTTGTCTGTGCCTGTATGTGGGCGGGCGGGCAAGTGTATGCACATGTGGGGGTCCACATTTGTCTTTGTGTGTGTGTGTGTGTGTGATTGTTATAGATGCGCATATACACGTGTGTGTGTGTGTGTGTGTGTGTGGCTGTTCATAGTATTTGCATCTTGTGAATGCATGCTTTGTTACAGGACCTGTTGAATGCCGTCCCTGCTTGTCCGATAGGATGAGATGCCAGAGACAAGTCCCATCCTCACACACTTACCTCACCTCCACCTCTTCTTCTTGTCTTCCTATTGTTTCCCCTTCACTCTAAGGTGGATCCTATTGTTTCCCCTTCACTCTAAGGTGGATCCTATTGTTTCCCCTTCACTCTAAGGTGGATCCTATTGTTTCCCTTTCACTCTAAGGTGGATCCTATTGTTTCCCCTTCACTCTAAGGTGGATCCTATTGTTTCCCCTTCACTCTCCCCCCTTTCACTCAAAGGTCGATGCATCCTTCATTTTCTAGCACAGGATCATCACGAGCCTTGAACTACAGCTACTTGCAAATGAAAACCAAAACAGTCACTGTGCGCGTGTGTGTGTGTGTGTGTGTGTGTGTGTGTGTGTGTGTGTGTGTGTGTGTGTGTGTGTGTGTGTGTGTGTGTGTGTGTGTGTGTGTGTGTGTGTGTAAAAGAGTGTGTGTCCCCCCCCCCCCCCCCCACACACACACTAAAGCTACTTCATCAAGGCATACCGGCACAGGGCTTGACTGGCAACACAAGTTTCACATTTCCATGAACTGACCAGACTCCGTAGCTGTGAGACACGGAGCCTGTGTGTGTGTGCGCGTGTGTGTGTGTGTCAGTACTTGGAGCACATCTGCTTCAAAAACACTAAACACTTTATCAAACATATCTTGCATTAACTTCAAGTTTATTTGTCAATAATCAACCCACTTCTGTGTCTATGAACACTCCTACGTGTACAAAACCACTTCAATGTCTGCCCATGCTAGATTATACTTGGAGTATGTCTGTCTGTATTGAAGGCATCATTTTAAAAGATGCCTTACATTAAGCCATGGGTTTATTTGTGTCAAATCTCGACCCCCTTCGAAGTCATCGTCCTCACATTTAACACTGTGTTAAACCCATGGTAGCCTTTGCTCTTAGCCACGGGCTGTAATGTCTCGTCCCTGGTCTAATGTCATGTGGAGCATATTAACCCACTCAAATGAACCCACATACTCAGGGTGCTTACTCGTAAGCCCACTAATGTGTTAATAGCCCCAACATAGTTACCATACTTCAGAATAGAGGTCTTTTTCCATATGCTCTTAGCATATGCCCAAATAACCCAGTGCTCTAATTACAGAGTGTATAGACTTAGAGACTTACCCCATTTCAGTCATTAGAGCATATTAGTGCATATGATGGTGTATACTGACCTGCTGTGCTTTTAAGACCTATGTGTTGTGTTTTCACACACACACACACACACACACACAAACCTAGTCAGTAGCTCCAGCTCTACTCTTCCTGTGGTGTGACATAATTGCTTTTAATGGACAAGCTTATGTGTAAGCTTGTCTGAAGCCCCCTCCCCTCTATATATATACATATATACACACACACACACACACACACACACACACACACACACACACACACACACACACACACACACACTTAACCGCTTAGAACTGAGCCACCCTTTCCATACTGTCATTAACTCATTCACATGGGTATTACATGTGTGCAGTGACCTCACTTCCTGTGCCTAGCCTGACTGAGGTGTGTGTGTGTGTGTGTGTGTGTGTGTGTCATGTCTCGCCTGAAGGTGAACGGTCACACAGGGGTGTTGTGCAGATAAGAGGTAAACCGGAAGAGCAGGTTGTGACTGCACTCCACCACAACAGCAGACGCAACATTATGCAAAGTATATACGGGCTACACACACACACACACACACACACACACACACACACCACACTGTGTAAATGATGTCTTGTTGCATATAGGATGTGCTTGTCAATCTTCACTTCCAAACCCAAGGGAGTGCCCAGAGAACATTACACCAAGAAATGACACCTCTATATTAAAGCACCATAGAATATTACTCAAGGACATGACGCCTCTATATTAAAGCACCATAGAATATTACTCCAGGACATGACACATCTACGTTCATGCACCATAGAATATTACTCCAAGCACCAGAGGGCTGGCTTTGAAAATAGACTGAGTCTGTGAAGCTTCAGCAGTACTTGACATGTATCCTTTAGTGCTGAACACCGAGGAAATCCAGCTGACATTGTACTCGAGGAGGTACAGAACGCTAGAGAGAGATGGGAAGATGGAGAGGTGAAGAAACAAGTACGATAACACTTTACTTTACTCAGTATCCACAAAGCATTAAAAAAAACACGTTCATAAAAGATTATAACGCATTCACAAGGCCTCATAATGATCGACCTCAGTCTATATAACTAGCTGTACATTTTAATGATGCATGAAAAGAAACAAAGAGACCATTTATTTTAGCGGCAGTAAAACTACTTAGTATAAAAATACTTGCAGCCTCTTACATAAATCCAATCTATTATGTATGTTGTGTTGCATACTTCATTGTCAGTAGTTTGGAGTGCTGAGATGAGGATGAGAATGAGGGAAGAGGGTTAGAGAGGGAGGAAAGATGGTAGAAGAACAAAGAGTGAAACAGATCTCTGATTTTGTGTGTGTGTGTGTGTGTGTGTGGTAGCTGCTACATGTGCTGGGAATGCTGCTGTGTGTGAAGGCGTGGTGAGACAGGTCACAGAGATTTGTGTGTGTGTGTGTGTGTGTGTGTGTGTGTGAGTGTGTGTGCACAAGAGAGTGGTGTGTGTGTGCACAAGAGAGTGGTTAGAGGTGAAAGGTCAGGTAATGAGTTTACCGAAGAGTGTTAGGAGCTGCTCTACTGGTGTTTTAGGGACCAAAGATCACATACGTATGCAAACACCCACACACACACACACACACGTAGACACACACACACACACACACACCATACATGTCCCTTGGCATACATACGCACAGACAACTGACAACATGATTCTCATGTTTGCACATGTACACACCCTGTGGCTTTTACTCAAACACACACCCAGAACACACTTCCACAGGATGCTTTGACACCCGTCACTGTTGCTAACCTCCATCCATACACAAAGGAGAAGTGGTCTGTGGGTAGATGACTGCTGCAGATATGACTCTACTCCATACTATCTGCTTCAAGTGTGTGAGATTTAGAAGGTTCCAGAGAGAGTTGTGTGTTCAAATGAGGTCAAATGAACTGAGCATAGCTAGGCCAGGCCCAAGGTCCCCCAATACACCACAGACATGGCCATCGTACACACACTCTTTAAAGCTGTACTCTCTGCTGCTACGCCATCGTACACACACTCTTTAAAGCTGTACTCTCTGCTGCTAGGCCATCGTACACACACTCTTTAAAGCTGTACGGTCTACTGCTCGGCCATCGCACACACACTCTTTAAAGCTGTACTCTCTGCTGCTACGCCATCGCACACACACTCTTTAAAGCTGTACTCTCTGCTGCTAGTCTACTAGGTTAGCTAGATTTCATCTCAGCTATTCACTTATTGCAGCTGTCTTAGCTTTATGTTGGCACTGGTCATGTTCCCTTTGAATGACTGACTTGTGGCTTCTGTTTGACTGAAGGTGTGTGAGTGAGAGAGAGTATCTGTGTGTGTGTGTGTGTGTGTGTGTGTGTGTGTGTGAGAGAACTCTGTTGATAGATGGCTTCATCCGATTGATTGCCTTTTCACATTAGCACGACAATGAATGAGGCCATAACCACTACAAAAAGAGTAACACCTCCCAAGTTCTTTGTGTGTGTGTGTGGTTGGGGGGGGGGGGGGGGGGGGGGGGGGGGGATGGATTGATGTGTGAAAGTGTGTGCCGACAATAGGAAATGAGCAATTCACACCTCAAACATTAAACATGACAATTTTATGGACCCTTGTTAGCTTCAGGGCACAGTGTGTAGAGGGCTCGAGTGTAATGTCTCTGTTGTGTAAGGTCTCTGTTGTGTGAGGTCTCTGTTGTGTGAGGTCTCTGTTGTGTAAGGTCTCTGTTGTGTAATGTCTCTGTTGTGTAAGGTCTCTGTTGTGTGACACCTCTACAATGGTCTCCCTGAATTATTCCTGAGGAAACTCTCTTTCTGTGTTTAGATTGGAGGACTTTAAAAAGCGATCCCAAGGATTCTTTTTTTTATCTCAGTAGTTTTTTAAAATGTATTCCGTAACCTATTGGTACACCTAACACCTAACCGTGTTTTAATTGGTCGTTACAGATATTTAGGTGTCCTAAATGGAGATTCAATGAACCTTCCTAACAAAAGAAAGAGCCTTTTTGAAACAGCCTTTTGAGCGTTTTGTAGTTTGCCATGTTCAATTATTTTGATGAGTAAAGCCATCTGTGGTCACACTATGAATCACTCTCTCTCACACACACACACACACACACACACACACACACACACACACACACACACACACACACACACGGTTAAAGCCATCTGCGATCCGATGACACGCACGATGACCATTCAGGTGCACTAACAGCTCAACACAGCCCTGCTCTTGGCTGCCTCAATCACCCAGAACACAGCTGTCAAAATGATGCGTTTTCCTCTTTTTCATGAGGAAACTGCCTCAGTCTAGTAAACTGTTCTTTATCTGTGTCCTGTTTTGAACTCAAAAAAGGCTTTTCCTTACATTGTAATCCTCTTGAAATATTTATGTTTGAACTTCAGAGTCTGCAAGACTTTCCTCCAACCACCGTTAATTGCTGGGTAGCAGCAAGCAATGCTGAGTGAATTAGTGATGTCGTTGTGTTTTTCATTGGCACGTTCCCCCGGTCCCTGTTTTAAAAAATGGAACCGTGTCTATAAATAAGACTGTCACAATGCGCACAGTAACCCCTCACATATACGTGAACTGAAGTGTCCCCCCCCCCCCCCTGTCCGTCCGTCCGGTCACATCGCATCTGTACTCCTCTACCATTACGGTCCCAAACTTAGAAAAAGTGTGTGTGTGTGTGTGTTTGTATATTAGCGTGTGTTTTTGTTTGTGCACATACATTCATGTGATGGATAGAGGGTATGAGTATCTGTATCTCTTGTATTCATATGTCAAGCCCAGTTTATGCTTTAAGAGTGAGGATGTAAGGGTGTGCTGTATCTCTTATATTCATATGTCAAGCCCAGTTTATGCTTTAAGAGTGAGGATGTAAGGGAGTGCTGTTGTGTAGTGAGGAGCGTGTATATATATGTCAAGCCCAGTTTATGCTTTAAGAGTGAGGATGTAAGGGAGTGCTGTTGTGTAGTGAGGAGCGTGCGTTGTGTGAGTAGGGTTGAAGGTAGTTTCCGTGACGACCAGATAAGATGTAGTTAATCATTCATGCATCAACCGCTCTGTGAGGTCATGTGACTAGGAAGAGCAGCGCAGGGTTACATAACTGCAGCACAGTACCGTCAGATTCAGTCTCCGATGGTTGCTCTTTTTCTTTCTTTTCCTCTCTCTCTCTCTCTCAGTAGTACACACATCACCTCATAAATCCTAATGTACCGAAGAGTCCTAATCTAATCAAATGAAGCTCCTATTACCATTCTAACCTGACCTGCATGGAGTGTTGAGGAGACAGTGGATCAGATCTCTCTCATGGTCCTTCTGTTCTGCTCTTCAGTTCTCCACTTGGTCTTTTTAGCAAAGGCCACAGCTAGACTGTTTCAGGCCAGATATTCGCTGTGTGTGTGTCTCCCCAGATGTGACATGACTGCCCGCTGCTCCCTGTGTGTGTGTGTGTGTGCGTTTATATGCATGCCTGCAGGTGTGTGTGTGTGTGTTTATATGTGTTTGTGTGTGTTTATATGCATGTCTGCAGGTGTGTGTGTCTCCAGATGTGACATGACTGTCCACTGCTCTGTGTGTGTGTGTGTGTCTGTTTGTGCGCTGTGTTATGACTGGTGATCCAGAGTGGCCTGGCCTGCTGGTTCCTCTCCCCCAGTGAGAGTGACTGCGGTGAGGCATCTGGACCTGCTGGGGACCCCAAAGACATCCAGCAGCCCTGCAAACACAGAGGCCTGGTGTGTGTGTGTCTCTGTGTCTCTGTGTGTGTGTCTCTGTGTGTGTGTGTGTGTGTGTGTGTGTGTGTGTGTGTGTCTCTCTCTGTGTGTGTGTGTGTGTGTGTGTGTGTGTGTGTGTGTGTGTGTGTGTGTGTGTGTGTGTGTGTGTGTGTGTGTGCGCAAACAGAGGCCCGGTGGAGGGCAAACTGCCTTTGATTCTTTAAATGATTACTTCTACACTCAAATACCTCAGAGGCCTTGTGCTGGTGTGTGTGTGTGTGTGTGTGTGTGTGTGTGTGTGTCCATGATATTTTCATAGCTCTGAAGTTTAATGGCGTTGAACGCAAACACACCCTCTCTCAAACACACATCCCCATGTGCTGTACCAAGGTGGAAAGTTAACCATACATCACCCCAGGACCAAAGTTTTCCATCTCTGCTGGTTTACCTGGCAGTACATTTATTTTTGTCCCCCTCTCCCTCCTTCTTTTCACCTCCTTCTTTTCCTCTTTTCTTTTGTCTTCTTTTCTTTTCCTTTCCTTTCTTCTCTGTTGCTGCTGTTTTATCTGGCATTAGATCTATTCACCCCCCCCCCCCCCCTACCTCACGGCTGGAGCGTGTCAATGCTAATTCGCTAATTGAGCCTAGCCTGACTTGCTAATTGACTCAGCGGCGTGTTCTATTGCCCCTTCTCCCCATGCGTCCCCATTGTCACCTAGGAGCCTTCAGGGGGCTTTAGAATGCTAAACATGCTAACTGCGGAGGAGGACCTTGGCTCTCTTTAATGACACCGGCCTGCATTGATTAGCGGAGGCACTCCTGGGGTGGAGGCTGTGGGGGGGGCATTTAGAAGGATATGTCCATGCTGAGCTACCTGTGGAGGGGGGGGCACACGGGGCAGTGGAGGGGCATTTAGAAGGAGGAGATCTCTATGCTGATCTACCTGTGGAGGGGGGGGCACACGGGGCTGGGGGGAGCATTTAGAAGGAGATCTTCATGCTGAGCTACCTGTGTGTGGGGGGGGGGGGGGGGGGGGGGATCTCAGGGTTCAAAGGCATGGAGCTGATGTGGTGGGTCCGCGCAGGATGGCTCATTGGTAACCATTGTTTAGGATTGTGTGTGTGAAGGGAGTGGGTGGGTGGGTGGGAGTGTGTCTGTGGGGAAATGAGAGAAAGAAAGAGACAGAATAGGCTCTGTTATGGGACGTCAGAAACACTGGTGAGAACAGGAACACTCGCCCCCTGGAGACGTGGAGGGAGAAAAGAAAAGAGGAAGAAGAGAAGGAACGAGAGAGTGGAGAGATAAGGTGTGAAAGAGGTTGGAGAAGGATTGAGGGACAAGGGAGAGAATGACTGAAACAGTGTTGCTGTTGAGTATGATCTCCCTCCCTTTTTTTTTAAAGGATTTTCAGCTCAGCCATTTTGTCTTTCAGTATTCACTGCATAACCGCTGGTAAAAAATATGTATATCTGTAAATTCCTGCTGGTTTCAAAAAATAGCGCTTATTGTATTCCACTCAGGTCGTGTATAACCAATAAGTGTCAATCATCACTGTAAGCCCCACCCAGGAGTGTCAGGGCAACACAGAAGCACCTACCCCGGGGTGTGTTCCTATTTCTCCTTGGTAACGGCCCTGGCGGGGCAGTTCCTGTGGTCGAAACACACGCCTATGATGTATGCTAGTATGACGTCTTTACCAAGTCTCCTTGTCCAAGGCCATCTCTTCTAACTCACACACACACACACACACACACACACACACACACACACTGCTATTAGCATCTGGCAGCTAGTTAGCTCCTGTCAACACACCACCCTGTGTCTGTTTCCAGTCTTGCATTGGCCATTTTGGCTCTGTCCGTGTCAAATATCTAGCATAGCCTGCACTGAAACTGTTCATCAAGGTGTTTGGACTTTGCCAAGTACAACATGACTACCTACTTGGCAATTGTCCCTTGCTCAAAGGTATGGTAATTTTTAAACCCTTTGATCCAATCGGCACCTGATTAATTATTACCCCCCTCCCCCATTACATTCCTTAAGCTTGTTAAATGAATTTCTTTTCAGGGCCACCGTACGACATGCCAGAAGGCTTTAGGAATGTTTTCCTATTTATGTTTTCAGGATATTTACATGGAGCAAATGTCGTAAGTTGAGAAAGTCGTTTGAATGCCTTCAATAGTTTAGATAAGGATTTAAAGCCAAACCTCGAGGTTAATACCCTCTTTGACCTGTGTGTGTGTGTGTGTGTGTGTGTGTGTGTGTGTGTGTGTGTGTGTGTGTGTGTGTGTGTGTGTGGATTGCAGTGTGAGGCGTCTTTGTCTTTTTTCCTGTCAGAGACTTTGTTGGTATGACAAATCCCAGGAGCATTAGTCATTCACAAATCTTTTCTTTCCCTCTGGCTTGTGTGTCTGTGTGTGTGTGTAAATGAGGATTTTTGTGTGTGTGGGCACTGAATGAACACCAGAAACACACACACACACACACACACACACACACACTTTTGAGACCCAAAACAAAGGTTACATGGAGTTGTTGAACAAAAAACAAAAGAGTGTGGTTCTGAATAAGTTCTTCTCAGAGATGGTGGGCTCTAAGACAGGAACCAGGCCAGGACCGTATCGCCCATCAGAGCCCCCCCCCCCCCCCCCCCCCCCCCCCCCCCCCCCGGGGCATGCTAGAGTGTCCGGTGCCGTAAATGCCCTTTTGTTTGCCCCAGATGCAAATGTGTCCAAGGGTGACGTTGCCAAAGGATACGGTTGCCTGTAGCGACACTTGACCTAGATGGCATGCCAGGCGGGCACACACACACACACACACACACACACACACACACTCAAGGCTCACACACTGTCTGGTACAATGACTGACCCGTACACATAATTCAAGAAAGGTTACGTTGGTTTGTTTTAAGATGTAGTGGGAGATGTTTTCACAGGCCAAACCTTAGCTCTACTGCATGGCTTGATTTTCTGCAAAGTCTATATCCATGTGTATAGTCATAATAGAAAACACACACACACACACACACACACACACACACACACACACTATCTTCCTCTGTCTGTATCAATGTCTGTCTGTCTGTCTTTCTCTCACACTCCCACACACCCTTTTTCTTCTAGACTCGCATTTCGCTTTCGTCTATTCGCTCTCACACACACACACACACACACACACACACACACACACACACACACACACACAGGCACAAAACTAGGCCACCAGGTTTCATGTTTCAGTCTAAGCCCAGCAATGTCCGTATTCCCCATCTGAGCTCCTTCCTGTGACTTCCTCCTGCTTTTTGTCCCTCCTCAGCAGCCGTAGCTGAAAGGAATTGGGCTACTTGTCGGTGTAGATGTAATCAGTGCTTTTTTCACCCCACACAAACATACAGCGCACACACACATACATACATACACACCACATACATACACATATTCACACACACACACACACACACACACACACACACACACATACCACATACACACATCAACACACACACACACACACCACACACATACACATACACGCCACATACACACACACACACACCGCACACACACACACTGCTTATCAGAGAGGCCGAACAGACTGAGAGGACCGGGTGGGGGTGTGTGTGTGTGTCATGTAATCACATGATGAAGTCACCACTCCGGAGGACTGAACCACAGATCTCACACAAGCGCACACACACACACACACACACACACACACACACACACACACACACACACACAGAAAGGTTCCTACATGGACAACAATCATCGATTGGACAATCTCACACACATACATACACACACACACACACGTAAAGAGAGGTTCGTACATGGCAACATCATGCACAAGACAAGCCCACACACGTACACACACTTATTCACACACCACTTCTGAAATGAGCCTCCCCTATGATCTCATCATACTGTGTGGTCTACATATACACAAACACATATACACTCACTCTCACACTCACACACACACACACGATCCCCCTCCGCTGTGATCCGGCCACCATGCAGTCTGTGGAGCCACATGCCACTCCCCTGCATCTCACAGGCCACCAGTTAGAGAGGAGGGATGGGGGGATGAGGCTGAGAGAGGGAGAGAACGGAGGGATGGGGGGATGAGGCTGAGAGAGAAAGAGAACGGAGGGATGGGGGGATGAGGCTGAGAGAGAAAGAGAACGGAGGGATGAGGGGATGAGGCTGAAAGAGGGAGAGAACGGAGGGATGGGGGGATGAGGCTGAGAGAGAAAGAGAATGGGGGGATGAGGCTGAAAGAGGGAGAGAACGGAGGGATGGGGGGATGCGGCTGAGAGAGGAGAGAACGGAGGGATGGGGGGATGAGGCTGAGAGAGGGAGAGAACGGAGGGATGGGGGGATGAGGCTGAGAGAGAAAGAGAACGGAGGGATGGGGGGATGAGGCTGAAAGAGGGAGAGAACGGAGGGATGGGGGGATGAGGCTGAGAGAGAAAGAGAACGGAGGGATGGGGGGATGAGGCTGAGAGAGAAAGAGAACGGAGGGATGGGGGGATGAGGCTGAAAGAGGGAGAGAACGGAGGGATGAGGGGATGAGGCTGAGAGAGGGAGAGAACGGAGGGATGGGGGGATGAGGCTGAGAGAGAAAGAGAACGGAGGGATGGGGGGATGAGGCTGAGAGAGAAAGAGAACGGAGGGATGAGGGGATGAGGCTGAAAGAGGGAGAGAACGGAGGGATGGGGGATGAGGCTGAGAGAGAAAGAGAATGGGGGGATGAGGCTGAAAGAGGGAGAGAACGGAGGGATGGGGGGATGCGGCTGAGAGAGGAGAGAACGGAGGGATGGGGGGATGAGGCTGAGAGAGGGAGAGAACGGAGGGATGGGGGGATGAGGCTGAGAGAGAAAGAGAACGGAGGGATGGGGGATGAGGCTGAAAGAGGGAGAGAACGGAGGGATGAGGGGATGAGGCTGAGAGAGAAAGAGAACGGAGGGATGGGGGGATGAGGCTGAGAGAGAAAGAGAACGGAGGGATGAGGGGATGAGGCTGAAAGAGGGAGAGAACGGAGGGATGAGGGGATGAGGCTGAGAGAGAAAGAGAACGGAGGGATGAGGGGATGAGGCTGAGAGAGAAAGAGAACGGAGGGATGGGGGGATGAGGCTGAGAGAGAAAGAGAACGGAGGGATGGGGGATGAGGCTGAGAGAGAAAGAGAACGGAGGGATGGGGGATGAGGCTGAGAGAGAAAGAGAACGGAGGGATGGGGGGATGCGGCTGAAAGAGGGAGAGAACAGAGGAGAGGAAATGAAGCAGACGGCTGGTGGCTAAAGGGGGAATGAAAACAGACTTATGGGGGTTTAGACCCTCTTAGAGGGGGCTTATGGGGACACAATGGAGGAGGAGGGTGCCAATTCAATAACTCTGTGTGTGTGTGTGTGTGTGTGTGGCAGAGTGAGGAAATGTGTGATTCTGTTATCCTGTGTGTGTGTGTGGGTGAGTGTGTGTGTGTGTGTGGCAGAGTGAGAAAATGTGTGATTCTGTTATCCTCTGTGTGTGTGTGTGTGTGGCAGAGTGAGACAATTAGTGATTCTGTTATCCTGTGTGTGTGTGTGTGTGTGTGTGTGTGTGTGTGTGTGTGTGTGTGTGTGTGTGTGTGTGTGGCACAGTGAGAAAATGAGTGATTCTGTTTTCCTCTGTGTGTGTGTGTGGCAGAGTGAGAACATGAGTGTTTATTTTTCCTCTCTCTGTGTATGTGGTGTTTTTGTGTGACATTTAAAGCAAAAGTGAGGATAAAAGATTGAAAAGTGTGTGTGTGTGTGTGTGTGTGTGTGTGTGTGTGTGGTATGGCGATGTTGCAAGAAGCTGGTTATTTATATTTTAGAAGACCCAGTACCTACTGGTGTTGTCGGGTGAAGAGTGCAGCACAGCTTTACTTCTCTCTCTCTCTCTCTCTCCTCTCTCTCTCTCTCTCTCTCTCTCTCTCTCTCTCTCTCTCTCTCTCTCTCTCTCTCTCTCTCTCTCTCTCTCTCTCTCTCTCTCTCTCTCTCACTCCCCCTTCTTCTTTACTTCTCTCTCTCTCACTCCCCCTTCTTCTTTACTTCTCTCTCTCTCACTCCCCCTTCTTCTTTATCTATCTATCTCTCTCTCTCTCTCTCTCTCTCTCTCTCTCTCTCTCTCCCCTTCCTCTTTACCTCCCTCCCTCTCGCTCTCTCTCTCTCTCTCCCTTCTTCTTTACCTCCCTCTCTCTCTCTTTACATCTATCTTTCTCTCTTACTCCCCCCTTCCTCTTTATTCCTCTCTCTCTTTATCTCTCTCCCCCTTCCTCTATATCTATAGGGTTCTCTTTCTCTCTCTCCCTCCTTCCCCCTTACTTTTTCACTTTCTTTCTTTCCCCCTCTCCATTACTGTTTGATTGACAGCTATCCACAGCTTGAGTATCCACAGCTTGAGCCCTGTGACCTTGTGAGTTATGTAACAAGCAGACACAGGCTGCTGTGTGTGTGTGTGTGTGTGTGTGTGTGTGTGTGTGTGTGTGGTGTGTGTGTGTGTGTGTGTGTGGTGTGTGTGTGGTGTGTCACTTCAACTGGGGTTTGGAAATGCAGCTTTTAGTTTTCAGATAAAGCCTCTTAATGCACTTCTGAGTGAGTGAGTCTCTCCTGAAAGACTACCACACTTGCCTGTGAATATTATGATTCCTATGATAGGACACCAAGACCCTTAAGACAGACATCATGCTCTTTAAGCTCCTTAAATCAATGAGTATCCTGCTATTGAACAGTTCTAGCTTTGTTTGTGGTAGTTTGAAGAATAGTAGTCTATTAAGTAGTTCTAGTTTTAGTTGTGGTAGTTTGAACAATAGTAGTCTATTAAGTAGTTCTAATTTTGGCTGTGGTAATTTGAACAATAGTAGTCTATTAAGTAGTTCTAGTTTTGGTTGTGGTAGTTTGAACAATAGTAGTCTATTAAGTAGTTTTCATGTCAACTGTTGCAGCTTCTGACAGCGGTCCTGAATTGTTAATGTCCTTGGATTCTCCCAGAATGCATTCGCAGGCCCTAAGCATTTGCAGATATCTTCTTCCTGAAGCTTTTTCCCTGCTCACTGAAAGTTTAAACGGCGCTTTTGATTTCTAAAATAGCATTCATAATGCATCAGCCATTACATAACACATTACTCATTACTCATTACATAAAGGATTACTGGGAGTAGACCTGTGGTGTAGCGTGCGATCCCAGCGAGTGGGCCTGTGACTGTGCTGGAGAGTAGAGGACTGCTATGGTGGAGATGGACTTCTTTTCCTCTCCTCTCCACCCCCCTCCTTTCCCCCTCTCCTCCCCTTTGCGCTTACATAAGCCCTAGTCCCCGTGTCCGTACGGCTCACGTTCGTCTTTTTTTCTTTTTCCATTTTTTCTTTTCTCCCTTTCTCTTGGTGGCGGGCCTTCGAAAAGTTTCCATGGCTGATTACTGTTGGGATTGAAGACAGATGGGGAGGGTTGTGGTAAATTTAGCCCCGTGAGTCATCTTCTGAGATTTTTGGCTCAAACGCAGATGACTACGATGACAGCCATAGAGGAAAACGTACTGGTTTAACGGCCTCCCACTACTCACTCTCAGGATGCCCCTGCTATGTGTACTTCTGCAGACGGCTCTCGTGTGTGTGTGTGTACGTGTGTGTGGGTTGGTGGGTGGGTGGGTGTGTGTGTGTAGGAGGGTGTGTGTGTACGTGTGTGTGGGTTGGTGGGTGTGTGTGTGTGTGTGTAGGAGGGTGTGTTGGTATGTGTGTGTACGTGTGTGTGGGTGTGTTGGTATGTGTGTGTGTGTGTTTGTGCCCGTGAGCTGTTCCTTTCCATCTAGCCTGCCAAGGCTGACGGTAACAACATTAAAGTTCAACGTGACTGTGAATCCATGAATTAATTTTCTCTCCGTCTCTCTCTCTGTTTCCCTCTTGTTTAGGTTTGCTTGCTGGATATCTGGAGCCACAGGCGAAGGGCTGTCATTTCTCTGAGGATTTAAGATGGCTCCGACCTGCAAACAGCTGGCGTTTTTGACATCTTGACACCACCATGGACATTTGAGCCCAGCGACCAACACTAATACAAACGCATTGAAAAAGCGTCCCGTGGAAACGGTGAATTTGGACTCGGCTCCCATTGAGAGCTTTGTTTGTTTGTTTGTTTGTTTGTTTGTTTGTGTTTTCCTGTGAGCGCCAGCCCGTCAGCATGCCCATCTTGAAGCAGCTGGTGTCGAGCTCGCAGTCGAAGCGACGCTCTCGCGCCGACCTCACCCACGAGATGATCAGCGCGCCGCTGGGAGACTTCCGCCACACCATGCACGTGGGCCGCGGCGGCGACACCTTCGGCGACACCTCCTTCCTGAGCACCCGCTCCGGGGAGCCCCCCCGTCAGCCGCCCGAGGGCCACCACCACCCCCCCCAGCAACCGCCCCCGCCCCCCCCGGAGTCCCCCAGCCACAAACCCGGCCTGCTCTCCAGAACCTTCCGCAGCAGCAAGCGCTCGCAGTCGTACAACCGCGCCGACAAGCAGAAGCCCTGCTCCGCCTCTGCCCTCACGGTCTCCGCGGCGATGCCCGGGTCGCCCGCTCACGTCAAGACGGCCATCTCGCTGCCGTACCTCAACGAGGCCGGCGCGGGGGGCATGGGCGGGTCGATGCCCAAGAGCGTCTCCTCCAGCCCGCTGAAGACGCTGGCGGGGGGAGACGGAGACAGGGACGTGCTGGACGGCAGGAAACCGGCCAACGGGGCGGCGGCGGCGGCCGCGGTGACGCTGGCGGCCCAGGAGCCGGACCTGCTGGAGCGCGAGCGGCGCTTCGGCGAGCTGAGCGACCTCCCGCCGTCCCTCCCCCGCGGCGGCGGCGGCGGCTTCGGAGGCATGAAGCACGCGGAGTCCATCATGTCCTTCCACATCGACCTGGGCCCGTCCATGCTGGGGGACATCCTCAGCGTCATGGACAAGCGCGGCTGGGAGGAAGACGACCTGGGCTACGAGGAGGGGCGCACCTCGCCCCCTCTCAGCCCCCCCGAGGACAACGGCAACGACGACGATGACGACGACGACGATGCCCCCTCGCCTCCGCCCCCCTCCAGACCCCCTCGCTCCTCCGTCAACCCTGAGCTCCGCGGGGGAGGAGGAGGAGGAGGCGGCAGACCTCCCATCATCATCAACAACAACAACAACCACCACCACATGGACAGCTGCTCCGTGTCCAGCTCTGGCTCTACCGTCCAGGAGGACAAGATGTCCATCCACGGGGGACACCAGCAGCACAACCAGAGCGAGACGGACGTGGACAGCGCCCGCTTCAGCTCGCCCGGGCGGACGAGGGACGACGAGAAGGACTTCTCCTTCATGGACGACGAGGATGATGAGGACGAGATCCGCGTGTAGAGGTGAAGAGGGCGTGGTTCGGGGGGAAAGGAAAGGGATCTAGATGAGAGGAGAGGAGAGGAGAAAGGAGAGAGGGATGAAAACAAAGAAAAAAGGCGTGATGAAGAGAGTGAACTGGAAGAGGAGATGGATGAGGACATTTTGAAAGGTGGAATGGACATGCTGGGCCATGAATGACTGGCGTGTCCGTCAGAAACTTCACACAACTCGACACAGAAACACAGAGACTCGACACACTTCCCTTTCACCGCTGTGTGACAAATATACACTCCTTCGCCTGCTACTTAGCTCTGTGTCTTACTGTCACCACTGCAGCCAGGACTGAAAAGTGTGTGTGTGTGTGTGTGTGTGTGAATGAATGAGAGAGTGAAAAATGTGTATGCGTGTGACTGCATGTGTGTTTGCACATATGTGTGCGGGCAGGTGTATTTGTGCATATTAATGTGTGCAGATGTGTGTGTGTGTGTGTGTGTGTGTTTGTGAAGGAGAGAAAGTGACGTAGGGAGATGTAGGGTTACGATGTAGATGAATCCACTTTATATGGACACAGTTATTCCACTCCTATGAGGCTTGTCCCTCTTTTGTTCCCTTACTTCCTTATTGAACTTCAGTGTTGACCACTGACTCTGTCTGGAGTGACTGCAGGAACCCACCATAGACGTCACATCACACCTCCCAGCCTATCCCACAATCCCCCCTTTCTCTGCACTCACCTCTCTATGGTGTCTCTATTCATGCTGACAGGAGCCCATCAAGTTAACACCACCTCCACTTCACACAACCCCTATCACCAGTGTGCTCACATCAGACAAGACACACACACACACACGGCCGAGATAGGGGTGAAGCCACCTGACTCTTCCTCTGTGAGGCCTGTGGAGTTCATGTGGTGGTCATGTCATGTCACGTCACATGGAGGAGAGGCACACACGGCATCACATCAAACGAGAGGAAATGAAAGAGCTAGTGGAGTGGACGGAGGTCAACGTGTGTGTGTGTGTGTGTGTGTGTGTGTGTGTGTGTGTGTGTGTGTGTGTGTGTGTGTGTGTGTGTGTGTGTGTGTGTGTGTGTGTGTGTGTGTGTGTGTGTGTGTGTGTGTGTGTGTGTGTGTGTGTGTGTGTGTGTGTGTGTGTGTGTGTGTGTGTGTGTGTGTGTGTGTGTGTGTGTGTCAGAGAGGGGAGAGGTGAAGGGGTCACAGACAGTAAAGTTATGTTGTACTATGTAGATTTAATGTGTGTGTGTGTCAAAGATATGGGAACCGCGGAGTTCACAGACTCTCAAAGGAAAGAGAGAACAACATAGAAAGGAAGTGAGGAGGAGTACAAGTTCATGTGTCATAGTAGTGTGTGTGTGTGTCTCTGTGTATGTGTCTGTCTGTCTGTCTCCTCCACATTGTCTTAATAATTCACTTCATTCCTTCTTATGTTGTTTTTTTTCATCTACATATCATTAATACAATAATTGTAGTATATACTGGGACCTGGAGCAGCTCAACTCATGAACTCTTCACCTATGGACTGCTACAGAATTGCACCTTGGGAAATGGAGTCTTCAGTCACATTTTTTTTTTTCTTTTTTTGTAAAACCGAGGCTTGGAATTCCTGCACATTATGTGCGATCATGACTGCAAGTGAAATATTTGAGAAACATGTGATTTGGGGTCTATTTTTGTTTGAGACTTGCCAATCAAAGTTTTTTTTTTCACTGAATGACACTACAACACCCAGACACTATATGGACAAGGATACTACAATCACGTGGATCTATATTGCACATCTCAAATGCTATCTTTTGTACAGAAACAGCTCTTGGTGTGTGTGTGTGTGTGTGTGTGTGTGTGTGTGTGTGTGTGTGTGTGTGTGTGTGTGTGTTGCCATCTCAGTCTTTTCCACAAACACACAAGGTGTGTCTGTATACAAGTGGCCTTTCGATATAGAATCAAGCAGGAGCTGGAAGTACAGGTTATAGTGAGGAAAGACTGCGTGTTTCGTCTTGATCAGTGTACGGGAAACTTGTAGGTGTGTAGAGAGACTGAGAGCGGGAAATAGGACAGAGGGGGGGGGACGCCAAGAGAACAGGTGGTTTCATAACGAGAGACTGACCCCGGTCCAGACCCGGCTCTGATCTGGCCCGGATCCGCTCTCTTGAGAATGGATCCGAGTCATGAGGTTTGACTGGAAGCCATCAGTCAGTTTACACAAGCCACGTTTGGTTTGGTCTGGACGAGGACATGTCTGTCACCTGCTCCTCGTGCTCCTGGGTCAACAGGCTGTTGGGGAGGGTGGACCCAGGAGACCGGTCCGGTCCGAATCCGGTCCGCTGGTGGAAATGGGCTTGGAGTGTCGTGTCAGGGTATGCTTTGTCTAGAGTGTTGTGTCGCGTTGAGAAGCCAGGGCGCTTTAGGAGATCTTTGCAAGGTGATGTTTTACAGAGGTAGGGTAGAGGGGTAGAAATGCTTGAGTTTACGGAGACAGATACTGTTGAGAGCAAATGTGCCAAGTTCTATGATCAGGCAGTGGTTCAAATAGGTTCATGATGAATCCTGTGGTAATATCAGTAACCTAACCAGAAAGGCCAAATACTGTGGTTACGTGTGTGTGTGTGTGTGTGTGTGTGTGTGTGTGTGTGTGTGTGTGTGTGTGTGTGTGTGTGTGTGTGTGAGTGTGTGTGTGTGTGTGTGTGTGTGTGTCTGTCTTTTATAACATACATAGCTATGTTCCATTGGGACAAAAGGCTTACTGACTTCATGGTCTCAGGCTCCCAATCCCCTCCAACACTATAGCCAACTGATGGAGACTTCTGCAAAAATGTATATCAACACCCGCCTTTTAGGCGGAGGTGTTAGTATGAACTGGTCCCTGGTCAAACGGAGCTTCTGGAAGATTCTGTGACCGTGGTTATCGATACAGCTACAACGTGTTTTTTTTTTTTTTTTTTTTTTTTTTGCTTCTCCTTTAGAACACTCAGTGGCTTCTTAGAAGACCTCATTGTGTCTGAGAACACTCCAGAACATTCTTCTTTAGATGTTGCAGATGAGTTTAAGATTGCAATGCCATTGTGCCACGGATAGCTGCGAGAAAGTAAATATTTTGTCTGTCTGTTTTGATTCTCTTCCACTTCAGTGACATTCAGATACTACAAGTAAGGGCATCGCTGCCAGTTATCAAGATTAAAGTGGGTGTATCAATAAGCAAATTTCTTTTTTTTTTGTGTGCGTTTCTTTGCAGAGTCCGGGATTAGTTTAGGAATCGTCTCAGTTATTCAAGCCAACTTGGAGCTGTTTTGTTATTTCCCCCTTTCATTTGTTTCACTCTTCTGCATTAATAAATATTATATATATATATATACATATAAATATATATATATATATAAATGTGTATGTATGTATGTATTTACCTTGCTCCTGGTTCACTTTGGAATAACTGCTATATTTTTCAATAAAACAGAATGCCGGTAATCTTTGCATAACATTCCTCTGTGGAGCCTTTTGTTTGGAGTGTGTGGGGATCAGAGGGAGGACGTATGTTGAGAAAATACTTACCTCAAGTCGGTGCATGTTTGACTTTTTTTATGATTGTCATTAATTTGTCTACACCGAGAGGCAAGTCAAAACATCTCATTTAGCCAGCCAGGGGAGAAAAAAAAAACACAATCGATTTGACTAAACATTCGACTAAAGTCTTTTCGGGAAATATTTGATCCCTTGTGTGGTTGCCTGTGTGCTTGCCAGTATAACATACCCTGTAGAGAAATGTACTGACTTGCACATTTTCTAAGCAACGTTTGATAGTTCTGTCAGAGGGTCAAGGTAAAGAGCCAATCAAAGTGTCAGGCGCACCGAATATCAAAGTACTGAAACACACACAGAAAGGAGAATGAAATCAGGGACCACCACATGGACAGCGAATCAGTTCTCACAAAGACCGTTTGGAAATAAACATCCCTATTCACAACGCTTTATCGAGAGCTTCCTGTTTGATATTATGTAAATATACTTGAATTCAGACAAAAAAAAGAAAAACAGTGTTGGCATGCCTGCTCTCTTTCTCTCTCTCTCTTCATAGCGTGATGGAAAACACAAACACGGCTTCCCTCAGAGCCGGTGCCAGGCTTGCTGACAATGCCCGCACTGTGCCCTCCGAATGTAATGAACAATCTGGTTGTGGGTGTGTGTGTGTTTGCGAGTGTGGTGCCCCCCGAATGTAATGAACAATCTGGTTGTGGGTGTGTGTGTGTGTGTGTGAGTTAGCGAGGCATTAACGGCTGCCCGTGTTGCCGGACCCGAGCAATGATCAGAGTGCCGAGGCCTCGGTGCCACCGTCTGCCCCCTGGACTCTGATCAGTTATTCCGCACCTCCTGTACTTCCACATGACTTCACACCCTTGGGCTCCGGTGAAGGGAAGACAAAAAAAAAGGAAAACGTCCCCTATAATTGCTACTGTGCTAAATGTGTATTTATAAAGACGCGCTTAATTGGGCTCCGTTACGTCGGAGCCCAAGATGTAGATCTGGAACAGTGCCTCGGAATAGACTCAAGAATAGACCAACCTGTAATGCCTTGACCTGATAAAAGTTTTCCGCCAAAATGGATGACAAAAGTCACAGAAGAGCAACACATGGCTGTGTAAACCAGTGCTGCGGTCCACATCCACAGAAGGACCACAGGGAGTGACAGACGGTGGGGGGGGGGGGGTTTGACAGACTGCGGGGGGGGGGGGGGGGGGGGGGCGGGGTTGGGGGTGAGAGGGGGAGTGACAGAAGGGGGTTGTGGCGTGAATAGTGAGGGGTGCCATGGTGGAATGTAAGACAGATGGTACTGGGTGGTACACCCCCGGTGTGGGGGGGGTTAGTGTAGAAAGGAAAGCTGCCAACACGTCATTGGTGCCCACTGCTGCCAATCAGAAACTACTCTCACTTCGGTATTCATCGGGGACGTAGGAGAAAGTCCGATTTTGACCGGATGCTTCTCAATACTAGCTGTTATGTGGAATGTACTGACAACACATCCAGAAAAGATGTATTAAGTACATCTTCTGTGTCAATATACCATTGATTGTATTTTCACGTTGTCCTTTCCTGTTCCATTTCTTTAGCATATAAACATGACCCACATCATGATGAAATGCTCTTCCATACAGTAAACTGCAGGTTTCCCTTCCAGATGTATAGCGAAGCCACGCTTTTTCCTGAATAAGCAGCTTCGTGATGATTGTATTTTAACAGCACGTAACTGTCCCGTGAGTTTCTGGGACTGAACGGCCACTTTGGGCATTCTGAGGTTCCAAGTTTCCACAGCTGTGCTCCAGATGCTCGTGCGTCTCACTTCGCTCACATTCTCCGGAACGCCGCGCTGGAGTTAAATTGTTTGAAAATACCACTTCGCAAGATTTGGCAGGTAGGGCGTAGGGCTTATATGTCTAGCAATGGAGATGTAGGCTATTCAATCCGTGCAAACATTTTATTCAAAACTGGACTGTACAGCCAAACTGTCTGTAATCAAAATACATAGCACATAAAAAACACGACGACTCGGGCTGGCAAAGTCTCTCTCTCTCTCTCTCTCTCTCTCTCTCTCTCATATGTAATATCAGAACGTTGCTACCATCATTCATATTCCCACAATGACACAATCAACAAATAGCTTTTGTATGACTCCATTGCCGTATGTTTGGCTTCCATTGTGAGGGTGGTCATTGAAAGACGAGTGCTGCCCTCTAGTGTTCATGCTATTTGTTGCGGTTCATTTACAATGACTAAAACCTAGGGGTTTTGTTTACAACAGCAACCGGTAAGCTCGTGGCTTTCTGCTTTAGATTACACAAATAAAGGTTATCATAAATTTACAAATTACTGTATCAATAGTTTGTTTCAAGCACACTCTGGTATTTTGAAATGAAACGTAAGTAGTCTATGCATGTTCAATTCATTTGATTGGTTTATTAGCGTCGATGTAGTGTAGTGTTGGTTGATAGGCAGTGGTTTACTTCGCCAAGCATGGTATATACAGCAACAAGTCATTAGCCAGCTTCGTTTTAAGATGAAAGACTGATAGGGGCCAATTTATTTTTAATCTGATGCAAAATAGCATAGCTCTAAAACACGTGTAGCCTTAACCAAAATGTGGCGGATTCCTTCAGAGAGGAAGGTGATGCAAATTTACCACACACCTAGATCTAGATTCTAGAGGGACTCCCGGCGGGCATAGAGATATATCTGCGGTAAATTGAACTTTGTGTCTTTCATCTGAATGTGAACGATGATTCTGTATTTTTATACAAAGGATTGAGGCGGATTTCATGGTAATTGAAAGGCAATTAGAGTTTTTCTTTTTGGTCTTTCAGATCAGCACACTCTGCAAATGCAACTATGAATAGACATCAGAGATGTCCAAGGTATTACCAAGGATTCTGCTGTTTAGGTAGGTAATGGACCTCATCAATAGTGCATATGCAGTGCCGTTTCTTTCGGTCTTTCATCTTCCAGGGCCTGACGGCCCGCCATATCATATGTAGGCCACATTTGTCTCCACTAACGGAATTTTTCAGATGTTATTTGAAAGAGTCTTCAGCCACTCACTCCTTCATTACACTCTTTTCATGTCTTTTCTCGTTTCCTTCTGACGTTAACGTTTTGTTTTCCCCCGGGGCCCCTTACTCGGTAAACTACTCGGTCATGTTCGAGGACTTCCGTGTCAGAACCATAGACATATATAGATGTCTATGGTCAGAACTACTAGATAGCCCGTAAGCCGTCAACTTTAGCCTCCTCTTATTTATGACCCCCCTGAAGACAACCACAGTGGATATCATCAGAATTATGAGGTCGCATCGGAACAAAAAACTCCATGATAGGGGTGCCTTTGACTGACTGAGACTACTGGGAGACATCCTTACACTTGTCAATGACTGACTGATTTCATTAGGAAAATATGGGTAAGCCATTCATTTAGTTGTTAATCAAGACTTCAATAAGAGATATGGTTGCCTTAAATGCATATTTGCACCTTGATGTTGGCTATATTTCATGACAAAAGCACTTTCGAGGTGCATTTTCTAGTTGTAGAGTGTAACGTTCTCACCACTAGATGGCGGTGTTTATTCAGGTTTGGTACTTATCCGTTCCGTATCATTCATGAATCAGCATTAAAGTTGTATAAACAAATAGTTGTTTTTATTATATTTATAACATATTTTGATATATATTCATGTATATAAGTAATAACTTTACAAGTTACGTATAAATAATCCCGTCAGAACGTCAGTATAGTACAGAAACAGAAGTGACATACACACAGAATTGTGTACGATTGTTTGAGGTTCACCAAATAGAAAAGGTATGAAAATATTCTAATCTGATGAGTCACTGCTCTCGATGGACCAGTGTCCATTTAGGAACAGCATCAAGTTCACGTTCTCTGGCTCCAGGTGGCACCTGTTGTAGTGAAGCCTTCTAGAAACTTCCTGGTTGAAGGCACGCCGTAGAGGGACGACTGTCGACACGACCGTGAGGTATTTCAGCGCGACGAAGCTTAGCTTCTTTAGCCTCCTGGGCAGTCTCCAAAAGTCAAGCGGGTTCTGATTTGGCAACATGGTGCTGGTGCTCTTGTACTCGTTCAGTATTTCCGTAATTTCGGGCGACTGGGCGCCCGAATGTTCGGAGCCTCTGCTCGGGCTTACGGCTTTCAGCTCCGTTTGGAGTTTGTGCTCGATAGTCTGTGCCCTGCTGTCGAACCACAAGATGTTTTTGAAGCGTGGGTCCAAGGCCGTGCTCAGGGTCATCCAGCGATTGTCCCCCGCGTGACCCAAGTGTCTCGTGAAAACCTCGGCCATCGCCCTGGCCACCTCGTTCCCCTCCTCCGCGAGCCTGGCCATTGACTTCTGCATCTTGGTCACGAGCGGGATGATATTCGAGATGCATTCGTACCCGTCGCTGTCCATCTCCTTCACCGCGTCTTTGAGGGGCTGGAAGGCCGCCACGATGGCGTCGATTTTAGCCGCGTCTTCATCGTTCAACCACAGGTCGGCTCTGACGCGCTGGATGAGCACCATGTTGATGGCGTTGCGCTGCTCCGACAGCCTCTGCAGCATGGTGCAGACGTCCAGCCACGTGTCCTCTGAGGCCTGCACCAGCCGCAGCGGGCTGAGCTGCAGCGTCTCCTGGTTGGCTCGGAGCTGCCGCTGGGCGTCGCGGTCGTGCTGGAAGAAGCGCACCACGCTCCGGCACTTTTTCAGCAGCTGCCGCGCCCGGCACGCCCAGGCGTCGAGGAGAGCCAGCGCCTCGCAGAACGCCACGTCCAGCGTGCAGACGAAGCAGCGCACGTGCGCCCAGCCCTTGGCCTCGCAGCTCTCCGTCATGCTCCCCTTGCCCATCATGTTGGACACCACCACCTTCACCTTCTCGGCGATGCCCCACCTGCTAGACAGCTTCAGGAGCAGGTCCACCACCTTCGCCGCGTCCCGCTGCGCGCCCAAGTGGGCCGTCTCCAACACCAAGCTCCGCCTCTTCCAGTACTTGTCGATGAAGTGGCAGCTCGCCGTCAGGTAGGCCCCTTCCGAGGGGTGCGTCCACATTTCGGCGGTCAAGGCGACCTCGGGGACGGACTGCAGCATCTCCTTCACCTCGGACTTGATGCCCTCGTGCACGCTCAGGAGTTCGGCGCGCACCCACGCCACGGAGGATGGTAGGTCAACGGTCGGGTTTAGGGCCCGCGTGAAGGCTCGAAAACCGGCGTCTTTAACGGTGCTCAGGGGCATCAGGTCAGTCACAAGCATTTTCAAGAGATGATGCTTGAGAGCCTCATTGTCTCCTGAGGAAAATGCCAGAATGAGTTGCTCAGATAAATAAATGAATGAATGAATGACGTAATGAAGGACTTGACTGCAAACTAAATAAAAACCACACACACACACACACACACACACACACACACACACACACACACACACACACACACACACACACACACACACACACACACACACACACACACACACACACACACACACACACACACACACACACACACACACACACACACACACACACACACACACACACACTTAAATTGAAAGAAAGGTCATGAATACTAACCTTGAGGGGCTGGTTGAGGTACGTTGGCCTGTAAGTGAGTCATGTGCAATTTTCTGCTCCTGCTGCTGGACCTGAATCTCACGGCCCCTCTCCCCCGCTTGCATGCTTGAAGTACACAGGTTAACAAAGCATCCGGTTAAGTTAAGCACCGTTTCACTAGAGATACATAGAAATACAGGAACTACATTTAGTGTTCCGTTTTCTTGTTTGACAGATAAACGACCAGATCCATTCTTTGGGGAAAAAAAGGGAAGGGTGGACTTACGTGTAGCCATTGTCCTCAGACTGCTGTGGAAGACCAGTTCAGTCGGTCGTTGGTTGATCTCGGTGTCGTGTAACGTCTCCTCAGTCTTCACTCTAGCTTTACAGGGTGTGAAATTAAACAGGGTGCAGCGGTGAATACGATTAACTTACCCAGACAAGCCCAGACAAGCGAGTGAAGGTAAGGGGATTTCCTTTTACTATTTGACAGTTCTGCTTTCAGGCAGATTCACTTCTGACAAAACGAAAGTAAGACGCAACATACTTCCTGTAACAGGAAACAAATAATAAATGGGCGCCCCAGGGAGAGCGGACCTCTGCCAAGAATAAATGCCTTTTCCTGCCAAGTTTACTTTGTGATTCAGAGCCACTAAAGGTAATGGTTTCTTCATGGGGCCATACTACACTTCTCCAATACGTTTCATGAAACTTTCATTGGCTAGGTAGTTTTTGCGTAATCCTGCTGACAAAGACAGACACAGACAGACAGACAGACAAAAACTGAAAACGTAACTTCCTTCCTGCTGATAAAGACAGACAGACAGACAGACAGACACACAGACAAAACTGAAAACGTAACTTCCTTACCAGAGGCAAAAAAGGGCACACATACCTTCCTGATCATAATGAGTAATTATCTACATTCAATAAAGCATCTGAACATTGAACTTTAACGAAACACGCTGGGCCATGCCATCAGCTCCCCCAATACTTCCTTCCCATCATGTTTCTCTCTGCTGCTAATTTAGCCCCTTAATAAGTGTTTGAGAATCACAATCAGGTGTGCGGGGTTGGGGAATCACAAGCAGGTGTGTGAGGTTGGAGAATCACAATCAGGTGTGTGTGGTTGGAGAATCACAATCAGGCGTGTGGGGTTGGAGAATCATAAACAGGTGTGTGGGGTTGGAGGGGTGGAGCCAAAGCAACAAGTGGTGCAGGTGCCGAATTCAACACCAGCTTCCAGGAATAACGACCTCATGCACAGAATGTGAGAACAAGCCAATAAGCACATTCATGAATTAAATGATTTAACCATGAAGTCTAGTCCAACCACACCCAAATTCTTCGTTCAGAACATCGTGCCATTTCCCATCATCCATTTCTTCATCGTCATCTTTTCCAGTATTGTTACAAAAGGTGATTAATATAATTATTTCCTGCTTAAACGAAACTCCTCTGAATCATTCTGACAGACAGAACCCGTTTAGTGTGTGTAGAACAGTTATATTGGATGGTAAGTTCACCCCCAGCTCAGAGCGGAACTCCACCCACTGCATCATTTAGAAAAATGCTTTAAAGTCCCAAGCGGTTCATTCTATGTCTGCATCAGCCTTTCAGGATGGTTTTAAACATCAGATGGCGTGTTGAGCCGTTTTTCAACCCATAAAATTAAGGGTTTTTTTTTAACAAAAATGTATTTTGTTTATTTAAATAGAAATAATACGTTTTTCAGTATTGATGTGTCTCACTACAGTAGTCATATCATTCAGTCTACAGCTCATTGCCCATATTTAGGGATTAAGACACAGCTTTATTTCAAAAGGTGACATTTTGAATAATTATTTCCCAGTTTTACTTTTCTAAGGGCATTAGCACAGCTGTTCCACAGTTGCATTCGAATCCAGCCAGTGTCTGTTAATTAGCAACATTAATTAGCATTGATTAGGGGTGGGGTCTTTAATTAAGCCTTTATTAAAGGCAGCCAGTCTAATAGGTCTCTCTGGAGACCCAAATAGAAAAGGCACTGTTGAAAAACCATCCTGATGCAGTGGTTTTGCTGTTCTTTAAACAGGTTTTGGTATAATTAAGGTTTAGTCTCTCCTATATGTTTATCATGTTTTTGCTTATCTTACCTTCTGGAATTTTTGAGTGTCTCGGTGTGTCTCCGGTCTTTGGCGTTGCGATGGTGTTGACTCCCCACGCTAGTCCATGTTATTGATGTTGTCTTTCCATGGTTGAGGTTAGTCTCTTCTTGCTTCGCTTATACAAAATGGATGAACAAAATGATAATGCCACGTTAATTATGGTCCATTACTTTTTCATAGTCTCTGTGTAAAGACGAATGTGACTTGCACTCATAGTATGACTGACATTTGTCTAGTGCAATTAGAAAGAAGCTGTGGATAACAAACCCATTGTGACACGCTAACTCCTGGAATTTACTATTCCTTTGTGACACGTTTTAAGCCAAATCTTCCAATCAGACTTCTCACCTCCTCCTCTGGTGTTCTGTGTCATTCAGTGTCGAAACATGAGAGTAGGTGATTGGCTAGCACCGCTGTCGAGTGCTTTGTGTAATCAATTCAGTTTCTACAGTTAAACCTCTGTCAGCCAACAGTTCAGAGTTCAAGTCCAGATCAATGCCTCATTGTGCCTGCATTATCTTCACTCATTCATGGGCAGCACATTTATGGCTCTTATATTGCTTTTATAGAGATGTTTTTATCTGACTGTGGAATGTTCTGGAATCTTCAGCCTCAGCCACATAGGGTCAGGCATTCTTTTCTTAGTGCCTTTTCCTTATAGTTCGAATCCAGCCAAAGCCGACGAGCTTGTCATGTCTCTGATTCTCTGTTTAGCGAGACTGTAAGCCACTGCAAAGGAAACCAGGTACACCGCAGTCGCTAGCTACCTGTAGTCAAGCTGTATATACGCAGTCAATGCAATCCTCACACAAACTATCAAAATGATTTTAGATTTTCAAAACCGCCGCCAGATCACGCCAAACTTGCTGCGTGTACTTCTTCTGGGCCTTCCGACCTGCTTGGCCACCCCATTGCTACTTGCAGCTATATTTCAGAATATTACTATACACACATGGCATCACACATTTGCATTGCGATGATAAAAAAAAAACTTTTCTGATAGCAACTTTCAGAGCGAAAAACCTGCATCATTCTAAATAGCCTGGGTTATTATTATTATTATTATTATTATTATTATTAATCATTCCACACTAATAATAATAATAATAATAATAATAATAATAATAATAATAATAATAGGCCTACGTCAAACAAGTCAAACAAAGTTGTGGACCAAGAACTGAACTGCTGCCCAGTATTCCGGCATCGTGCGGACCCCTTGATTGTAATCGCGTTTGAGACGTGCAATTCTCCTCTCCAGGCGCCTCCACTTTTAGTCCAGGCAAAGTAACTCATTTTGGAGCCAAAAATAGAACTAATTGTAAAATTATTTTTTTCAGCCTAGATGATTTCTATGAGGTGTCCAGAACAACATACTAAAAGTCCTAAGAAATCCTAGTTGAGGAAATATGTTAAATTCTCATCAATCCGAGATGTGTGCCAATAAGGCCTGCAGGCAACAATACACCCCAATGGGGCTATTTTTTTCCTTTACTCCTATCAAAATGAAACTTTACACAATGAAAGTACCCATGAAAAGTAAAAATGTTTGTATTACAAGTTTCTTTTGAAAATGAATTTTAATATGTAAATTAGCTATACACTAATCGAATATGCCCAAAATACACCCAAATAGGCTTAATTTTTTCCTTTACTCCCACCACAATAAAACTTTTCATGTATACTTTTACTATGTAAAGTAACTTTTTTTGTATTACAAGTTTCTTTTGAAATTAATTTGAATATGCACATGAGCTCCACACTATTTGAATATGTCCCAATTTGCATAGGCAGAAACACCATTCGTATGTATGGAAAATACATCGGCCCAATCTTCATCCAATCATCCTACTGCCAATGGGTGATGGCAATGCTGCTTTTAGACTGGCCTCTAACCTGAAAACTGCCTAGTATGCTTAGTATGTTGTTCTGGGCACCTCATAGAAATGATCTAGGCTGAGAAAAATTATTTTACAATTAGTCTGTCGTAAAACGCTACTTTGCCTGGACTATTTCTCTTGTGTGGAGGACGCAGCTTAAGCGGAGAGACAGGTGTTTGCCCGTCTCCTAATAAAGTTGGTGAAACAAATGCAACATTCGCTGATTAGCCTACCTCTTGTTACCAGCAGGACACACACAACACTATCCAAAATGGCATTGCATTGAAGAAATCAGGCCTATGATGTGCATTGCGCATGCATGCTTTGTCAGTGCTTGACAAGATCTGCGTAATGTCCTGCGACAATCGGACGGTGATTTCCTTTGCACGAGTGGTACCCTATCAAAACCAGAGTAGGCTAAGTTAACAAATATTGCCTAGGAAAAGTGATATGCGTGATAGCCCGGTGAGCGTCTCCGCTCCGCTGCGCAAACTAAATGCTGTGTGTGTTTTGTGCCACTTAAAATATTTCTAAATTATGCCAGGGGGTGCAATCCCCCCCCCCAATGCATGCATAGGCCTACATTTTGGCATGTCATTAAACTCGTGAGCCTGCACTTCCAGCATCCCTGTATAGGCCTATGTGTAAAACATGAAAATTCCTCCCACGGACTGCAGCAAACACGCCAGTGAGCTGGCCTCTTGCATTCTTCACCTTGCACACGCACTTTTTGCCACCCCACCACAAACATGAAACCGGCACCACTGGTGTCACGCGCATCGTTTCACTTTTTAATGCGAACCAGTCACAGTTTACCACCAACAGCCCTTTAGTAATGTCTTATAGTCAAGATACGAGAAGGTACTCCTGGGGCAACCAGGTGATCACCTAAACGTACGCCTTTCTAGAGAGAGAGAGAAAGGCAACTCACCGTTTTCGCGCAGTCGTTAGTCTCCTTCTTCCGATTCACTCCTCTGGCGATTGGGCAGAAGACGATGGAGAAGACTAATGAATTCGACTTGGTGTATAAGGGGAGGTGGATAAGATGGTTTTTTCTATTGGTGGCCTCAAGTCTTGCTTGTCGGTCATCTTTTGAGTAGCGTACATTTCCTCTCCCCAACGTGCATTTCTTCACGCTGCCCTAACTGTTCCTGTTATCTCTGACTTGCACATTTCAAATGACACTCAGAATAACCCCCAACTACATTTCTTCACCCCAACGTACACTTCCTCCCCCCGCCCTAACTGTTCCTGTTTTCTCTGCCTCGCACATTTCAACTTTTAGTCCTCTGTTTTTACTGACTCACTCACTCACTTAGGCACATTTTAGCACAGCAGTTTCTATTCTATCAATGGTTGTTTCTTGATTTTGTTATTTTACTTTTAAGCCGTTTCAGCAGGCATGCATTTCTATTTAATTTGTATTAAACATGGTTTGGTTGTGCTGGTAATCACACTCATACAAATACACTTGCTACGTATATATATATTCACATATTTTTATTTAACTTAATATCCCTGGAAACTGCCCTTCTTGTATTTCAAACTGTTGTTACTTGTTATATGTTATTTTTGGTATATGTTATTTTTGTTACCTGTTGTATGCCGTCTACTGCGTAGATGTTGGCTGCCAAGTCGTAAGAATTTCGCTGCTGCGCTGAAGCAATTTGGTGTATGCGATAATAAACACTTTGACCTGACTTGACCTTTGACCTGGGGTGCTCTAGGGTTGGTTACTCTGCTGGCGGGTCCATTTCTTTGTGGGTCATTCAACGAGACCGAGAAGTGCGCCTGCTCTTAAATCACCATCTCCACGTGAAGGCAGAGAAGTGCGCCTGCTCTTTAAATCACCATCTCCACATGAAGGCAGAGAAGCTTAATCTAATGATGTGATTGTGTGGTAGAGTGGCCGACGAAGTGTACGCTTTTGTTATCATCTCTAAAATGAACACTATATTGGTTAAGCCTTTTAATTTCATAATCCTCACCTTTTGACTTTGTCTGGATGTGTATGGGAATCAGTGCGTCTTGCCCAGCTGTGGTCTCCTCTGAGGTTGGCTTTGTTTCCGTTCTCTATGAGGTCCTGTTGGCCTCAACTGGAGCCATGATTTGTAGATCTCTGGTTTAGGTAAAACCCTCTTCTTTTCAGATCTGGATAAAATGTGTTAAGAAGTGTTGTAGAAGTTCAAGAAAAATCTTAAAAAAAAAAAAGAACTTCAAAAGACAGGCAGAATGTGGAGAAAAAGAGGGTCTAGTTTTGCAGCATAAACCTGAGCAAGTCTCGATACTACACTGACTTTAAAGAGTTTTTCACACCCCTTTTTATACACCTGAAGAGCCCCTCCTATTAGACCAAATCATCCTTGACCCTAAATCGGGTCATGTTTGGTCTTTTCCTGCACCTGCTTTCCGTCAGTATTGTGGAAATTCTAGTGCTTCCCCAAGCCCATAAATAATAAATAAATAATAATAAATAACAATAAATAATGGTCTTCAGTGAAAATTCACATTTAAAGTTTACTTCGGACTCCTGTATAAGTATCTCTTTATTCAATATGCATTACGGGCTCACTCACATCTCAGCAGACGAGAGAGAAGCAAAGGTTTTATAGGCTGAAGTTGGTGTGACTCCGACGCCAGCGCACTATCTGGCAGAGATAACCACATGGTGGGTTCCCACGTCCATGGTCATCTCGCTATGCTTTTTGAGCATTAATCTTACTATGCTTTTGAACAACAAGATATTTCCGTTCCAGATTCTGATTACACACACTAGTTTAAGCACACATACACACACACACACTAGTTTAAGCACACATACACACTAGTTGAAGCACACACACACACACACTAGTTTAAGCACACATACACACACACACACACACACACTAGTTTAAGCACACATACACACACACACACACACACACACACACACACACTAGTTTAAGCACACATACACACACACACTAGTTTAAGCACACATACACACTAGTTGAAGCACACACACACACACACTAGTTTAAGCACACATATACACACACACACACACTAGTTTAAGCACACATACACACACACACACACACACACACACACACACTAGTTTAAGCACACACACACACACACACTAGTTTAAGCACACATACACACACACACTAGTTTAAGCACACACACACACACACACACACACACTAGTTTAAGCACAGACACAAAGCCAGAAAGGTAAGCACTTAAGAAACAAAGGCACGTGATTACCACACATACACTCTTGATTATAGTCAGAGTTTTGCATTTCTCTATCAGATGGCATCTCAACTTCCTCTTCACACACTTTTTAAACGTTTCCTTCACATTACTGTTAAGACCATTTAAGCAAGTTGTCCTCCTGTCAACTGTCAACTGAACAGTGCATGCCCACTATGAAAGCGTCCTGGAACAGACTGATAAGGCAGCCTTGGTGCCAAGGAAAACCTGTATATTTGGTATACTAGTAACTACAATTTTTTAGGGCAGAAAGATCACCACGGGACATGTACGAGATAAGATTAATAGTTGAACTGTGAGAATTGGACTTTTCAAACTGAGACCTCATTGTTAAGGAGTTAGTTAGTAACAGCCCCTCAGGGGATCAATGCTTAAGCAACATTGTGGCGACTTGTGGCGACTAAGGGTTAAAAGGAGGATCTGTCATTGTCTTATCAAAAAGACTTGCGGTTCCTCTTAGCGGCATGGCTGTGAAAAAATACTTTAGCAGATGTCCTCCAGTAGGTCTGTCCTAGAGGACACGTCCCTGTGGAGATGTCGTCCTCCAGTAGGTCTGTCCTACAGGACAAGTCCCTGTGCAGAGTGTTAGATTATCTAAATCTACGTGTTGGTTTACAGAAAATCAAGTGAAAGACCGCCACGAAGCAATAGGTTTGAATTCAGTTGAGTTTACTGAGTTTTAAGAGATGTACAAATACAGTCTTAGGTGAGTTCACAAAGAGCTCTGTCACCCACGACTGGAGAATGCATTCTGATATCATTGTACACAGATCCTCCTTTTAACCCTTAGTCGCCACAATGTTGCTTAAGCATTGATCCCCTGAGGGGCTGTTACTAACTAACTCCTTAACAATGAGGTCTCAGTTTGAAAAGTCCAATTCTCACAGTTCAACTATTAATCTTATCTCGTACATGTCCCGTGGTGATCTTTCTGCCCTAAAAAATTGTAGTTTACGGCCACTGTCACTGCTGGCCGTGCTGGCCCTGTCAATGTCACACCCGCAGCGACACCTCAGGGTAATAGGCCTCTTTCCTTAGCACGGTGAAATTAGTTATTAATCTGTTTACTGTTTTGAGCTAAATTGCTTGACATGAACTTCAACTGAACTGCTTGTTGATGACTAAACATTGGTGACATCAATAAACTTGATTTTCTCTTACAAGAGCCTGATGTGTGCTGAAAGCGTGCTGTGTGCCAAATGTCTAAAAGATTGCGGAAAATTGAAGCCCTTCTGCTGTTTTTATGACTGACAGTCTTTGTTCTATAACTGGGACTATCAAAATTGTGAGCGGGTACATGGTACTCCTATTTACAATTATTTTTCTTCACTTATTGTGTTCCCTTTGCTTTTCTTCTGTGGTTACCATCATTATACTGTGGCTGCTTCAAGTACATCAAACAACTGTCATTGTGTGTGTGTGTGTGTGTGTGTGTGTGTGCACACAGTCATGTGGGTGTATGAAAGGAGACAATCAGTCACTATATACACATGGATTTTGATGTCATGATGATGATGATAATGTGGATGTTGTGGAGTACTGGCTGATATCTATGGACATTCAGGTCCGCTTACAAATTTGATTCATGGCATTAAGTTTTCGTGTCCCTTCCTAATATCATTAGATAGAAACTGAACACAAAGGCATAGGGCATTTCAAAGTTCCCTTCCAAGTAAAAGTCCTAATATCATTAGACAGAAACTGAACACAGAAGCTTGGTGATGCGATAAGCAATGAGTTTTGTTTTTATTGACACATCATTGAAGGTTATCTGTCTGCCAAGTACCATAGAATCATTGAAGGTTATCTGTTGCCCATAGTACCATAGAAGCATAATGCACAGCGTACAAAAGTGTATATATTCCATATAAAAAGACTACTGGATTATAATTGAGGACTGCAAGCTTAACTGATTCTCACTGTCACTGATTAGTGAGTATTCGCCTAGACAATTGTTATTCATATTTATCGTACGTAGTTATCCTCCCCAGCAGTGTGTCTGTTACAGGCTGTCGCCCTCCCAGTCAGTCCCCTACTGTCAGTTGATGTTAACTTAAAATGAATGCAGCACAAAATAGAATTGAAAAAAAAAAAGAAACATTGAATTTTGCATATGCAAAGGCAAGCTGCCTACATTTCAGAGGGCTTAACCCATAAAACAGCTAAAACGGATTCTTAATGTGGCTGTCACTATCATTAAACACCATGTACCGTGTGTCGTTGATAACTTGGCATGTCTGTAACTTTCCATCCTTTCTTCTCAGTATTCACCTTTTGAGAGTCACTCTGTCATTCTCTTTGTCTCCATGGCGACTGATTTCCTACTTCCTCAGCTGTTTTCTTTAAATCCTCTCAGAAGTGTGAAGCTGAATGGCTCAACTTACCCCAGGCCTCTAACCCCACAACTAACATTTTGGGGGAAAAAATGCTTCCCTAAAGTAAGACACAAACAAATAGCAAACATATAAAACACAAAATCTACCACTGACTTGAATACAAAAAAATAATAATAAATCAACACCATCAACACACACAACAGGTTAAGCAGAGCTTCTGCATTGAGGCAACCATTTTGAAGAGGTATAATGTACAAGAGTGTTTGTAGCCAACTTTGCGGTTAATAATTTTGTCCAGATGAAAGGCATCTTCATGTGAAAGTACCGTGGTAAGAAGTGCGTGATACTTGTGGACGACTGGAACCAGAACCTGGTAGTTGCATCTCAAATTCAGGATACTGGGCAGAAGTGGCCTGTTCAGTACAGAGTACAGTACACTGTGTGTGTGTGTGTGTGTGTGTGTGTATAAACATCTTGTGCTGCTGTGCTGGCACTGGTATGAAGTGTCATTGTTCCGTGATTTGTCATAATTCTTCAACATGATCATTACAGGCTTCAACATAACCTGCAAAGCTACGTGGCTGGAGTTCCTTGGTTATAATGAAGGACGAGTGTTCAAAAAGTGTTGGTTTGTTTTTCATAGAGCCTTGGTAAAATGTCCGGTGGTATGTCCTCATAGCCTTTTGTACAGTCTCTCTAGTCCTCTAAAGCAACTACCATGAAAACTTTACATATCAAAAGCCAAAAATCGTCAAGTCAGTTAGTCAATTACTAAGACTAAACATAAAAATGTCTGGTTTTACACATAAGCTATTTAAATATTGCTGAACAATTGCTTCAAATCATAATCATCTAAAAAAAAAAAAAGAAGAACAACATGGACAACTCAGTGTTTTTCATTTTCTGCAGTGTCATGCAAGCTGACGTTGCCCTGGAGAAACAACATGAGGTTGACATTTTCTGGCTCCAGGCATGTTTGTCTGATACAGGTTAGGTTTGATTCTTCTGTCTGAAAAGCACGCTCACACGGAGTTGCCATAGACACGACCGGCAGGTATTTCCGAGCAACTTGGACCAGCGCTTTGTAATCTTCCGTAAATCTCCAGAATTTCAGTGGGTCCCCTCTTTTTGGTCGACATTTTTCATGTAGGTACTTGTTCAGAATAACCATGTATCCGGACTGTTCTTGCGGTGCTGCCATGTTAAGTTTCTTCATTTCTGTTATGATGTATTTTTTTGTCAATTGACTCTGATCCACAAGGTCAGCCATTTTGAATCTTGGGTCAAGGGCTGTACTCAGGGTCAACCAATGCACAGATTTCATTTTGAGGAGTTTCTTCTCACATTCTTGAGCAACCAGCTGAGCTATATCACTGGGGTCGTCTGTCAATTTAACTTTCAGTTCCGTCAGAAGTGGGATGATCTCAGAACTTGAGTAGTAGCTGCTCACCATGTGTTTCACAACCTCTTTGCACGGTCTTAGTACAGAGAGGACGCTTTTGATCCGATCCTCTTCTTCATCATTAAGCCACATGTCATATTCATCTCGATCGCGAAGAGTGGCTTTGATGGACTCTTGTCTATCGGATATTCCCTCCATCATGTGTAGGGTGGACAGCCATTTGCTATCAGAGGTCCAGGGTAGAGGTTGTGGTTTCACCTTGTGGTCGGTCTGATGCCTCTCAAGTTTTAGCGCAGCCTCATGGTTCTTCTGGAAGTGTTGTACAATGTTTCTGCATTTCCTGAGCAGCTCATGCCAAGACTCTTGAGGCCTCGTGTTGCAGAAAACCTTCTCAAACATACTGTTGAGGTAAAATGCAAAACACGGCATGTAAGTCCATCTCATATTTTGAAAGTGTTCTTTCATGTTGTCCACATTTGAGACCACCAAGGTAATCTTCTCGTGTATGTCCCAGGCTTTTGCGATTCTGGACAGTTGTTCAGCAATGTTGTGAGCAGGATCTCCATCATTTTCCAAGCATGTGGTTTCCAGTATGTAGGATTTCCGTGTCCATGTCTTATCCAGAAAGTGACAGCGCACCGTGACATAGCTATCTGCTGATTTCTCCCAAAGATCAGCGGTTAAAGTGACATATTCAGTCTGTTTTAAATGCCGTATGACCTTAGTCTTTGTTTCTTCATACCTCTTCAGAAGTTCTGAATGAACGCTAGAAGCACTCAATTCAGTATCACATGATGAGTCTAAGGCTTTGACAAATTCTCTGAACCCAGCTTCTTCAACTATCTGTAGTGGATGGAGATCCTTCAGTATCAATTTGATGACTTCATTCATCCAGTTACCTGTGCAAAATAGAATTCAGATAATAGAATTCAAAATATGGGCTAATATTCTTTTACAACTTTGTATTTCTTATTTCTATATACCTCTACGGTTGGATCACAGTGCCACTAATAAAAGGGTATAGGGGAAAAAGACCAGGAAGGGTGGAACCAGTCAAACCAGTTTGCCACTTAAACTTAAACTAATGTAATGCAATGGAACACGCCTGTCATGACTAATCTAGCTAGGGGTATTTGCATCGATTGTCTGAGCATAAAGACAGCAGGGTCACGTCATTAGCTAAGGAAGTGGTTCTCAAACTTTTTCTGTCATTCCCCACTTTGAACAAGGGGGCTTTTTCAAGCCCCACCTGTCTCTCGTCGCTCCAATAAAATGGTTGGCCAAGCTTAAAATGGTCAAATGTATTGAAATAACGATAAGTTCTAAATCTTAATCAATAACAAATAACTTCAGTTCAAAAATAGAGAAAATCAATAACAAATAACATCAGTTCAGAAATAGAGAAGATAAAAGTGCAATGGTGTCAATCCTGGCCTCGAATGGGCTGAGTTCCAAAAATAAAGAAAAAGGGCCTACTATGCAAATGTGTTATCAATGGTAGGCCAAGCTTAAAATCTCACTTGTACGTCGCTTTGGATAAACGCGTCTGCTAAATGACTAAATGTAATGTAATGTAAAATTGTCAAATTTATTGAAATTTAAAATGTTCTTTTAGGTAGATTTTTTGCTGGATAAGCTGTCTTTTTTGCCACTGGTACTGAATCACCAACCTATGTATTTCGTGTCAAAAATGTATCCCTAACGCCAATATTAGGCTATCGCCCACTACACTTTCATGCTCCGGGAATGTTTTTTTTTTCATTGTCCCGCTGCAATTAATACACCGACGTCAATCAAAATGTTTGCACTACTTTTCCAGATCACATTTTCATCCCGGTCCCCTATCTAATGTTAATAAAGTGTTGTATAATGGTGCGGCTCCTATAATGTATAATGGAGCAAAACGTACGCTACAGGGTTGGTGTGGTTGAGCGAGAGAGAGAGAACGGTGATGCACACGGATAGATTAGATGTAGCAAACGAAGCAAAATTATGTTGCTGTAACGTTGAACACTGTGCAACCAGTGTGGAGCATAAATCATGTTGTCATTAATTTGTTTATTAACTGCAGCCCGAAGGGAAAGGGAGATAACTCCGGAGTTTAGAATATAGAACAATTCGGCCCTGGAGCAGTAAACAAAAGTCTCCCCTGTAATCTCCGACTACGACTAGCCGGAAAGGTTAACAACAGGCTGATTTAATACAATACAATACTTAATAGGCTAATTAATACCATATTTCTTTGTTCCAGTGTGGTTGTTTAGTGCGACGGGGGTGTATGATCGTTATTGTCTATAAAGGAAGGCATTGCAATGGGAAAATCTCCCGTTCATCGCGTCTTTTCGCGCCCCACCTGTCACGTCTCTGCCCAACACCAGTGGGGCGCCCCCCACACTTTGAGAAACGCGGAGCTAAGATAACAGACATCTCAAATTTGATTCCTGCAACTAGACAGAAGTTTTTTTTTTGTTTTTTTTTTTGTCTGGTATTCAGAACGAACTGTCTATTATTTTACCGTTTTAACGGGTATCTATCTTAGAAGGGGAGGGAAAGAAATAAACAAAACATGTAATTATGAAGATTGAATTTTCTTTTGTGTAATACTCACGTTTTTGCCCTTCTCTATTTCTAGTACCTCCGTGAGTGGCAGGGCTGTTGTACGAGATATTTTCTGATGGTCTGCGGATGGTGTCATAGGCCCTGGGACATGGGTTTTGTCCAGTGCCCTGTTCTCTGTGCCCAGGCCCTCTTTCAAATTCAGAGTCGTTTCTGGAGCGACTCCTGTGCCTGAAATTGGCACCCTGGTGCTGAGGGCTTCCCCCTCTGTGCCAACCCCCTCTGCGCTGACCCCCTCTGCGCTGATCTGGCTCCCATCTGGCAGCATGGACAGGTTGACCATGAAAGGAGTCTTCCGCCATAACTGTCAATATAATAACGGAACACGCGTTTGTATTTAAAAATGCATTGTATATTTGCACACACACACACACACAAACACACACACAAACATGCATATATATATGTGTGTGTGATGTGTGAAATTAAGATTTGTTTGTTGTAAATATAGTAATCTGGAGGACCATTGGGCCGTTTTTCAGTAAAACATTTAGTTGAATCAGTGTCGAGTAATTTTATGACTGAAAAAAATAAGTATGCTACTTACCGCTGTCTATGTCTTTCGGTGGCTTTCCAAATTAAGTTGCTGTTTCTTGGTAATTTGTGATAACATTCGTTGTTAACCAGCACAAAACAATTAATTTCAGATAATTCCCGAGACTTGTTGTGATGTGTCAGTCTGAGAGTCTGAATGAACCCACGACTCCGACTGTTTCCTGCCACTATTGTGTCAATCTGTGGTGTGAGTATAATAGCTGCTCTGTACCAGGGCCGGCTCTAGCCCTTTGGTTGCCCTAGGCGAGATTGAGTTTTGCGCCCCCCCCCCCCCCCCACACACACACACACACACAATACTTAACATCACTGAAGAGACATATATTAACTTAACCGCTTCACTTTGCATAGCAGTTTTTTCACCCACTTATAATTCTACTATTCTACATTGCAGTTCAACAATAAATGGTGGATGGACAACAAACACCAGAATAGTTTCAGAACATTTTCTTTTTTATTATTTAAAATAATGTATTACACACTCAAAGTTAATACTAAATCAACTCCATAAACTGTGCAAAACACTCTTAAGCACCTGTAAGGACATTTAAGCAAATTATGACCCTCTATACCCTAACTATACCCTCTACAAACAAAAGTGCTTTTATGGATACTGTCGGTACCACTACAAAATATCTCAAATACCTCACTACAATTCTTCCAGTCATTTAGGCCACTACTAATGAGGTGGTCATTTTTCTGTGAAAATAGCTTGCAGCAGAAGCAATACAGAGTATTGTTTTTCCTTGAATATACAAGCCAGCTTCTCTTGATTTTCTCCCCATTTACTAATTTCCTGTAGAAGTGGTTGTGGTGGCAGCTTCTCCCATCATCTCTTTTTGGAAATGTAAAGTCTGGACTGGTCTGGTATGGTCCTCTGCAAACTAACTCTGTCCTTACCGGATCACAGAGGGCTGGCCAGTCAGCAGGATCTATAGGTTCTCCCTGGATATCAGGAATTGCGGAGGGTGAGGTGTCTGCAGGCGGCAGTGTAGTTTCACTGGTGCCCTGAGTGCTTGATGTGGTCCTGGATGTCCCTTCACCTTCACCTGTATTCAAGCATATTGTATAGCCAGACAAGCAGTGTTTAATATAATAAGTGAAATGATCATGAATGTGGTTGAACTTCTTTAAGAAAACAAGCTATTGTATTTAATACATGCTAACATGTTTCTATTGTACTTTAAAGTATGGATGTGGCTTGAATAAATACTATTAAATAGACTCACCTGATGCAAACGGTGTGTTCCTGGCCTGTGTGTTACTGGCCCCTTGAGTACTACTGGATGTCCCTTCTCCTGCAGCTGTATTTAAACACAGTTAATCCATGCTGTTCGTTACACAATTGCATTTGGTCATTTCTATCATCCTACCGCATAGTTGCATTAATACATTTTATCTGACCATGTAACTTGTAGTAGATAAATTACAATTACTGCCACCACTGCTACAAGGCTAAATAATACTAGGCTACTGATTACAATTAGTAGTATTAATGTGATGTGATTATGAAAGTAATAATGGCTAATAATAATAATAACAAAAACAGCAACAATAGTACTAGTTGTAGGCTACTTACAGAGGCGAATCAGGCGTCCTTTCTCCAGCAGGTGCCGGCCTCTGCAAAAATTGCCTAAGTGCATCTGGCCAATTTAAAACAAAAATGAAAACAAAACAAAACAAAAAACATATATATTTTAGTATATTCCTGGGGAGGAACTGTACAGAAGGGTGAACACCAACACTATCCCCAAAATGGTTAATGTGTGTATGCACCTGCTAGTTGTGAATTCACTAAACAGAACTTATGCCATTTATAATGAATGTAGACAGCAACTGTACTTTTCATAACTAGGATACGTTATCCAGATACTGGTCTTTTGACATTTACATCCATGTAGGTTATCAGTGAAGTTACGTTTGCTAGTAATAGCCTACGTAGCAAATTAGCAAAGTAACAGTCGCTAGCTAGCTATAGCTAGCCTAAGTGACAGCAATGAAACGTCCAATATTAGGTGATGCACAATACTACATTTATTTCGTTTGACAGCTTAATGGCTGAGATGAGAAGACTTACCTCTATACTTGGCTTTCTTTTCCTCTTCTTCCTTTCTTCGTTTTCGTCCCTGTGCTCCAGATGGTTTAGACCGCTTCATTTTTGCGAATGCCACGTAGCTAACACGCTCACCCCACCCTGGCAGTGTGCAGGAGCCCTTACGTAACTAACGTAATGTAACGTAACTTAACGCAACCGCGCCCCCCCCAATTAGGAAATTATCGACAATAACCATCAATTCAATCTAAAAATCGGGTTGACAAGTAAACGTGTGGCTGAAGGGGCGCCCTAGGATGATCATGATTAATACACATGTTTTAATGTGCTTGTTATTCTCACTATGATTAATGGGAAGTAGGTCTAAGGGCGACACTAGAGGGCGCCCCCAACCCATTTGTCGCCCTAGGCAGTCGCCTAGTTCGCCTATAGCAATCGCCGGCCCTGCTCTGTACGATTCTAATCTCAGGTTTTGCATTTCCCAATAGAACGCTTACCTTAAACCCGTCCAACCTGTTCGTACTTTTAAAATATATTTGCAAGTTAAATCAAGGTTGATTAAATACTTGATACCAAAGAACTTGAAACATGATGAAGGGTGTGATTCTCAATTGCAATGGCTGAAGGTAAATAAAGATTGACTAAGCGCAATAATACATAACTTTTTTCAGTACAGTGCCCTTGAGGGTGTGTAAACTGTGTTCTACTCGGGTTCTTTTTGTCGCCCTTCCTCTTTGATGAATGTTGCTAAATACCCTGTTGTGTAATCAAATAAATAAATAAATGAAGTGCAGGTAGACCTTGTGTGTGAATGTGTACATAGATGTGTTTGCTGAAGGTACGTAAGAGTGTGTCTTTGTGGCTGCAGCTGGCTGTTGCGAGTTACGCATTGAAATCCGATTTGAGTGACCAGTGTCCAGACTGAGACGCATCTGTACGCATTTCAAACCACCTCAAATTTATTTTGTATCCAATTTGCAAAAAATAAATTATAATTGTGGCTTTTGCTGTCCAGACAGACAAAATTAAAAATCTTGACGCAATCCGGAAATCACTCCCTTTCTTTGCCCCCCCCCCAAAAATCGGCTGTCAACCTGAACAAGGCCTCGAGACAGAGCTGTTATTCAATGTCATAGGGACGACTAGCTCATAATATTGAAGTATACTATATTGTTGGAACGGACTGGCCAGCGTCACACCCTCTGCAGCATAACAACAATATGTGCACACAAAATTCAATCCTCTCCTTTCTATCTGGTGCGATTATTTTTTTCGTAATGACACTTTGCTTTCAGAATTCTTTACCCATATGCCAGATGTCTAAATACAAGTGAGGGATCCCAGTTGTTTTAGAAGTTAGAAGGGCGACCGTCCTTGAAATGTCCCCAAGCTGCAAAACATCAGAACCTCAGGATCCTGGAGGTCTTGCAATTTTCTTGCGAGCATCAGCTCTTATTATTATTATTATTATTATGATTATTATTATGGTGTTATAAAATCAGCCACCAGAGAGAGCCCTAACACCAGATATTAACATTGAGGAACATTGATTGTAGAAGGTAACATTTACACTTCCCATTCCCCTGCACACAACATAGCTTTTAGGATAGGTGATTTTGCTCCCAGTATCTATATTCAAATAAGTACATGCAACAATCCACGCTATTGATCTCCTCAACATGAAGGGGTGGACTAAAGCATAAACATATGCCCAGACACAACAATAACAATATGCCTCCCAGACACAACAATAACAAACCCTCTCCCTGTATTCAGTCTGTGTCTGACACAACTATGCATTAGGACTCCATGCCTTTCAATTCAGAATCTTTAATCTGAGACATTGAATAATAGACCAGCATTAGGACAGGGGATAGTACATTAAGTATAGAGTTTAACATCGCCATAAGTCAACCAAATGTCATCATTTTCAATGCCTGTTTTCAATGCAATGTCTTGATTTGACATGCAGTGATAATGACAGACATGGCACTGTGGAATCCTAGAGCAGTTCTCGCGGCCACTCAAAATGTTTTAATTGGCTGGATATATAATAGAGGGAGGGGCAGACATCAGAAGACCATTTCCAGGGAGCTATGAGGAAAAAGTGTCATTTACTAGTAAGGACACATGTTTCTCAGTCTAAGTGTTGTGTTCTAGTAAGGACACTCCATGTTTCTCAGTCTAAGTGTTGTGTTCTAGTAAGGACACTCCATGTTTCTCAGTCTAAGTGTTGTGTTCTAGTAAGTACACTTCATGTTTCCCAGCCTAAGTGTCGTGTACTAGTAAGGACACATGTTTCTCAGTCTAAGTGTTGTGTTCTAGTAAGGACACACCATGTTTCTCAGCCTAAGTGTTAGGTAAGGGAACTAGTAAGGGTGCGATCTAGCCAGAGCAAAATGCACTCGCATGTGACAGAATGGGTGTGTGACACACTCACCCCCTCTTTGACTCAAGTAGTAGGCAAGGAAGACAGACCCCCCCCCCCCCCCCCCCCCCCCCCCCCCCCCCCCCCCCCCCCCCCCACCCCCCCCCCCCCCCCCCCCCAACCTAATGCAGGTTGTCAAGGGCCTCTACACAGGGGCTTTCCCTAACACGCCACCATGATGACAGGGAGACTACACACCCCCCCCCCACACACACACAGCATGATCTCAGAGAGACTAGATGTTTAGGAAAATGTGGTGAAAAGCCGCCTGTTTGTTTATCGTAGATCAGAGACTGCTGTATAATGATTCAGTGACTCACAAAAGACGTGCTGACTTGACGCATCGGGTTTGTCAGCACTAGCATGAAAACTAGCTGCTTCGCTAAGTCATGGTGCAAAGAGCATTCTATCAGTGTCTACTGACCCCATTCATGTGTTCCTTCCTTCATTCATTAAATCAGTCAGTCGATCAATTACTTAATCAATCAAACAGTCTAGGAGATGACATGACCGAGTACTCATAAACCCCTCACTGAAGACACATAAAACACACATGAGTACAACACACTGTATGTGATGGACGAGTGCGGACTAGTCGTAGTGTTAGATTATGAATGGTGCACAAAAGGCTGCATGGAGACCCTGGGAAGAAGAGTTTGCACGTCGCCTGAGGGGGTTTGGCTTTGTGGGTGATCATCAGATAAGATAACAGCACGTGTGTTTATCTGGGCCTGACGTTGATCTGGTGGTTAAGTAGTGTGTGAGTACTGCAGGCCCTCTAGCAGGGCTGTGACACACACACACACACACACACACACACACACACACACACACACACTCCGTCTCACACTCCGTCTCACACCTAGAGGAACTCACATTTACTTTTCGGGATGTGTGCAACTGCAAAAAGTTTATTTTAGCAAGTGCTGAAAAAAGAAAGCTGCGGTCTTCATTTTATACCCCTGTAACCTAATTTCACAGTAAATGTACCTCTGTGAAGTTGAGAAACACAGAATAAAATACAATGATATTCCACTAATTACTAATATAAATAAATATATAAACAATATTCACAGGTAAAATAAAATTATACAGTAATATAAATAAGTCTTTCGATTTTCACACCACATTTTTTTGTGTGATTGGCTGCCTTCGTGCCTTTTAATGAGACCCTCTGTGACCCCTTTAATGAGACCCTATGTGACCCCTTTAAAAGGACCCTATGTGACCTCTTTAATATGACCCTATGTGACCCCTTTAATAGCACCCTATGTGACCCCTTTAAAAGGACCCTATGTGACCTCTTTAATGAGACCCTATGTGACCCCTTTAATATGACCCTATGGTGACCCCTTTAACGAGACCCTATGTGACCCCTTTAACGAGACCCTATGTGACCCCTTTAATGAGACCCTATGTGACCCCTTTAAAAGGACCCTATGTGACCCCTTTAACGAGACCCTATGTGACCCCTTTAAAAGGACCCTATGTGACCCCTTTAACGAGACCCTATGTGACCTCTTTAATAGGACCTTATGTGACCCCTTTAAAAGGACCCTATGTGACCTCTTTAATGAGACCCTATGTGACCTCTTTAATGACACCCTATGTGACCCCTTTAATGAGACCCTATGTGACCCCTTTAATGAGACCCTATGTGACCTCTTTAATATGACCTTATGTGACCCCTTTAATATGACCCTATGTGACCCCTTTAATGAGACCCTATGTGACCCCTTTAATGAGACCCTATGTGACCTCTTTAATATGACCTTATGTGACCCCTTTAATATGACCTTATGTGACCCCTTTAATATGACCTTATGTGACCCCTTTAATATGACCTTATGTGACCCCTTTAATATGACCTTATGGTGTTTTCATTTATCTGCTCTTCACAGGGACCTTTTCAACATGGCTGCCATAGAGCACAGTGGAGTTTTCAACGGGTCACTACAGCAGCTGAATAACTGGACGTTGATGGGGGCGATGCTTTGACAGACCTCACACTGATGGCGGAACCCAACCCCCTAAACATGGCGCGCCTCCTGCTTTGATCTGTAAGTGTGTTTTGGATTTGGGTTCCCTGATTGGGCTGACTGGAAACGCAACCTCTGGCAGGTGTTCTGCTTTCCTTCCGGCTGCCACACACACACACACACACACACACACACACACACACACACACACACACACACACACACACACACACACACACACACACACACACACACACACACACACACACACACACACACACACACACACACTTCCTACTGACACTGTGCTTTTAAACGTAACGATAACAGTTGATAATTACTCCCCTTTCAACTGCAGCGCGGCGCACGGCGGCTCCCGGGGGGTGCTGGCGGAACGTCTCACCCCAAAACAACACACTCAGCAAAATGGCCGTGTTTTCTTTAGGCTGGGCCCCCCGTCCCGTCCCGCCCCGCCGCCGACTCTCCCTTGCTCTGTTCTCCTGTGGTAGCAGGTGAGTGATGACAGGTTCCATAAAGGCCGCTATTGTTCTGCACTCCAGTGGGAGGGCAGGCAGCCACATGGTTAAGGGCAGGCTAAATGGAGTACAAAACTAAAACTACAGGGGAAAGAAATCAGTCACGTAGCTGCTAAAATAAGCAGACTGTCCAAAATGAATGCCTGGAACTGTGTTGATAAATGATGACTTCAAATTGTGTTGTTTTAACATCAATGTAACATCAGAGCAAAACCTGTTGCATATGCCATAACATGTCAATTGGACCTGAGGTTCTGAAACAAGTTCCTGGCCCAACCCCTGCACTGCATGTCATCCATCTTACCTGACAAAGCTCGCGTGATTGGCTGAGCATGCCTGGTTTAGCCGATCAAGAACACAGTGGACTACTGGTCATGATGGGTAACCTGTTCAAGATGTCCAAAATCTGTCTACTGCATCCGTGACATGAATTATGTGTGCGTGTAGGTTAATGTTCTTTGTATACGTGCTGTTTGTACAGGATGACTGTTTGTAGTTGGTTGTGAAATGTAGATGAAGTAACGAGATGAAGAGACATCTATCACAACCCAGGCTTGTCTGTAAGTTAGCCAGAAGTGCTGATTGGTCTTCTGTTTTCTGTTTTCTGTCCATCAACAGGTTCCCACCCACTCCACTATGAACATGCATGACTTTTTATTTTATTTTTTTTTATTTTTTTTAACTGTCAGGCTTTCTACAAATCTACTCACATGGAAACATTTAGTGCACAGCAGCTCTGGAGATTCTAGCCTGTAGTTTCAGCTTCAACAACTCCAAGGTCACTGAGTCATCTGAAATAAAAAATATTTGGAGTGCCTATTTTTAATGTCAAACAATAGCAACCACAACTAGCAACAGTGATCGGATACATGGCCAAAACAAACAACAGGGGACATTTGATGCATTTCGAGTGAGGTGGACTGAAAATAGAAACAGCTGAATACAATGGTGACGTCAGCCTTTTCAATACAGAAATGTATACAGACAAATAGTCGTGCATCATGTCATAACTACTAGTACACAGTGCATATCTCCATAATGGGGGGGGGGTGTTGTTATCAGAAAAGGGAAAGCGTTTTTTTAGGGGGAGGTGTGTGTGTGTGTGTGTGTGTGTGTGTGTGTGTGTGTGTGAGAGAGGGGGCTGGGAGGGTCATATGGTAGGGCAGCAATGTTTACTGAAATCTTAGACCTGTCAGACAGTTCCCGTGCAGTCTATTCATATCTTTCATAGGAGATACAATACAAAACACAATGACACAGAGAGAAAGGGAGGGAGAGGAAGAGAGGGGGAGGGAGAGAGGGAAGGAGAGGGAAAGGGATAGAGAGAAAGAGGGGGATATAGAGAGAGAGAGAGAGGGAAAGAGAGAGAAAGAGGGGGAGAGTGAGAGAAAGAGAGGGAGGGAGAGAGAAAGGGAGGAAGTGTGAGGGAGAGAGAGATATGGATGGAAAACAGTACAGAAAAAAACACTCCATCACTCTACTCCATCACGCCTCCACCCTCCCCTCCCTTTCCGCTCGTCTTCCTCTTGTGTGTGTTACTGTTGTGTGTTCCTCCTGTGTGTGTTATTGTTGTGTGTTCCTCCTGTGTGTGTTATTGTTGTGTGTTCCTCCTGTGTGTGTGATTGTTGTGTGTTCCTCTTGTGTGTGTTATTGTTGTGTGTTCCTCCTGTGTGTGTGTTAGTGTTGTGTGTTCCTCCTGTGTGTGTTATTGTTGTGTCTACACGTCTGTTTGCCTCCTAGTGGCTTATCCAGGAGCACCATGATTGAACCCACTTATGCTTCAGCAAAACCAAATGATACAATTATATACCAAACTTACATACCAAAGTTATATACCAAACTTACATACCAAACATATATACCGAACTTACATACCAAAATGGTATACCAAACTTACATACCAAACATATATACCGAACTTACATACCAAAGTTATGTACCAAACTTACATACCAAAGTTATATACCAAACTTACATACCAAACATATGTACCAAACTTACATACCAAAGTTATATACCAAACATACATACCAAAGTTATATACCAAACATACATACCAAAATTATATTCCAAACTTGAAATCCGTAATTAATTAACATTTATAGAACTTCAGATTTATATGCTTTACCTACATCCTTAGTTACTTATTTGCTTACTTACATATACTTAGTTAGTTAGGTACTTATTTACTTATTGATCTATCTGTTTATTTGTTTGTTTGTTCTGTTTGTAATCATCTATTTCCAGCAAATACATGTCTTATGCGACTTAAAAGATGGGAAGGGAAGTTTAAGCATTTCAAAGATATGATGGGAAGTTTAAGCGCTAACTTGTATTAAGTGGCTGGATGGAAACCAGCAGTTGATCATATAGAATGTGTAGGGTAGTGATGGACCCTGAGTTGATCATATAGAATGTGTATGGTAGTGATGGACCCTGAGTTGATCATATAGAATGTGTAGGGTAGTGATGGACCCTGAGTTGATCATATAGAATGTGTAGGGTAGTGATGGACCCTGAGTTGATCATATAGAATGTGTAGGGTAGTGATGGGCCGTGAGTTGATCATATAGAATGTGTAGGGTAGTGATGGACCCTGAGTAAGAGTCGTGCCCGCTCACTGTTGGCGATGCCAGTGCGGAAATAGTTTTCTGGCCACGCCCTTGGCATGAGGATGTGGAAATATATTTCATAATGAATTAGGGTTCAATATTAAATCAATGTGATACAACATGGCCAATTGCAACAATTGCATTGGCAATGAATATAAGGTTAGAACATGCAACGTTTGCCTGATTAAACTATTTTATTCTACTGAAGGTGTAAACTCTCTCTGAGAACCCATAGTAAGAATGCAGGAATTACATTCATTCAGACATTTGAGTGTGGGGTTTGATAAAAGTGATGAAATAATAATAACATTGCATACACACACACAGGCACACGCAAATACATACGGGCACCCGCAAACACACACACACACACACACACACACACACACACACACACAGCTGACAAGCAGAGTTGAGTTCAGTGAGTCATTCACTCGGCACTGTGAGCTTCCAGGGGTCACACAGGGGTCACACACACAGCAGACAGATGTTTGGCCAGGTCACCATGACAACGTGACAGAGGGTCCACAGTCAGGAAATCAGCTGGCTAAACAAGAAACTACAGAGAACAACAGCAACACAGGAAAAGGTTCTTTCTCAAGAGTGTGTCTGTGTCTGTGTTTCTGTGTGTGTGTGTGTGTGTGTGTGTGTGTGTGTGTGTGTGTGTGATTGAGCCATTCTTGAAGCTATTTGTGAATCCAGCCCTGATGCATGTGTTGAATGCTTGACCAAAGTCTCTTACACATACTGCCATCATAAAGTTGAGTTATCCTGTTCGTTTACATTTATACTACTTACCAAAATACTACCTTTAATGTCAGAGAAAAGGAGACTGTATATAAACAGTAAGGCTGAACACATCCATTACAACTCAAAGACATTAGATCAGCAAAA
>NC_045174.1:18807845-18825345 GCF_900700415.2 Clupea harengus | reverse complement strand
AATATGTGATGTGTGTGTGTGTGTGTGTGTGTGTGTGTGTGTGTGTGAGTGTGTGTGTGTGTGTGTGTGTGTGTGTGTGTGTGTGTGTGTGTGTGTAATTGGGGTGACCATGACAGTGCATTCCTGTGGTGGAATGAGGGTGTGTAGGTGTACGCTGAACAGTGAACTCTGTGTTTGGGTCCATCTCTGGAAGGAATGGAATTTCCCCAAGAGGTCAGTGTCACGTTAGGATACAGGTTGTCTCTCTCTCCCCCTCTCTCTCTCTCTCCCCCTCTATCGCTCTCTCTCTCTCTCTCTCTCTCTCTCTCTCTCTCACTATCTCTGATCGTGTTTGATTTATCCTGTCAGTATTTTATTTTATTAAAGATTAATAAAAGAGAAACAAATCACTGATTCACTTAAATTACTTACTTGACGTTTAATATGTTCACATTAGCTGAACTTTGATAAATCAAGCCAAATGTCTTCTAAAATGTCTTCAAAGTCTGAATTTAGTGTGCGCCTGCTTGCTTGATATGAAGTCGTGATGCCAGACATGGCTTCAGGTTTTACTTTGTGGTTTCACAACACCTTTCAACACTTCCAGAACAAGCAGGGCCTTTTGGAGTAAGATAGGGGTGTGTGTGTGTGTGTGTGTGTGTGTGTGTGTGTGTGTGTGTGTGTGTGTGTGTGTGTGTGTGAATGAGTGTGTGCATGTGTTAAACTCTGGATAACCTTTTCAACCATCTCAAACAGTACTCTTAATGTGTGATGCTGAAGACCGGTATTAACCACTCGTGCGAATCAGGAACTAAAATAATATCAAGCTAAATATTATGTCACACAGGAAAGCTGAGGCATAAAGAACCACTTCAGAATCAGAACCAGTAGTCAAAGAGTGGCCTTTACCATAGGAGTGTGTGTGTGTGTATACGTGTGTGTGTGTGTGTGTGTGTGTGTGTGTGTGTGTGTGTGTGTGTATGTGTTAGTACGCATGTGTGTGTGTGTGTGTAAGTGTGTGTTTGTGTGTGTGTGTTTGTGTGTGTGTGTGTGCGTGCATGTTTGTGTGTGTGTATGCATGCATGTGTGTTTGTGTGTGTGTGTGGTGTGCAAGTTTGTGTGTGTGTTTGTGTGTGTGTGTGTGTTTGTGCGCGCACACAAGTGTGTTTTGGGGTATGAGACTGAGAGAAATTTGCCATCACAGAAAGCACACCTTTCACCTTTGCCTTGCTTTCGTATGGTACTGCAGCAGGATATTATCAAATCGATCAAATCGAGTCAGGAGAAAAAACACAGTTTTGTAAATGATTTATAGTATAAAATTATTAAAGAGAAAAGACTGTTTTGTAAATGATTTATACAGAACTAAAGACTCTGAACTGCCTGTGAATGAACTGCTAACTAACTGTGACTCAAGACATAGAACATAGGAGATGTGTGTGTGTGTTTGTGTGTGTGTGTGTGTGTGTGTGTGTGTGTGTGTGTATAATCTGCATACGGTGTGTTTGTTCATTGATTATGATTGCCCACCCAAATGCCCTTTAACCTATGAACAATACCAAATGAAGTTTAATGGTACTGGAGTCTGATCCTGAAGCAGTGCCACATTAGCCTCTGCCCCGCAGTCATGCTGGTTAGCATGAGCACAATGGCTAGCCTGTTACTGAAAGGCTGTGCTGTGGCAGTCACTTCAGACACCAGCTCCAGGTCCGGTCCTGAGTACTGCTTTAGTGCTGGAGCAGGTAACACTGGAGCAGGTAACACAACACGGACCTCCCTCCCCCACCTTCTTAACCCTCCACTTCCTTTCCTGGGCTCTTGGAGTGCGTCCATCACCCAGAGTATTTTAACAGGGCTTCTTCATGGTGTGTTTGTGTGTGTGTGTGGGTGTGGGTATGGGTGTGTTTGTGGGTGTGTGTGTGTGGGGGTGTGTTTGTGGGTGTGTGTGTGTATGTGTGTGTGTGTGTGTGTGTGTGTGTGTGTCTGTCTACAGTCTTTTGAGTGTGTTTGAACACCACAGCAAAGCTTCTTGATGGTGTGTGTGTGAGTGTGCAGGACTTGATGTATACACCATATACCTCTGTACTCCACAATTGTGAGTGTGTGTGTGCGCGTGCGTGTGTGTGCGTGTGTGTGCGTGTGTGTGAGTGTGCGTGTGTGCGCGTGCGTGTGTGTGCGTGTGTGCGCGTGTGTGAGTGTGCGTGTGTGCGCGTGCGTGCATGCGTCTGTGTGCATATGTGTGTGTGTCTACAGTCCTTGAGTGTGTTTAAACTCGACAGCCACTCCAACTCTTTGAGTGTGTTTGTGTAGAATGTATTCATATTATGTAACACGGCATGCCTTTAATATTACAGTTGCATGCAGTGTGCAATACAATAACATTGCATATGTTTATGTTGGCAGTGCACAATGCTGGACATAAAATGTTGTCCTGAATGAGCTCTTTTGTTCAGTATAAATGAATATTACTGTGCTTGTGATTTTCATAGCAAATGCATGGGTTCATTGTATTGATTATTGATTTCTTCTTCTATGTCTTTCTACTTTGTAATTCTACTTCTGGAATAATTCTAGTCTAATTTAAGTTCCCTTTGATACCAAGATCGGACCACACGATATTTCAATCAATCAATGAGTCAATCAATCAATCAATCAATCAATCAATCAATCAATCAATTCAATCTTATATAGCGCTTCTCTAAATACCCAAAGTCGCTTTACAGAGTCCAGAGTCCAGTAGTCATTCATACACAGTCATACCGGTGGTGGAAAGCTACGTCAGTAGCCACAGCTGCCCTGGGGCAGACTGACAGAAGCGAGGCTGCCAATCAGAGCCTACGGCCCCTCTGACCACCACCAACATTCATTCATATTCATACGATGCAATGCATGTCTTTATGATGGTGGGGGAAACCGGAGTACCCGGAGTAAACCCACGCAGGCACGGGGAGAACATGCAAACTCCACACAGAAAGGAAAGGAAATCAATGTATTTATTTGATCAAGAGGGACAGTGTACATTCATGAACATTCAAATGTAAATGCACCCAATTATAGCCAAAAGGCTAGTTTCCATTGGCAGTCCCCCTACCAGAGTGAAAAAAGGCTATACAACCTAAAAAAAAAAAAGGCATTAACGTATATATCAAACATAACATTGACAATATATCTAAAATAAAATAAAATAAAATCCCAATATTCAAGATCCACTTAGTCCTTATTTGTGTCTTTGACGATGGTCACCATGTCCGATTAGGCAGTCATTGTGCCATGACTTCTTGCCGTGTTTTGGTCGGGAGATCGGCAAGACATTTTTCAATCATGGCTATCAAGGAACACGTTGTAGGCGTTGTCAAACTAGGCAGGAAAACAAAAACAATTCTGACATGCTCGACTTTTTGTCGTTTCAGGCAAAAACTTTAAAAAAGGTAAAAAGAAGACAGTAAACAGATACAGTTACTTTTTTGACATTCGAATTAATTATCACCTCGTCTAGTTGCTCACAGTTGGTGTTGCCGAGCATTGATGAAATGTTGCTATACCGAAAAGGTTACAAACTGGTCCATTTGAATAGGTGTATCCCTAGGGCCCTTAGTGACCTTAATCCAGTCCTGTGTGCAGTAAGCCAGTATGGACACAGGGGGCGCTCTCACACAAGACCAAGGAGTCAGACATGACGAGCCGCCGCACGCCACTGAGAGCGGTTTCCGTAGCAACGCTCCTCTGTTTGTCCGCCGGGTGCATACCTGCTCCCCAGTGTCCTGTGACGAGACCAGCACGCACGCACTCTTCTTCTCTCCTCTTTCTTCACTTCTCTTCTCCCCCACTTTGCAGGCTTCCATTCCTGCCATACAGTGCCCCTCCCCTTCCCTGCCCACTCCTCCTCCTCCTCCTCCTCCTCCTTCTCCTCCTCTTCATCCTCACTCTTCCCCCGTCACCCATACCCCTCAAACTCCAAAATCAACTAAATCAAATCAAATCAAATCAAACTTTATGTATACAGTGCATTTCATACCAGGATGAAATTGGGGGGGGTCTGGAGATCCATGGCTCAGCATCGAGAGGATGTCAACAAACGGACGTGAGGAGAACTTCCTCAGAGAAATGAAATCATGTCTCGTCTAAACGGAGAGCAGAGGTGTGATGCCACTGTGAAACGGGGAGAGAGGAAGAGAATCTGACAGTGAAGTGATTCGCCCCTTGGTGACAGGGGGGCTTTCCCAAGGCAACACCAAACATGAACCTTTCTGAAGAGAGACGTGAAATCCACACTGATAGACCCTCAAGACACTTCAGAGACAGGGGGAGAGAAAACAAAGAGAATGACACAGGGGTCGAGAGAGAGCCAAACACAGAGATAGAAAGAGCACACGCTCACACACACACACACACACACACACACACACACACACACACACACACACACAGACACACTCATACACACACACACACACACACGCCTCGATCGTCAGGAGCAGAAATCCTGTAGGTCGCTGGTATGATGTCAATGCTAGCAGTGGGAGGGAAGGTAGGCAGGATGCAACTCTCTCTCCTCTCTCTCTATCTCCCCTCTCTCTCTCTCTCCCTCTCTCTCTCCCTCTCTCTCTCTCCCTCTTTCTCTGGCATGGCTCTGGCACTCACTGCCCTGATGTTGCCCAGGCAAGACGGGGTGCGATGAGGACAATCAGCCACAAACACAGCAACCCTTTGTGTTTCACTGAGCCCGCAGACAGAGAGAGAGAGAGAAAGAGAGAGAGAGAGAGAAAGAGACAGACAAGGGCAGGTCAGCCTGCAAATATTCCATAGAGAGAGAGAGAGGGAGAGAGAGATAGAGAAAGAAAGAGAGAGAGAGTGAGAGAGACAGAGGGATAGAAAGAGAGAAAGAGAATGAAACAGGGCACCCAGTCCTGAAAACATTACAGAGAGAGAGAGAGAGAGAGAGAGAGAGAGAGAGACAGAGAGATAGAGGCAGAGAGAGATAAAGAAAGAGACTGTAATAGAAAGAAAGAGAGAATGGAACCGAGCTTTGATAATTTGTGTGTTTGCTTTGATAATATTACAGAGAGAGAGATACAGAGAGGTAGAGACAGTGAGATAGAAAGAAAGAGAGAATGAAACAGAGCTTTGATAATGTTACAGGGAGAGAGAGAGAGACTAGGAGCATCATAGACATTTCCCTTTGTCTTTGATGTTCTGTGTTTATGAGGAAGTAATTCCATTTATCATGACACCTGTTCTTTTCACTCATATGATTCCACAGCACACGATTCTAACAGGACTGATATATACGCCACAAGACATCCCCATATAGACATTCTCGTATAGACAGCCAAGTGTAGAAACATTCCTGCATAGACATCCCTGTCAAAAGATGATTTCCAATGTTTGGGCAAGTGATTTTAAGTACTAGACAAAGAAAAGTTGAAACTCATTTGAACTGGTTGCAGGTCAGCTGGGGTCTGGGTGGCTTGGGCATTCTCTCACCAGAGTGAGGCATCCAGCTGATCCTGGCGCTTAACCTCCACACTTCACTGTTGTTTTCTGTAAGTATCTACCACATATAGGTGGCTGGCTGTTTAGTATTTACTGCATGTCGTGTTTATGCAGATGCACATTTGTATATTGGAGTGAGTGTGTGTGTGTGTGTATGTGACACATGCTGAGTGTAAGCACACACACACACACACACACACACACACACACACACACACACACACACACTCCCCCCCCCACACACACAAACACACACACACATACTTTCCCAGGGCTCCACTGTAGGTTTGACATGCTGGGCCATCTGTGACTCCATATCCAATTAAAGCTCATTGGTGTCTCACTGAAGCCCAGCTAAGACCCACCATGACTTTATCTGTGAGCCATGCATGCTGCTCGCTAAGGACTTCAGACCAGCTTCTCCCAGAGTGTGTGGGTGTGTGTGTGTGTGTGTGTGTGTGTGTGTGTGTGTGTGTGCACGCACGCCACTCACAGGCCCTGATTACAGTTGGCCACTACCTTGAAATCACATTCAAACAACTGTATTCATCAGAACACACACTAGGTGAGGACTGTCACGTATATATGTGTGTGTGTGTGTGTGTGTGTGTGTGTGTGTGTGTTTGTGTGTGTGTGTGTGTGTGTGTGTGTGTGTGTGTGTGTGTGTGAGTGTGTATGTGTGTGTGTTTGTGAGTGTGTGTGTGCCTCTCCCAGGTACTATCGGACTTGGCCACTACCAAGCCAGCAGTCAACATGTCTGTTGTATATTAATCCCTACTTGACGCTGAGAAAACATCGTTTCGTCTGCCAAATGAATGACATGGTTTCTGTTTCTAACTGAGGACTACTTTCATTTTCACTCTCTGAGTTTGTGTTTGTGCTGGGAACCTTGTGTAGAAGTGACACTGTGGTGGGGTATTGCTGGGCTGTTGTGAACATCATCTACCAGGGATGCACTGTTAAAGGTGTAGTCCGCGATCCTGGCGAAAGTTTGTTTATATTTGAGCTCTATAGCCAATCAAATAGTCGCCTCCCTTTTGTGCTCTTGAAGCAAAGCTGTTGATTAGCTCCAATAATGCATGGCTCTGTGCGTGTCACTGTGTTTGCCATCTACAGAGACTGGGCTGGGTACGAACGCTGGAGTGTTTTGGAGCGCACACACTGGACCCACAGCTAGAGGAACGTGAGGAGAATTGAGCTGAATTTGACACACAGTGTAGAAGATTATAATCAAGGACTGGACCTTTAAGTGAGGATAATTGCACTTAATTTGACAAAAAGTGTAGAAGATTATAATCAAGGACTGGACCTTTAAGTGAGGAGAATTGAGCTTAATTTGACAAAAAGTGTAGAAGATTATAAGCAAGGACTTACCTTTAAGTAGGGAGAATTTAGCTGAATTTGACAAAAAGTGTAGAAGATTATAATCAAGGACTGGACCTTTAAGTGAAACACTGAGCTGTAAACACATCTTTTCTGTTAGTCACACTGGTAGCCCTTTACTTCAGCGTTAACAATGTAGGGTTACTCCTGTGCCCATGATACCTTAGAAATGTATATAACATGTTAATAACACATTGCAGTAGTGGTACTCACTGGTGATGCTTTACCTTGATATTACATACACATACACATTCATGTATTCATTATCCATTACCAATATGTGTATAACATATTAATGACTTATTGTAATAGTTAAGCCTACATGAATTCATTCTGTTCACTTTTGTGTCATTATAGTTGTAGTTTCTTGTGATGAAATGTATTTTTTAAATTGATTATTATGATTTTTTTAACTTTTCGGACCCCAGGAAGATTGGCAGGGCTACCGAGCTTGGCATAAAACAAAAAACCAATGCATAACTGTACATAAAACGTAAACATAATGTCTTAAAACGTCAGAGCACTAAAGTATGATGATAGTTATTGGGGTTTGTTATAATTTCCGTTAGTCTATATGTAGTATCTGGGTTTATCCAACGTACACCTGACACTGAGCTTAGTCGACTTCACAAGCTCGCAAGTTTATGATTATTTAAGTCTAACTACCGATCAGCTGACCTAGTCGCCAGCTCTCTTCAAAGTGTCCCCCCTCCCCAAAAGTCAGTCTCTCTTCTTCTTTGCTTCTCAGCGTCCTCATCTCAAACCCTTCACACTTTACGTGCTACACATATAACAAACATGCCATTCAAGCGGGCAGTCAATTTTAATGGCCTTGATGGTTTTATTGAAGCAACTCATTTAAACCAGGAAAAGTCTGTTGCATATTAATCACTACTTAACGCTGAGAAAACATTGTTACCGCTGCTAAATTAAGGAAAGAGAGAGGCTATGTGTTTTACTTATTTATGTTTTTTAAACTTTCTAACTACTTTCTTTTTCCTGATGCTTCCCGGTTGTTTTATTAGAAATATGTAGTTCACAGGAGGGAAATCTGTAGTCCAAATTAAAAAAGAATTTACAATTATACAATAGTATTTGAATTCAAATATACTTCCTTTGTATTGATTCTACCTTAATTAGGTGATATTATGTTTTTAAATATTCATTATTTCTATTATCACTAAACATCTATTATACTGATCCTAACCAGATCAAGATCTAAAAAAGAAAAACAGTGATTAATCGCAAATTAATCATCACTGGTAGTGCTTTTTTTATCGATTGACAGCACTAATATGAACTATCATAACCAATAATTTACTGCATGGTTGAGTGAGTCTCGTGGTGCAGGGTTCCTGTGAAGCGTGACCTTTGACCTTCATGCTTGTAGGTTAAAGCCCTGTTAAAACTCCTTGCCTCTCTGCTCGTTTTGTGGGCGCAGGGCTGAGACTGTTTCGAGCCGAGCATTCAGAGATGGAGTAAAAAGCACAAAAAGATCTAAAAGGACACATATTATTTATTATTATTAATATTATTTATTAGTTTCTTATGTTTCTCTGATTCACTGTCCCCAGTTGAATCCATCCCAGTCCACCCTGCCCTTCCCTGTCCTTCCCTGTCTCCTCCCTACCTCTATCATGTGTCTCCCATCTCTTCTGATCTCCGTCATGAAGCCCACAGTATCACTCTAACATCTAACATCTCCGTAATAAAGCCCACAGTATCACTCTAACATCTAACATCTCCGTCATGAAGCCCACAGTATCACTGCAACATCTCCGTCATGAAGCCCACAGTATCACTCTAACATCTAACATCTCCGTCATGAAGCCCACAGTATCACTCTAACATCTCCGTCATGAAGCCCACAGTATCACTCTAACATCTAACATCTCCGTAATAAAGCCCACAGTATCACTCTAACATCTAACATCTCCGTCATGAAGCCCACAGTATCACTCTAACATCTAACATCTCCGTCATAAAGCCCACAGTATCACTCTAACATCTCCGTCATGAAGCCCACAGTATCACTCTAACATCTAACATCTCCGTCATGAAGCCCACAGTATCACTGCAACATCTCCGTCATGAAGCCCACAGTATCACTCTAACATCTAACATCTCCGTCATGAAGCCCACAGTATCACTGCAACATCTCCGTCATGAAGCCCACAGTATCACTCTAACATCTAACATCTCCGTCATGAAGCCCACAGTATCATTCTAACATCTCCGTCATAAAGCCCACAGTATCACTCTAACATCTCCGTCATGAAGCCCACAGTATCACTCTAACATCTAACATCTCCGTAATAAAGCCCACAGTATCACTCTAACATCTAACATCTCCGTCATGAAGCCCACAGTATCACTCTAACATCTAACATCTCCGTCATGAAGCCCACAGTATCACTGCAACATCTCCGTCATGAAGCCCACAGTATCACTCTAACATCTAACATCTCCGTCATGAAGCCCACAGTATCACTGCAACATCTCCGTCATGAAGCCCACAGTATCACTCTAACATCTAACATCTCCGTCATGAAGCCCACAGTATCACTGCAACATCTCCGTCATGAAGCCCACAGTATCACTCTAACATCTAACATCTCCGTCATGAAGCCCACAGTATCATTCTAACATCTCCGTCATAAAGCCCACAGTATCACTCTAACATCTCCGTCATGAAGCCCACAGTATCACTGCAACATCTAACATCTCCGTCATGAAGCCCACAGTATCACTCTAACATCTAACATCTCCGTCATGAAGCCCACAGTATCACTCTAACATCTAACATCTCCGTCATGAAGCCCACAGTATCATTCTAACATCTAACATCTCCGTCATAAAGCCCACAGTATCACTCTAACATCTAACATCTCCGTCATGAAGCCCACAGTATCACTCTAACATCTCCGTCATGAAGCCCACAGTATCACTGCAACATCTAACATCTCCGTCATAAAGCCCACAGTATCACTCTAACATCTCCGTCATGAAGCCCACAGTATCACTCTAACATCTCCGTCATAAAGCCCACAGTATCACTCTAACATCTCCGTCATGAAGCCCACAGTATCACTCTAACATCTAACATCTCCGTCATGAAGCCCACAGTATCACTCTAACATCTAACATCTCCGTCATGAAGCCCACAGTATCACTCTAACATCTAACATCTCCGTAATAAAGTCCACAGTATCACTCTAACATCTAACATCTCCGTCATGAAGCCCACAGTATCACTCTAACATCTCCGTCATGAAGCCCACAGTATCACTCTAACATCTAACATCTCCGTCATGAAGCCCACAGTATCATTCTAACATCTCCGTCATAAAGCCCACAGTATCACTCTAACATCTAACATCTCCGTCATGAAGCCCACAGTATCACTGCAACATCTAACATCTCCGTCATAAAGCCCACAGTATCACTCTAACATCTAACATCTCCGTCATAAAGCCCACAGTATCACTCTAACATCTAACATCTCCGTCATGAAGCCCACAGTATCACTCTAACATCTAACATCTCCGTCATGAAGCCCACAGTATCACTCTAACATCTCCGTCATGAAGCCCACAGTATCACTCTAACATCTAACATCTCCGTCATGAAGCCCACAGTATCACTGCAACATCTCCGTCATGAAGCCCACAGTATCACTCTAACATCTAACATCTCCGTCATGAAGCCCACAGTATCACTGCAACATCTCCGTCATGAAGCCCACAGTATCACTCTAACATCTAACATCTCCGTCATGAAGCCCACAGTATCACTGCAACATCTCCGTCATGAAGCCCACAGTATCACTCTAACATCTAACATCTCCGTCATGAAGCCCACAGTATCACTCTAACATCTAACATCTCCGTCATGAAGCCCACAGTATCACTCTAACATCTCCGTCATAAAGCCCACAGTATCACTCTAACATCTCCGTCATGAAGCCCACAGTATCACTCTAACATCTAACATCTCCGTCATAAAGCCCACAGTATCACTCTAACATCTCCAACTGAGCACAGCTGGCTGAGAGAAGGGCTTGAGAGTCCCGTCACGGCCACACAGGCTCAGTGTTTGCGGGGGGTCAGGGGACCGTAGATGGAGCTGGAGCTGCTGGACCATGCAGCTGTTCTGGGGTGTGTGTGGGTGGGGGCGGGTGCGCGCGCGTGTGTGTGTGTGTGTGTGTGTGTGTGTGCGCGTGTGTGGTAGGTGGTGATGATGTTATCGCTGTGAGGCTAGGTGTAAGTGTCTGTCCTAACCCTAGGTTTATCTATCCTTCTCCCTCCACCCTAAAGTCACCCTCTCCTCTCTCTCCCTCTGCCTTAATGTCACCCTCTCCTCTCTCTCCCTCCATCCCTAACTCATGTCACCCTCTCCTCTCTCTTACTCTGCCACCTAACTCATGTCACCCTCTCCTCTCTCTCCCTCTGCCCTAATGTCACCCTCTCCTCTCTCTCCCTCCATCTTTAGCTCATGTCACCCTCTCCTCTCTCTCACTCTGCCACCTAACTAATGTCACCCTCTCCTCTCTCTCCCTCCATCCCTAACTCAAGTCACCCTCTCCTCTTTACTTTCACTCTCTGCACTCGTCTCTTGCCGTGTCTGTTCTTCTTGCTGCCCAGGACTGTCCATCGCATCCATACAAGGTCAGCAACCTCAGGAGCGCAGTGGGGTGGACTGTGCAGCTGTCCAGGCCTGGCCTGGGGTGGGGTGGGGTATGGGAGGGTGGGGAGGGGTATTGGAGGGTGGGGTCCAATGGTGATGGTGACGGTGATGTGACACCAGGTCTTGGATGTGGAACACCCATGAAATCACACCTGCTCCAGTGTATGATGATGATGATGTTTCTGAAGCCTGATATCCCAGCATGCTCTTGGGCTGGCACACATGAGAGTGGAGTGGTGGGAAAGAACTCTGCCTGCCCACTCAGTCCCATGTCTCTCATTGGCCTCCATCAGCCTCTTGTCCTGGACTCTCTCTCTCTCTCTCCATCTATCTCTCCCTCCCTCTCTCTCTCTCTCTCTCCCTCTCTCTCCATCTATCTCTCCCTCCCTCTCTCTCTCTCTCTCTGCCTCTCTCTCCATCTATCTCTCCCTCCCTCTCTCTCTCTCTCTCCCCCTCTCTCCATCTATCTCTCCCTCTCTCTCTCTCTCTCCCTCTCTCTCTATTGCACTCCCTCACTCTCTCTCCCCCTCTCTCTTGCTCTCTCTCCCCCACCGCTCTCTCTCTTTCCCCCTCTCTCTCTCTCTCTCCCTCTCCCTCTCCCTCTCCCTCTCTCTCTCTCTTTCCCCCCTCTCTTGCGCTCCTTTTTACTTGTTGTTTTATCTTTTCCTTTCTCTTTTTTTTCCTGTGGCTATATTTGGGGAGGAATGGTTTGTGTGTGTGTGAGAGAGGCAACTGTAAGTATTAATGACTCCCTAAATTGTAATATGGACAGATGTTATTTATATATTTAAAAAGAAAATTCAAACAATATTTTAAAAACAATATTTAAGTCTCTTTCTTTCTTTCTTTCTTTCTTTTAATTGTCTTTCTTTCTAACCTTTCCTAACCGCTCTCTCTCTCTCTCTCTCTGTCTGCTGGTGATCTGTGTGGGAGGCCTGCGTGGGCTTTTAGTGGCACATGGAAAAAAGCAACATTCAACAACTTGAGGCTCACCACAGCCTGATAGGGTTTCACACTAAAGAGGCTAAGAAGAGGCCGCACACGGAGCTAAAAGGAGAGAGAGAGAGAGAGAGAGAGAGAGAGAGAGAGAATGAGGGAGAGAAGGAGGGAAAGAGAGAATGTGTGTGAGAGAGAGGGCAGAGGGAGTGAGAGAAGGAGAGAGAGCAGAGACAGCAGAGAGAGGGAGGGAGAAACAGCAGAGAGAGAGAGAGAGAGAGAGAGAGAAGGAGGGAAAGAGAGAATGTGTGAGAGAGAGAAGGAGGGAAAGAGAGAATGTGTGAGAGAGAGAGGGCAGAGGGAGTGAGAGAAGGAGAGAGAGCAGAGACAGCAGAGATAGAGAGGGAGAGACAGCAGAGAGAGAGAGAGAGAGAGAGAGAGAGAGATAGGAAGAGAGAGAGAGGAAAAGAGAGAGAGATAGGAAGAGAGAGAGAGTGCAGAGACAGAAATAGTGAAGGGCTCAGACTATGCACATTAGACTCCCATGGAATCTCACTCAGCCCAAAGAGTGGAGGAACGTCTAACTGCACACCGTCTGAAACAGTCCCTCAGGGCCTCTGTGGCATCAGGTTGCCTTCTTAAGTGATGCTATGCTACGCTAGGCTACGCTGAGTGCCAGGTGGCCAACGCTACTGACGGGAGATCAACATAAAACATCAGACATCAAACGCTCAACGTCGGGCAAATGCCTCCGAACCTAAAACCCTGTTTCTTTGTCACCAGAAAAAAGTGGAAAGAGCTTTGGCTGATTATCTGTCTTGTTTTTAAAGTGCTTTTTTGGAGCCAACTGAACTGTAAAGACATCACCTGTCTCTCGCCTCTGTTGTGATATCAACATCCCATAATGTGTAGGTAACTAGGTAACCACAGGACATCCTAGACACATTCACAAGTTTGGGTTTAATCTAGGTCAGATCTGGCCTTTACGTTCACATTTAATAGCCTCAGCACGCACGGTCATCAAAAGAACATTACACGTGCAACTACGCTTCATCAAGGAACATATACAAATAAAACACTGAAAGACAAGCGCCATGAAATAATGATGTTACAGTTTGTGTTGGAAAGTGAAGAGAAGAGAGATCTCTACTCAAGCACATATGGTTATCACATGTTGATGATGTTGTCTGAAATCCAGTGTCCTCCCTGTCTCTCTCGACACATCTCCGATAGTACCATCCAGTGGTCCAATTACGGCCCAGTTCTGGCCCAGTTCTGGCCCAGTTACGGCCCAGTTCTGGCCCAGTTCTGGTCCAGCTGTGGCCCAGCTCTGCTCGTTGCCACGCGTGTCTCACACAGGAACGCAGCGGCCTCCTTGTCTTGTGGGACAGGGGCTCGGAGAAGCACATTCCCAGCTGTCCGTACTCCATGATCCCGTGACCGCCTCAGGCCCGTAGTGGTCAAACCCAGGCGTGTATGGCCACACGTGGGTCAGACATCTGAGACATGCACATACTGTATGCACACACACTCACACTCACACACACACTCACACACACACACTCACACACATAACTCTCTCTTACACACACACACACACACACTTACACACAAGCATGCACACACACACTCACACACACACACACATGCACTCACACACACACACTCACACACAGGCATGCACACACACACACACACACACACTCACACACACATGCACTCACACTCACACACAAGCATGCACACACACACACACACATACACACACTCACACACACTCACACACTCATACAAACTCACACACACGCATGCACACACACACATACATACACACACACGCACACACACACACACACAGACACACGTATGTCTTTAGAAGGCTCGTTAGCCACGTCTGCTGTGTTCTTTATAGCCGTCAGCTTAAGTTCTCGTAAGCCCCAGTTTGTTTGGAGAAGCCTGTGGGCGAGATGCCATGCCAGGCATGCATGGTCTCCTTTTAAGACCTGCTGGGTGAAAGTCTCTTAAAATTAGTAATCGTTTTATGGGAGTCCGAGGTCACCACAGCAATAATTAAAATGGTCTTCTCCATAATTTGTCTGTCTGTGTCTGATTAAATCTTTTAAATCTCCTTTCGATCTTGTTTGTTATTTTTCTATGTTCTTGTTTTTCTATGTTCATTTGAAAAGCACTTTGAATTTCCAATGAGTATTACTTTTGCTATATGAATTTACTTACATTAAGTGTTCAATAACAACATACTCCTTCAAAGTAGCAGTACTTGCGTGAAGGTATCTAAGGTCTCAAAATGTTTTATTTATTTTGGGTCTCCAGTGTAAATGTCCAATACTTTTAAAGGTGCATTGGATTAGAATCATGGACAGCATTAAATGACATGTCTGTTTCTTTCCAATAGTGCATCTACTTAAAAGCAAGTTGCTGGTATCTGTGTTGATTCTGGTGAAGCACTTTATGCATATGTAGACCTTACCGCACCAAGAGGACAAACACTGAACTCCTACATCCGTACGTTTGCTTCTTCTCACATGGACTTCGGTGAAGGCATGACCAGATCACCTCTGCATGGTCGTACAGGAAAAGCTGAATCATTTGTGAGAATGGAGTCTCCATTTTACAGAAGGCAGATATACAGAGGCAGGCAGGACCAGTTTGCACATTCATAGATCCACGATTACTAAATGAGGCAATGGTGTCGAGCTACATCTTCATCCAAGCCATTTCTGCCATCAAGCAAACCTTGTAAATATGTAATGTTGAGGGACCGAGATGAGTATTGAAGGGACCGGCATTTGAGATTTATAGTTAATAAGGATATGCCATAGTCAATAATTCAATGTATCTTATACCTAGTTATAATTGTTACTTTTATTTGGATTTAACTAGTATTTAAGCATTTCTGGGTGAATATACTTTGATGGGTTACATTAAACCAGTCAGTCCAATATCAGTATTTGCAAATAGTTATTAATGATGTAAACCAGTAATAAAACACTAACATAAACAAGTTTTGGCCCATATGTGTCATGAGTTTACATGGGCTTGCATTAAACCAGTCACGGTCAGTCCACCAGAGTCAGCCCAATATTATTAATATCGTTATATTAATAACTAATTATTAATGATGTAGATCAGTAATAGAACAGTGATATAAATCAGTTTGGGCCCAGATATGTCATGAGTTTGCATGGGCTCTATTAGACCAGTCAGTCACTTGATTCAGCCTAATATCAGTAATATAATTATATTAATTATTAACTACTTAACTAATTAGTGATGATATAAACCAGTTATAAATCAGTAATTAAAGAGGGATATAAACCTGCCTAATATCAGTAATACCAGTACACTCTCACTGCAAAGTTCCTGGATCTAAGTTAAGGTTCTGAGGCCAAATCCAGTTTCTTGCAGATGTTTCTCTGTGTGTGTTTCTGTGTGTGTGTGTGTGTGTGTGTGTGTGTGTGTGTGTGTGAGAAAGTGTGGGTGGCAGGATGGTCGATGGAGTCGAGTTTTCCGAGGTCAGGGTTATGCCATGAGCAGTTGGAATCCCTTCATGTTGCTCCCTGCCATGGCTTTGATTGGAGGCTGGAGACCCTGTGGTCGAGGTGAATAATCTACTCCTGCTACCCGTCTGAATTCCCAGTTCACCGATGTTGATTTAACCTATATGAGCCATGGAGGTAGACGGCCCATAAATCTTAGACTTGCTCTAGTTTTACTGCTGCACAGGCAATCTTAGTGCCAGGATTTGTGCTAACATGGTTTTAGAATTGTCAGAGGCTTATAACATGAGCTTTTTATGATCTACATATCATAACGTATATAAAAATATATATATAAAATATAATGCTGTGTTCAATGCATGAAAAAAATTGCTAGTGCTCATGATTTTCTCATTCATGATGAGTTTGTTCGAAACGCGCTTAGGATTAAACAGTAAGTGATATGTTTGAAACACGTTTAGGATTAAACAGTAAGTGATATGTTTGAAACGCGTTTAGGATTAAACAGTAAGTGATATGTTTGAAACGCGTTTAGGATTAAACAGTAAGTGATATGTTTGAAACGCGTTTGGGATTAAACAGTAAGTGATATGTTTGAAACGCGTTTGGGATTAAACAGTAAGTGATATGTTTGACAGGACAATTCTGTAGAATCACACTGGGCCATCCAGAAACAAGACAACAAAAAAACAAACTAATTTATCATATTTAGGGGACAGAAGGCCGGGTGACAATTCTCTGAAAATGAAACCGTTGTCTCTTTGAAACATTTTGACCCCTGACCATCCCACTCTTTCTAGTTCCCGGACGGTGGAGCGGAGGGGTGGACAAATGACCATTTGGCAAAAGAGAAAGAAAGAAAAAAAGAAAAAGAGAGGGACAGAAAGAAAAAAAAAGAAAAAATGAAGTCCTCGGTTCCATTTCAGTCTTCCTTTTGAACAATTCTAGTCTTTGTCACTAAAACGTGAATTGGAGATGGACGTTGGGAGAACAATCTGAGGTCTTGTGGAAGGGTCTGCCTCCTTTGGCATTTCGGTGGAGAGGCCCATGGGTCAGAAAATGTCAGCCGCACAAATGGCTTTTTTTTTCCACCAGCAAAGTGGAGACGGGCTAAGGCCTCGCCGTTGTCTTTCAGCCTCACGGACAGAACCATAGCGGAGGAATGCCAAAGGAAGGAGGAAAAAGAGATCTAATTCCACAAAGGAACGCTTCACACAGACACACACACACACACACACACACACACACACACACACACACACACACACACACACACAAAAACATGAAAAGTTAGAAAACAATAGGCTCACAAATCAAAGACGTCTCGCATTCTTTATCATGTACCATTATGTGTGACAAGTCAAAAGAAAGGCAAAAAAGAAAAAATAAGACTTCTCCAAAACAACTATATCCAGTATTCCCCTCTTCCTGTGCAGAAAGGGAGGAGAGGAAGAATGCATAGCTGTCTTCCTGAGTGTTCACGAGGCACGTGTGTGTATGTGTGT
>NC_045174.1:18777845-18790345 GCF_900700415.2 Clupea harengus | reverse complement strand
TCTAACAGGGGTAAACCTTTTGCCTGCTCTGTCGAGTTCTCGTCCCGCGATTGGTTTGCACCCTATCAATCGTTCCGTCTTATTTTCTCTTTGTGCTGCAAGATTGGCTCGCGTCCCCTGCCCATTAATAATGTAAAAGAGGTCACCTTTCCGAAATCTCTAGTCGGTGGTAAGGTGAGGGCTTCACTGCAACGCAGGTGCTACTGATGGATGGATATGCAGCGGCTTATTCAATGACAAGAAAAATAAAATAAACTGTAAGTATATTTTTTGTCTCACTAATGTCTGTCATTCATATTATCATTCTCATACTGTTGTTATCGTCTTAGCATGTCAAGTTGAACTGGTAGTCGATCTATGCATAGTATTTAGGCTGAGATGAGTTGTTTCCACACAGTCCTAAATAGCTAGAATTCCAGAAAGCCATTTGCTAAATTGATTGTAAATGTCTCACAAATGTTATCATGACCGCAAATACACAAGTATTTCAGGCATTCCCTTGTAATTGTTGTATTAAAGTTCCCATAATCTCTCATTGGCTGGCGTTCCGACCTCCACACACAGAGATGTAGTTCGAGTTTCAAACAGCTGAAAAAAATCTACTACCCGTATTCTCCTCTCTGGGAATTGGGTTATTGAAACCAGATAATATATAAAATTCCTATATCCATCCACACACTCACACACACATACTCACACACACACACGTTTGCACAAACGTAATGTAATATTTGCCATTCAGTAGTTTGTAGTCTGTGGATACAGATATGGAGCTCTTAGGATCCACCCAGATGACCACGTACACGCGTCCCAAGACAAGCCACTTCCTGCCAGCCATCTCCACCATGGCGTCCAGCTACCGGAGCCCCCAACCCATCTCCACTGGGAACCAGAACGGCAACATGCCCTGGAGGACTAACACCTACTACAGAACCGGCAGCGCTGTCCCCTCCCTCTCCGCCATCCCCAGGGACGCCCTGGACCTGGTACGGGCCAAGACCATGTTCTTCCCCTCCAACCGCACCGCGCTGAGCGCGCGCTACATGCCGGAGGACTGGTACAAGTCCAACCAGAGCAACTACCGCGAGTCGGAGTCGTCGCGGAACAGCGCGGAGCGGCTGCGGCGGGACACGGTGCGCCTGATTCAGGACAAGGAGCAGCTGACGCGCCGCACGCAGGACACCACCAGCCGCAACCTGGGCGAGCGGCTCAACGACATCACCTTCTGGCGCTCGGAGCTGAGCCACGAGGTGGACAACATGGTGACGGAGATCAGCGCGCTGACCGAGGTCAAGAGGAGGCTGGAGAGAGCCCTGGCCGAGACCGAGTCTCCTCTACAGGTGAGAGAGGAGATCGGCCTATCAGGTTTTCATTCTCAGTCATGCTACCATGGCTACCTTTCTATGTATACTGTCTTAGAGAAGTCCGTAATGACCCACCTGACAGCGTAATGGTCCAGAAAGCTGCCTAACTGTGGGGAATGTGTGAGGTCACTTTCAAGTTTCTGCAAGTTGTGTGTTGTTCTGTCACCAACATCTCTGAGTGCATCTACATAGAGCAGTCAAGGCATTTCTTCTTGCGATACCTGGAGATACCTAGTTGAGATAGTTCCTAGTGCTGAATCTCCACATTTGCCATTGTGACCTGTTTGATCTTCTAATGCTATATCCAAAAAAGACTTGAGGAAAATAAAACAGACTTCTGCCTTATGCAAGACATTTAATGACTTTCAATGTCTGTCTCTAAACAAGTAACGGGTGTAAATTGCACATTCAGAGCAGCATCACAGGACACATCAGATCAGTTGCCATAGAGACGTCTCGCCGGAGGTCATTCCGCTGGCTATTGTTTTGCAGCGGTTGCTAGGCAATGGAGATCCAGAACACAGCAGTGGTCATTTCCTTTATGCCGGGGCCCCATTAGACATGTAGGCATTAGATCCAGCCCAAAGATCCAGTGACAGAGCTGGGGAACGGTGGTGTGGGATCAGATATCTGGAGGCTTTCTTGTGTAAGGCCCAGGTAACCGAAACCTCTGGAGCTGCACCCTCAATCACGCCACGGACACTGCGCCTTGGATCAGCCATTTAGTACTTAATGTCATCCATCACTGTCAAGACTGGGCCCAAGCCATTAATCACTGTATTACTGCTCTCTGTAGTATTGTGTTTACATATGGCAACATATGGCTACAGTGAGCCAACATAGACAAAACTCTTCACAAGGTTGCAGTCATTTGAATGGTCCTGTGGGTGCTTTTAGGAGACAGCTTCATCACAATGTTAGAGAATATTCATGAAAGGCAAAAATGTTTCTATTAGACCACAACACAGTTTACTTCTATTCTCCTATTTCGCTTTACAAGTGAACATTTGTTCTGCTAAAGCACGCAAAAGACAGTGCCAACAGCTGTTCTCGATTAATTTGAAAAAGCCCTTGAGAGAATTGTAAGTACATGTCATCTGAGGCAACAGAATACCCTATTGGACGTTTTAATTATATTTTACATTTTTGTCACCCGTTCTCAGACCGGCTAGAATGGCCTGTCTGCATGCTAAAGTGTGTACTATGCCCAGGTTGGGTTTGTTGCTTAACTCCTTTATGCTGGAGCATCTTTTGAGCTGTGTGTCCTGTCCTGTCCTCCCCAGGTGGCTCAGGAGTGCTTGTACCACAGAGAGAAGAGGATGTCCATCGATTTGGTTCATGACGGTGTGGAGAAAGACCTGATAAGGGTAGTGTTTCACGTGTCACCCCCCCACTCCCCCCCGCCCCCCGAGTGACCTTTGACCTTTGACCTATGGGACCTATGCCTATGTCACACCATAGCTGGCCCTCTGAAGGAGGAACACATCAGGCCCAGCCTTGGCACGGACCTTGACCAGATTGTTTGCCTTCCACTCTTAGGTGGCGTCACACTGACATGCTTTTCTGTCTCTAAAACGCGAGACAGGTTGCTAATATTCCAAAATGTGGAAAAAATGCCAGGTGGAAATTGGTTACATGTCTGTTGTTGCTTTGATACACTTTCCTTAGATAGATAGCTAGCTCCCTGGCATAGCATAGACAGGTAGCTAAGCAACAACCCTTTGTTGAAAAGAACACAACCCTGAAGTTAAACTGGTTTTTTTTTTAACTTTGACTGCTTGTGCCTTGCTCAAATAAACTTTAGGCAAGTCATAACGATGGAGCTTTTCCTTAGTCATGGCGTTCCATAGACAAGCAATTCAAATCGACGCCTGGAGGCGAAAAAAGTGTTCGTGTGAATGCCACCTTACTCCATAGAATGTTATATGACAAGGAAGTCACTATCACCTTCGGGAAGAACAGATCAGCTGAAGTTTCCCAATTAAAATCGACACTTTGCTGACCGATAAAGTAACTGGATTGGCCTTTGAATTCAATCAATCAATCAATCAATATGACTCCTTCCAGATCTGATACAAACCCATTCCAGAGTCAACTATCAGTCGTCAGTTAGTTGACTTAAAGAAGTGCTGCACACTTAAATGTGTTTTTTTAGGCTGTAAACTAAATGATATGACTGAAATCTGTCCCTGTTGTCACATCAGGAAGTGGAGGTCATCAAGTCATGCCAGGAGAGGATGAGGAGACATCTGGACCGAGCTGTGGCTCAGCTGGCGTGAGTGACGTTACCAAACCATCTTAACGCAGCAAGCCGCTATACAACCTATTGCTGTGTACACTGTAATAAGCCAACTATACAAACTCCACCTCATTATCCCACTCTTGTGCATTTGATATATGTATTCATTGTAACATGTTAGTTATTAGTGCTCATAAACACTGACAGCAAGGTCATTGGTTTGATTGTCAGGGGGCACATATGCACATGCTTACGTTTACTGTAACTTGCTGTCGACTTTAGCCTCAGAATACACACTTCAGCATAGGTGATTCAACTCATTTCTGCCGCTGTTTAGCCGAGCTGAAGCCCAAACGTGATTGGCCAAAGCGTAAAATGACCAGTCCAGTGTCCAGTGAAGGTCTGGCTCTTATTATTAGATCGGTGTGGTTGCCAGGCAACGCTGGGATGAACCACCTGAACCTCCGGCGCCCACTGACCTACTGACCCATCTATTTCTGCTCTCGGTGTGGTTCCCCCTCAGCTCCGACCGTGCCGCCCAGCACGAGCTGGAGAGAGACGTCAGTGACAAGGTGGCCGCCCAGCGCATAGACGACAGGTGCCACCATCTCAGGAACACGTCCGACGGCATCAGCTACTACAGGGGCATCGATCGCCTCGACCCATCGTGAGTGCCGATCGAGAGTCGGTGTCGGGTTTAGATCGGGTTAAGTTCTGTCACGTCGTTTTATATGGCATTATAAAATCGATATAATAATAATAGATATAATTTGATAGTAAAAATAAAGTGGGCATTGATCAGTGATCCTATTGTGAGTCCTGATCACATATAACCCTGACATTAGAGCAGGAATGTATGCAAGGATTCAGTCTAAATGGAACGCTTTCAAGGAGAGGGTTATCAGTGTTAAGACATGGTGGCTTGTATCTCCTTTTTCTTCATGAAAATAAAATTGAGGTCAGATTTGTTGATTGGATTTATAGGTTTAATCGAGGTGGCAAACACTGACATGTACAGTATAGTGCGTTTTGTGATCAGATCAGATGCAAATAGATATGTTTGATGATATACTGGCTTGACCTATTATGTTTATTGAGGTCTGTTATTAGATGCATGACTAGTTATAAATACTCAAGGTGTGAGACATTCAGATGATGGTGATATTTGTATTGACCCCCCCCCCCCCCCCTATCAAACAAACACACGCACGCACAAACACACATGCACACACACACTTTCCCCCAGACTGTCTCTGCCTGACACTTGGACAAAGTTCACGGACAACAATATCCTGCACTCCCAGAGCGAACGTGCCGCTTCGCATAAACTCAGGGATGACATCGAGGTCCTGCTCAACGGCACGTCCAACGACATGTGGAAGCAGTTCAACACTGTCAACGTGATGTTCACCTCTCGCATCTCAGAGACCGCCGACGCCAAGAACAGCCTTCAGACTCACCTGGCTAAGGTACGCCACTCGCCTGGCTAAGGTACGCCACTCACCTGGCTAAGGTACGCCACTCACCTGGCTAAGGTACGCCACTCACCTGGCTAAGGTTCGCCACTCACAGAAAAACTGACCAGGAAATCGAGTTGCTGAAAGCCACAAATGTTATGCTCTGTAGGAGTTAGCTGTCATAGCATGACCTGGATAGTCTAGTACTTGTGTGAACATTGCAAAGAGTCATTTGTCATAGTAGTAGTCATATTATTATATTATTATTAATAATGTTAATTAATGTTATGTAATGTTAACATAATGTTAATGTTGCTTTAATATGTTATTATATCTAAAGCTGGGCTTCACTTCATTATCTTATAAGTTTTGAAAATGTGCAAAACCGTGTATTATTTCATTAACTGAAAATGTAGCAAACAAAATCCCCCTTTTTTCATTGAAGAATGAGTCAGACACCAAGCTAAGCACCTGATGGTGTTCATCACGTGTGCAAAGGATACGTTCTATGTGGTCTATCTCCATGCTTACCGCGGCTAACGAGGTTAGCGATGAAGCCTGGCTGAATTCCTTGTTTGAAGCTAACAAGGTTTCGTCTTAATGGAAGATGTGCCTTCTGAGACACATGTGAGATTTAGAGTGGTTTAGACCAGTCACCCTACACTAATACACACACACACACACACACAACACAACACAACACACACAAAGACAAACCCAAACAGACACACACATTCACAAATACGCACACACACACAAAAACACACTTTCATACGCACAAACACAAATACGCACACACACACACACACACACACACACACACACACACACACACACACACCACACACACACACAAACTTCTCCATTTAGTCCCCATCACCATAATCAGGTTACAAGCAATGTCACGCTAACTCACCAAATGTGGTTTACCCCTACAGTAGGTTTTAACAGAGGCCTCAAAATAGACAGCCACGTCTCAGCTCGTGTCTGGCCTTATCCCCTCTCTCTGGGGCTGGGAAACAGAGACCCCCTGACATAAGACACTGGTTGACATTGTCCGGTATCTTAATCGGGTTTTGCGGAGCTTGATATCTTTCTCAACCATCCGCTGACATCCCTTTTTTATCCGGAAGCACGCTGCCGCTAATAAGCCTCCTGTCATCTGTGGAGCTCACAGCCACTGCTTGCTTACAGTATGGCGATACATGGATTTTTGGGAGTGGGACCCAAACCACATGATATTCTCTTTTGATTCACGCTGGGGCGGTACCTTTGGCTGTTTGTGTTAGCGATGACAGCGTAGCCAAGGGAGACTCTTGTTTAGATAATCCGAAGCTATTGGCAATGCTACTGCTGGGGTTTGGAGATGAGTGCTGTTGCAGCACACGCTGCAATCGCCTCTTAAAAATAAAAGATGCAGAGAACAGGAGGCGTCCAGCACTACAGTACCTACAGTACACTAGGCAGCTCAAGAGGGCTATTATGTAGACTAGCCTTCGTTTAAACAGTGCCGTAAAGTTTAGATCAGCATTTCTGTGGATCCGCATCTTATCCTTCTGCACACGTGGTCTCAAATGTTCATGTTCCTCTTGATCCTTCATGAGATGTTCAAGTGGGCTCTGTTTGTTACAGAAACCTGTACTGTTAACATTCCTCTTCCTCTCAGGCCCTGCAGGAGACGGTTCCTTATTCTCGGTTCTTCATAGAGCTGTAATGCACACGTTCCTCCTCCTGTCAGGCCCTGCAGGAGACGGTTTCTTATTCTCGGTTCTTCATAGAGCTGTAATTAACAAGTTCCTCTTTCTCTCAGGTCCTGCAAGACACAGTTCCTTATTCCCGGTTCTTGATAGGGCTGAAATGCAAACGTTCCTCTAGTCCCCTCTCAGACTCTTCAGGAAATGTTCACTTGTTTGCTGCTCCCCCAGATGTTCGCTTGTTCGCTGCTCCTCTGTGATGTTAATGTTCTGCCAGAGATGCTCACAAGTCAAGTCCAAGTCAAGTCTTTGACCTCGAGTCAAATTCAAGTCTCAAGTCTTTGACCTCGAGTCCAAGTCAAGTCTTAAGTCTTTGGTCTCAAATCCAAGTCAAGTCTCAAGTCTCAAGTCTCAAGTCTTTGACCTCGAGTCCAAGTCAAGTCTTAAGTCTTTCGTCTCAAATCCAAGTCAAGTCTCAAGTCTCCTGGTTGTAATGAGCGTTCTATCATCTGCTGCATGCCATCCAGTCTGCCTAGAACATGAACATAGCTATATCTAAGGAATTCAACGCATGTACTGTATTACCATCGCTCATGTATGTGTTACCATACAATACCAGCATAGATTAGTTGTTTGGTACATGATCACTTTAAACATGATATTGCAATGCAATACGGAAAAACAAACAAATAAACAAACTAAACAAAATGTCCACGTTCCTCTCTCTCAGACCCTGCAGGAGATCTTCCAGACGGAGATGCTGATCGAGTCCCTGAAGAGGGCCATGCGGGACAAGGAGAGCCCTCTGAAGGTGGCCCAGACCAGGCTGGAGGAGAGGACCCGCAGGCCCAACGTGGAGCTCTGCAGGGACTACCCTTACCACCGGTACCAGGACCAGGATTAATAATAATAAACAAACAAACAAACAAACCAGTACATATGTTCATCCATCCATCAATGCATACATACATGATACATACATACATACATACATACATCCATACATCCATCCATACATACATACATACATACATACATACATACATACATACATACACATACACATACAAACAAACAAACAAACAAACAACAAACAACAAACAAACCAGTGCATACATACATACATACATACATACATACATACATATCTACGCACACATACATAGACATACATACATACATACATACATACATACACACATACATACATACATACATACATACATACATACATACATACATACATACATACATACATACATACATACATACATACATACATACATACATACATACATACATACATACATACATACATACATACATACACACATACATACATACAAACATACATACATACAAACATACATACCTAGGCATATATACATACACACATAAAGCACATTAGGACAATTCTGTTATGTCAAACAATGTATTAAATGATGTTACATATTATGTTATTTTCACATAATTAAATTCAAACATAACCAGACTGCTATCTAAAATAAACTGCAATCTCACTCTGCAAGAGTATAGCAATACTGTGTGGCCGTCACGACTGGTCTGGTGTACACAGCACATTTCTCCCAAAGCCTCCATGGATGTGTAATCAGTGTGGTTTGGCTTGAGAAGGAATGAACAAAAATGAGTGTTGATAGTGTTGGATCTGAGTTCTGAGGTACAGCACAGCCTGTTCTTTCTTTCACTCTATCTGTCTGTCCTCCCCTTTCTCTCTCTCTCTTTCTCTCTCCCTCTCTCTCTCTGTCTCTCTCTCTATCCCTCTCTCTTTCTATCTATCTCTCTCTCTCGTTCTGGATCTCTCTTTCTGTTACATGCTTTCATATTCTGGTTCTCAAATTGAACTCATATTACTTTTCATATTTCTGTTAACAACTCACTCCATGTCTCTCTTCTCTCTCCCTCTCTCTCTCTCTCTCACACGCACATTCTTTCTCCCCCCTTTCTTGTCTGTATTTTTCTTAATCACCTCTCTCTCTGGGTTTCTCCCTCTCTCTCTCTCACTTTCCCCTTCTCTCTCCCCTCTCTCTCTCCCTCTCTCTCCCTCTCTCCCTCTCTCTCTCCCTCTCTCTCCCTCTCTCTCTCCCCCTCTCTCTCCCTCTCTCTTTCCCCTGTCTCCAGGTTAGTGAGCGAGGTGCGTGAGATCGAGGACACCATCCACTGCCTGCGGGAGCGTCTGATGGAGGCCGAGGGGACGCTGCAGACCCTGGTCAAGGCTAAGGTGTCGCTGGAGCACGACCTGTCAATCAAAGCCAACTCGCTGTTCCTGGATCAGGAGAAGTGCATGAGCATGCGCAAGACCTTCCCCAGCACGCCTCGCCTGGTGGGCTACTCCTAAGTCTTCAAGAAGGGGTGGAGGAACCGGGTGGAGGAACCGGGTGGAGGAACCGGGTGGAGGAGCCGGGTGGGTGGGTGGGCGGGTAATGATGATGATGATGAGATAATCAAACTATTATTTACAAGTGGAATGCAATTGGCTTTGATCTTGAACCCAGGACAGTGAAAGAATAGAGTCACTTTAAGGGAGGGAGGGAGGGGCTTCTCCAATCACATTATGTTGTGTTTGCAAAACAGCTTGGTCTGGAGAAATGCTTGACAAGTGGGCTCCGCCTAACTGCAGGAGAAGGGGAGAAGGGGGTCGTTGGATAATGCCTGGGAAATAATGCAAGCACATTGATACACCTGGGAGAAAACTACAGGGAGATATATAGTTCAGAATGTTCAAGTGTTCTTGGGCTTCCTTCAGTAAAAGAGGTTTATAGGTCCAATGGGTTCTTTGAGTGAGTGTTCTAAAAAGTCTCCCTCAGGAACTACCTTTTGGAAACAAAAATAGTTCTTGCAAATGAAATGTCCCACATGTGGAAAAGGTTCTGCTGAGGTCGTTAGGCTTCATAAAGAACTACTGAACTTTATTTGTAAGGTTAATTATGCTTGTGACATGTCAATTATTCATTTTGATCCTCTAGCAGGCCTGAGAGAGAGGCCCCAAATATGCTTCATGGTATGGGACCCTATCAGGCTTGGGGTTTGGACTTCACCATGTCTGGAAATCCAGATTTAATATTTCTCAACACAATGGTGCTGCTACCTGTCACCTATTAACGATATTGCATTGTACATTGTTCCCCCAGTGTGTGTAGAGGGACCAGTTAGGTGGACTCCAAGTGCTCATGGACTTGCGGTCGATCCCTGTCTGTAACATCTCTGCATGGGGATTGTGCTTTTCATCCAGATGTGTGCGTGTGTGTGATGGGGAAGCCAGTGTGTGATCGCAGGGAACAAGGACAGGTGGGAAGAAGTGTGTTTAAGGATTAGCATAAAGCATAACTATGCACATTACTGTACAACAGTTGCATCTCAATGTGTAAGCGATGTTCCAAAGTTAAGAGATTAAAAGTTGTTAACGATTTAGTGCATGTAACAATAAAACTGGTGCTTAAACTGCTTGAACACGGTGGCATACTTGTCTATTAAGCCGCCCTAGATTGTTGCATAGTTACAGCTCTGATTTCTGCACTCTATTGGCCCATACGCATGCAGCCTGCGATTCCACAAAGGAAATGAATGAATGAAACAGAAACGGAGCATCACCTAGGCAACAATGTAAAAGCGGCTTTACACTCTACAGATATCTAACCAGAACAGTAACAAGTACTGTAAAAAAGGCAACTTAAGTTAAACCCATATTTAAGAGATGGAAATACTCATAACCTCCTCGCAATATATGCAAAGCACAAAAACATGCGCTTAATAATCAGTGGTAATCTGATGATTTTGATTCAGATTGACTCAGCTGTGGTCTCAACTTTCACCTAATAGAGAGGTGCTAAGGTTGTCAGCGCTATCGCCAGGCATTCCATTCCATCCCATTGTATTCCATTCCAGAGTCTTTACCCTCATCAATGGACATTCCGTTCCCTCCAAACAGATAGTAGCTTGGGGTGAGATGGGGTGCTACCGTGCACACAGGTAGTGAAATCAATACAGACTCTGAGCCAGACTGGAGCGGAGTGGTTTGCAGTTGACAGCGTCGTTAAAATATGAATGCATTCATGGGAAATACCCAGAATGCATTGCGCCGTTGCACTCAAGCGGATGTCATTTAGCATGTTCTTTGTGTTCATCGAAGCGGACCTCGGCCACCTGGAATAACTGCTTGTAACCCAATTCCACTTCAGGGGGCCTCTTTGTTTTATGACGGCTATCGTGCAGTGAAAGCAGTGGCCCCTCTCTCTCCGTGTACTTGTTCCGCTCAGACTCATCTATACTACACGTTTGTCAATCATAGATCTCGGGTCTTTCTCCAAGTCTAGACGGTCAAACAGGTCTAATTCATCAACACAATTATTAGCCATTTTTATTTTTAATTTGATATTTTATATCTTATAAATTTCACCAAAACAAAAATGACTCACCTGTGAGCCCCAGGCAAGACAAAAGGTAGATATTCTCTAACAAAAGAAAAAAAAAGAAATATTAATCTAACAAACTGTTAATCAGATCATTAGAGTCGGCAGGGAAGGTTTCATTTGCCTTATCAATTAGCTAAGTGCTCTTTGGAAGATCGTCCCATTGTGAAGCTGATAGTTACCACGTTATCCATACGCGATCATGGGTGACTGAAATGAAGAGTGAGAGACAAGGATTTGATCTGGATCCAAACCAGAGTGACACCAGATCTGAGTCAAAGCCTTTGTGTGTGTGTGTCTGTGTGTGTGTGTGTGTGTTTGTTTCTGTATGTGCACGTGTGTGTACGTGTTTTTGTGTGTATGTGCATATATGTGTGTTTCTGTATGTGTGTGTGCGTGTGTGTTTCTGTATGTGTGCATGTGTGTTTCTGTATGTGTGTTTGTGTGTGTTACTAAGTGTGTGTTTCTGTATATGTGTGCATGTGTGTTTGTGTGTGTGTGTGTGTGTGTGTGTGTGTGTGTGTTTGTTTCTGTATGTGTGCGTGTGTTGTGTACGTGTTTTTGTGTGTATGTGCATATATTTGTGTTTCTGTATGTGTGTGTGCGTGTGATTCTGTATATGTGTGCATGTGTGTGTGTGCGTGTGTGTTTCTGTATATGTGTGCAAGTGTGTGTGTGTGTTTGTGTGTGTGTGTGTGTGTGTGTGTGTGGGTGGGTGGGTGGGAGTGTGGACGGTTGTTATCTGGCCTATCTGGTAAATCAGTCTCCAGTCTTGGCCAATGCTTCCGGCGGCTTCTGAAGGGATGTCATTGAGACGATATGCAGAAGCTGATTTTACTGCACTTATCTGCTGTGATGCAACACGCCTCATTGACAAACACCACACCTGGGAGAAAACTGTAAAGACTGTGCCTTGGTCACACACACACACACAACACACACACACTTCTTTTCCTTATTTCACTCTCATTTTCTTCTCCTTTCCTTCTATTTCTGTCTTTGCTCAACCCTTTTTCTTCTTCTTCTTTTTCTTCTTCTTCCTCTCTCCTCATCTCAATCCCTCTCCCTCTCACTCTCTCTCCACCCCTCTCTTCTCTCCCAATGATAACTTGTTCTGCTGGCCTTAAGGGGTGACAGAGACACGCACACGCACACACACACAGACAGCGACAGACACACACACACACACTCACACGCACACACACACACACACACTCACATACACACAGGGACAGAGACACGCAGACCGAGTACGGTTCGTCTAATCAGCACCTCACAGTACAAACCTTCACAGCAGGTTACCACGACCCACCCCCCCC
>NC_045174.1:18765345-18772845 GCF_900700415.2 Clupea harengus | reverse complement strand
AACTAGTCAATGAGGTTGACTACACTTACTAGTCAATGAGGTTGACTACACTTACTAGTCAATGAGGTTGTCAGGGTGACTACACTAACTAGTCAACGAGGTTGACTACACTAACTAGTCAATGAGGTTGACTACACTAACTAGTCTCTCTGAGGGTGACGACTAACTAGTCTGACTACACTTACTAGTCAATGAGGGTAATTACACTAACTAGTCAATGAGGTCGACTACACTAACTAGTCTCTCTGAGGGCAACTACACTAACTAGTCGATGAGGGTAACTACACTAACTAGTCTATCTGAGGTTGACTACACTAACTAGTCTCTCTGAGGTTGACTACACTAACTAGTCGATGAGGGTAACTACACTAACTAGTCTCTCTGAGGTTGACTACACTAACTAGTCTCTCTGAGGTTGACTACACTAACTAGTCGATGAGGGTAACTACACTAACTAGTCTCTCTGAGGTTGACTACACTAACTAGTCTCTCTGAGGTTGACTACACTAACTAGTCGATGAGGGTAACTACACTAACTAGTCAATGAAGGTGACTACACTTACTAGTCTCTCTGAGGGTGACTATTAGAGCTGCAACGATTAGTCGACGTAATCGACGATGTCGATTATGAAAAATTGTCGACGATGATTTTTATTGTCGACGCGTCATAAAATATATATAATTTTTTTTTTTTTTTTTTTTGGCAGACGCTAGCAGAGCTACCGGTAATTTTCATTCGGCATTGCAATGCACTATAGGAAGTGCGAAATAGTGCATCTTTAACTAATAATAATTGACCATCATTGAGAAAAATGGAACAGAATCTGCAAATAGCCTAGCATACAAATCATGCACCGTTTTCTTTGCCCTCCGTTCTCGTACCTTCATGTGCTGCATATCAGAAATGGCCGACTGAAAAGCGAATTATTCTGAGACGGCTCATGTTACCATGGAAACAATAAACAAAGCTAGCTTTAGTAGCTGCTGCATATGAGATATGGCTAACAGAAAAGTTGTCATTTTTCTCAATGATGGTCAATTATTAGTAGTTAAAGAAGCACTATTCCAGTATTTCAAAGAGAATGAGCTGTGGGAGCACAAGAACAGTGAGTGTCTAGCAGCAATTATCATAGACATATATGATATATCTATAACTTATAGTAAGGTTTAAGCTTACATGTTGGAAACAGAACCTCTCATGGAGGATGCTTGCTAACGCTATTTCATAAATGTTAAGTGCAATGTTAGTAAATCAGTGAATTATCAGAGTAGCCTGTATTTTCGTTTGTTCTGAATAGTTAACCTCCTCCACTTAGCATTCTACAAACAAAAGATTGTGGAAAAAATATATATTTCATAAGTTGAATTTGAATGTCACTTGCAGCCCAGTTTATTCTTGCGTTATTTTGCACTTTGCAGAGGCCTTGATTGCTAATTTTGAGTTACTTTTAAAACTTTATTTGCACTTTCTCTTTACTTTTAAAAGCTTATTGCACTTTAATTTGTATTACTATTTAATTTATGTATTATGATTACATTTGTTACTTAAATACATTTGAAATTCAAATTCCAACATTTTGAGTCGTTATTTTAATTTGCTATGGGAAATAATCATTAGATTAGTCGATGAATCGAAAAAATAGTCGATAGATTAATCGATTACCAAAATAATCGTTAGTTGCAGCCCTAGTGACTATACTAAATAGTCAATGAGAGTGTCTACACTTACTAGTCTCTCTGAGGGTGTCTACACTAACTAGTCAATGAGGGTTACACTAACTAGTCAATGAGGGTGTCTACACCGAGATGCAGAGAGGGATGCAAACAGTCTGGAGGAACCACACACAGGATGATACGAGCTCCATGGTTGAGACCCTGACGATAAGAAAACACATAATCCCAAAACCAATGACTCCTCCTCCCCCAATCTCCCAAAACAGTCCCACAGTCCACAGTCCCATTCAGACACACAACACACACACACACACACACACACACTCACTCTAGACCAAACCACAATTCATCATGAGGCCAACTGAGCCTTCCATAAGTCATGGAGACTTGACAGAAGAGGAAATGGCGGTAGAGGTCTGATAAGAAGAAACCCTCGGACTACATTTCCCATCCTAACCGTCACCAAACCGTCAGCCCAACCTTCCCCCCTCCGTGATGCACACACGCATCAGGAGATGATGCGGTAACCCTGGATACAGTAGTCCACCACACATATGGAAAGGCTCTCCTGGAGAAGTAGGGTTTATGTGAGGCCATGTCTGAGCTCTAAAGATGACTAAATAAAGCCTGGATCGAAATGCTAACCTCATCTTCGGTATCAGTCCCTTCTCTTTCCATCTGATCTGTGTTTGTTGAGCTTGTGTTACACTGCATCAATCTCTGGGTCACAGTGGGGCGAACGGATATGCACAGTGTTGAGGAGGGAATGGTAGTCTCTCTCTCTCTCTCTCTCTCTCCCTCTCTCTCTCTTTCTCTATTTCCCTATCTCTCTCTCTCTCTTTACCCCCCTCTCTCCCTCTCTCTTTCTCTATCTCTCTAGCTCCCTCTCTCTCTATCTCTCTCTTTCTCTTTATCCTCCCTCTCTCTTTCTCTATCTCCCACTCTCTATATATATCTCCCCTCTCTCTCTATCTCTCTCCCCCTCTCTCTCCCCCTTCGCTCTATCTCTCTCTTTACCCACCTCTTTCTCTCTTCCCTGTATCTCTCTCTTTCTCTCTTTACCTCTCTCTCCCTTCCTCTCTCTCTATCTCTCTCTCTACCTCTCTCTCCCTCTCTCTCTCCCTCTGTATATCTCTCCCTCTCTCTCTCTCCCTCTTTCTCTCCCTCTCCCTCTCTCTCTCTCTCTCTCTCCAACCCTGCTGAATCATGGTGTGGGATGACTCAAGCCTTTAGTTCTTTTATTTTTGGTTTCTTTCCTTCGTCTAGTTCTGCCCCCACCAGCTTGTACTTTTTATGTATTTGTGAAGCCGGTCTCCAGGGAAACAACAGGAAGCTTGACAGAGAGAGAGAGAGAGAGAGAGAGAGAGAGAGAGAGAGAGAGAGAGAGAGAAAAAAAAACCCTCTTGGTCCTACATAAGATCCAGATGCAGCAACACACGGATTGAGATACAATCTGATATCAGTCCCACGACAGGCTCTCACAATGGCACGGGCACACATATTCCCACAATCACACACACAAACACAACACACACACACAATGCGCACACACACACACACACACATGCGCGCACACACACACACACACATATGATTGTATGAACATGTTTTTCTCTCATAGATGAGAACACTCATATACCCAAATCCAAACACACACACACACACACACACACACACACTCACACACACAGAAATGCTGGTATGAACATGTTCTCTCTCATCCAAACACACACACACACACACACACAGACTTCTCTGTTATGACTTTGGAAAACCCCAAAGTTTAGTGGTTTCTCTGTCAGTTTCCCAGCTTTGACACGCTGTACTGTACTAGATTAAATACATCACTTCCTGTGATGTCCCTGTCACGAACATTTACTGTAAAGGAAAGCTTACACTCCTAACACACACTCTCTCTCTCTTGTTGTGTCTCTTTCTCTGTCTCTCCCTCTCTCACACACACACACACACACACACACACATATACACACACATGACTGAATTAGCAGCATTAAGACTGCCTTTGTTTGTTTTATTTTGGCTTAGTCTGTATTCAACCTAAATGGTGAGCAGACTTCTATGGCAGATTCGAGAGGAGCAAGCGGAGAGTTCTAGTACAGTGTGTGTTCTCTCCGCTCTGTTCTCGAATTCTTTCTAATGGAAACATGATGACAGGTTAGCACAGAGGAGTAGAAGACAAACACAGACATGCAAACAAATACACTCTCTCTTTTTTCTCTCACTGTGCGTGCTCCTCTCTCTCCCTCTCCCCATCTATCTCTCTCTCTCTCTCTCTCTTTCTCTCTTTCTTTCTTTCACTCTCCTCATCTCTCTCTCTTTTTTCTCTCATTGAGTGTGCTCCTCTCTTTCCCTCTCCCCATCTCTCTCTCTTTCTCTCTTTCTTTCTTTCCCTCTCCCATCTCTCTCTCTCTCTCTCTCTCTCTTTCTTTCTTTCCCTCTCCCCCATCTCTCTCTCTCAATGTCTCCCCCCGGCATTCAAATCTGAATTACTGCATGATATATGCACATTAAAATTGAAATGACCAAACCATTATAGGGAAGACAACAAAACAGCTGGGACCAAAACGACAAACAAGGCAGTATTCGATTATTCTCTGTCCCCCTCTCTCCTCTCTCTCTCTCTCTTCTGCTTATAAGTGCCTTTCATTCATTCATTCATTAATTTATTCATTTGCCTTTTTCACTGTCTCTGTCCATCTCTTCTCTTCTCTCTTTCCCTCCCTTCCCCCCCTCCTCTGTGTTCACACACCCTGAGTGTATCACTCTATCTCTCCTCCCTGCCTGCTCCTCGTCGTCCTCTTCCTCCACAGTTCTGTGGAAGTTCGTCTGTCCGTCCGTCCGTCCGTCCTGGAGGGATTTGGGCCCTGCTGAGTCACCCAGGGCCAGTCAGACATCCTGGAGCTGTGGACTGCTGTCTGTCTGCTGGGCGATAAGTGATCCATTCTTCCTGTGCCTCCACAGGAGGGGCCCAGGGTCTGTGTGTGTGTGTGCGTGTGTGTGTATATGTGTGTGTGTGTATGTGTGTGTATTTGTGTGTATGTGTGTTTGTGTGTGTGTGTGTGTGCGTGTGCGTTGTGTGTGTGTATGTGTGTGTATGTGTGTGTGTGTGTGTGTGTGTGGTGTGTGTGTGTGCGTGTGCGTGTGTGTGTATGTGTGTGTATTTGTGTGTATGTGTGTTTGTGTGTGTGTGTGCGTGTGCGTGTGCGTGTGCGTGTGCGTGTGCGTGTGCGTGTGCGTGTGCGTGTATGTGTGTGTGTCTCCATGAGTATATGAGGGTGTGTGTTGATGAGTATATGAGGGTGTGTGTTTAGTATATAATGCATTTATGGATCAGTTTCTCGGTGTGTGTATGAAATAATTCTGTGTTTCTAGCTCAACTAGTTGGTATGGGTTCACAACGCAGGGGACACGTATACTGATGCGAATGTATATACGTATGTGTTGTAGCGTTAGCCGTCCTACTTGGATACATGTGAAAGGAAATGACATAAATTAAAATTTCTAATCTGACAGTAATGCCAAACCCTCCTCAAACACATAGAGAAACAGCTGCTCCTGAACTTCCAGCCATCCAACCCTACAGCCCTGAGCCAAAACGCAACCAAGATCTCCCACTCATACCTGTTCTGCACTGGGGATTCATATCATCATTACTCACGGAGGTCTTCATATTTACACTACAGGCTTAACAGGCTTAACAGGCACACACACACACACACACACACACACACACACACACACACACACAGGCTTACCATTGCATGCTTTGTATCGGCCCTGAGCTGCTTTTCAGCAAGCATTTTATCAGAACCTGCTGGACTGTGGTTTTTTGTGATTTAAAGTCTAGCTGACTTTGGAGAGACTCGGGCGCTCAGTGTGTGTGTGTGTGTGTGTGTGTGTGTGTGTGTGTGTGTGTGTTTGCGTGCTGAATGGCTTTGGCTCTTAGTAAAGCAAACACAAAAGATGAAAGATGGAGGGAAATCAGGCCCTGTGTTTGTGTTGTTGTTTGTTTGTGTGTATCTCTGTGTGCGTGTGTGTGTGTGTGTGTGTGTGTGTGTGTGTGTATTCATGAATGTGTGTGTATGCGGTTATGCCTAAGACTGTGTACAGTGCGCATATGTGTTTGTGAATGTGTGCATGTACATGTGTGTGTGTTTGTGTGTGTGTGTGTGTGTGTTCTTTCATATGTGAAGGTGCATGTTTCTCTTATTGTATAAAGGGAGGAGAGGAGATCAGTATGAAGATACCAGGAGAGGAGAGGAGAGGAGAGGAGATCTCTATGGAGATACCAGGAGAGGAGATCTCTATGGAGATACCAGGAGAGGAGAGGAGAGGAGAGGAGATCAGTAAAGAGATACCAGGAGAGGAGAGGAGAGGAGATCAGTATGGAGATACGAGGAGAAGAGAGGAGATCAGTATGAAGATACCAGGAGAGGAGAGGAGATCAGTATGGAGATACCAGGAGAGGAGAGGAGATCAGTATGGAGATACCAGGAGAGGAGATCAGTATGGAGATACCAGGAGAGGAGATCAGTATGGAGATACCAGGAGAGGAGAGGAGAGGAGAGGAGAGGAGAGGAGAGGAGAGGAGATCAGTATGGAGATACCAGGAGAGGAGAGGAGATCAGTATGAAGATACCAGGGCTTTGGAGCAGTATGGCAGCCTGTCTGTTGTGGAGTAGTGATGTATAGTGAGTGTAGAGCAGTGAGATAACAGGCAGGTGTCAGGGTGGATGATCGCCCCAGCTGGCCTGGCCTCATCTGGCTTCCAGAGCCTAAATTCAACACACACACAGACACACACACACACAGACACACACACACACACACGCCTCATCTGGCTCGCAGAGCAGGCGGCCTAAATTCAACACACACATGGAACTGGCACACAGTGCATTACAACATATGCTTTCTACTATGCACTACCCATAATGCTTTAAAACACACACAAACACACACACATACACACACACAAACACATCCACACACACATACATACACATTTGCAGTCCCACTGACTCACGCCTTCTCCTTTTCATAAACTTGTGGGTGTGTGTGAGTGTGTGTGTGTAAGAGTGTGTGTGATTGTGAGTGTGTGTGTGTGTTTTTGTGTGTATGTGTGTGTATGTGTGTGCGTGTGTGTGTGAGTGATGAGAGTGTGTGTGTGTGTGAGAGAGAGAGTGTGTGTGTGTGTGTGTGATTGTGTGATGAGTGTGTGTGTGTGTGTATGAGTGTGTGTATGAGTGTTGTTTTTACATCACATATCAGTTACAGACAGCGCAGGTCTCTTGTTTGGCAGCGGCATGGCGGCCACATACCAAGAGTGATACATTTATCTCAGCGTTCCGACACACATGGCTATGAACACACACACACACACACACACACACACACACACACACACACACGCACACAAACACACATTGTAAATGTATCCCAGCGCTCCGACACATGGCTCAGACATGCTAATCAACAAATACCCATTGCACTGATTGCTGCCAAGTGCTGTGTGTTTGGGTGGAGATCATGTTTAGCATTAAGGATTAGCACTGCCAAAAATGGTGCAAGTGAAGCTCATGATTGTGTGTGTGTGTGTGTGTGTGTGTGTGTGTGTGTGTGTGTGTGTGTGTGTGTGTGTGTGTGTGTATGTGTGTGATGGCTGTGTGTGTGTGAGGATCGCTGTTGAAATTAGGTCTTCAGAATAGGAGACAAAGCACGAGTAGATGAGTGTTGAGAAATGCCCACACGTGCAGACTCACAAACCAACACACACACACACACACACACACACACACACACACACAC
>NC_045174.1:18757845-18760345 GCF_900700415.2 Clupea harengus | reverse complement strand
AGAGGGTGGCAGAGAGAGATACAGAGAGTGAGTGAGTGAGAGAGAGAGACAGAGAGAGTGACAGAGAGAGATACAGAGAGTGAGTGAGTGAGTGAGAGAGAGAGGGTGGCAGAGAGAGATACAGAGAGTGAGTGAGTGAGTGAGAGAGAGAGGGTGGCAGAGAGAGATACAGAGAGAGGGAGTGAGAGAGAGAGACAGAGAGGGTGGCAGAGAGAGATACAGAGAGAGGGAGGGAGAGAGAGAGACAGAGAGAGTGACAGAGAGAGGAGGATAGAGATAGAGATACAGAGAGAGAGAGTGAGAGGGAGTGAGAGAGGGAGAGAGAAAGAAAAAGAGAGACGGAGGGCGGGAAGGCAACATTCTGCACATTCCATCCGGGCCTCCCAAAACGCTCCAGTGAGATCCAGCCACTCACTGAAATATGCCGTGACTCACCCGGGGTGGGAAGGGACCGCCGGGAACCCCTTCCCTCATCCTCCACCTCCACCTCATCCCGTCCTCATGAAGAGAATGAAAACGGGAAGGGAAGGAGTGAGGTGCATTATGTCATTTTTATCCATGTGACATATGCAAATGACTATAACTGAACTCAGTCAACAAGACCCAATCACACACGTACACATAGCAGAAATAGGCTCAGTGGGATTTGTGTTATTTTGTTTATATACAGTAAGTACGGCGGCCAAGTGGTTTCCCACAAACAGTGCTGTGTCAGCGAATCGTTTCGACATTGGATACAAATATGTTACCAGATCAAATGTTCATCCTGCCAGTCTTAATAGTCCTCGGTAAATAGTGTCAAAGGCGAAGAAAAAAAAAAAAGATCTATGATATACTATTCCTGAAGTGCAAAGTCCTTTGTTTTCTTGTTTCCATGAGAACCAAACAGAGTTTCCTCACAGCTCATGTAAACACTGGGCGCATGACTAACTTCCCCGCGTTCTCCCCGAGAAATTACGCACGGCGCGTGAAGGATATATTGGGAACCAAGCTGTCACTAGAAGGCGCCCCCCTGACGTAGCGACGCACGCAGGGCGTTGTTCTTCCATAATGAGACGCTTTATAACCGCGGAGCAGCCTCTCATATCAATCTAGTCGGAGGGACTTGGACCTGGGAACTACGCGTTGAAAAGACCGTCACATTTAGGCTTACAGAATATCACTGTTTTGAGGATTTATTACACTTTCCTCAGTAAGTTGGCAATGCCGTCTTTTCGTGATGTCAAACACTAACGCAGACTGAGCTCTTGTAACGGATTATCGCTGGAACTAAAACTCGGGATTTTCCTCTGACTAGGACACAGAAACTTGCTGGCGGGAAAGAGAGAAGCTGCTAATAATTCTGGTCCTCGAGAATAGCCTGTTTAAACGTATTATTTATGGAACTAATGAATAGAATAGAATAATTTAGTCAGCAAATCAAAGACCTGGCACCTTTGCATTCTTGTCATCGTTGGAAATGTTATTTTACACTGCCTTTTACAAATCATGGGTTTATTTTAGTTCTAAAATTGTACGGAACTACTAGTGCCATCGTTTGACTTCATAGGCTACCTTATTTTGCAAGTAATGAAATAAGTTGCTGCATAGTTCTGTCCAGCAAGTTTTCGGCCGGAATGTCTCTTGCTGGTGTGAATGGTGGCTTTGTAGTGCCCTAATAGTGATTTAACTCTGCAGCGGTGTGTGCGGTGTAGCGTACATCCTTGGTACCTGAGCACGCTTGCACTTGCTAGAATGTGAAACGTGAGGACAGGCAACTTGTTGATTCAACATTTGGATTCATTGGATTTTCGTTTAGCAACGTCAGTGTTCATTTTGTCCCGCAATGGCTTAAATATGAGCCTTTTATAATTAACAGTGATACCAACTGTAACAAATATGAGCTCTTATTAACTCTAGAAGAATACTGTATCTACAAGACAGTGTGTATGCAGACCTTTCAATAACGGTTCGGAAAAAGCGCTGCGTTATGTTGAGCGCTGGTACTGTAATGACACGCCCAATCCGAACCTCTCTCTCTCTGCAAGCGCTGTTATTGCTTAGACACTTCACTGAGTTTGTTTAATTATTTGTCCAGAACCTCTTGGGAAAAATGCTGCTCCTACTGCTCGGAATCATCTTTCTGCACGGCGCAGGTCTAGTGCTCCTATTCGTGTCGACGATTGTCAGTGTAAGTATGCTGCCTAATAGTTTTATTCACTTTAAATTCTTGTCTGACGTTAACTTATTATGTTTACTTCACGTATGTAATGTTCTAGGCGTTGTTAAACTAATCTCGTTTGCCATGATGTTGAAATGGTAACCTCCTGCCCTATGAAACTCCAGACAGAGTGCGTGTTGCTGAATTGATGTTTCGTGTTTCTCTCAGGCGTGGACGGTAGGCTACTCTTCCACCGCGGATTTGTGGACAAACTGTACCACAACCAATGGCGCGTACAGCTGCGATACGGCCGAAACCGGAGGTAGGACAACCTCACCTACAACATGTGTTTCTCATCTG
>NC_045174.1:18737845-18752845 GCF_900700415.2 Clupea harengus | reverse complement strand
AAGGCCACCAAGTCAAACATATGTCATTTTATTTGAATAGACAGACTCACACATATTGCATTGCTGGCATGCAAGCTGTGCAAATGTTTGACATTTTTGGCTCCTATTAGTTTCCCATTGACCTCACACAGACGTCAGTGGGGCTAGACAAATCACTATAAGTGCAAACGCTGTACCCTGTAATGGAATAAGGCATTTGCAGTATTTTGACGTTTAATGAAATAGTCTATTTACGTGTTCTGGGTACATGCTTGCCTGTCTCGGACTGTTATGGCCAGTCCCTGGGAGCTTGTGCGCGTTCGTATTTAGATGGGTGCACTCGGCAAAGCATGCCTCGCTGTTGTTTTGCCAAGCCTGTCCGCTTCACAAACAAACAAATTGTATTTCCTGTAACTCAGGAAGCTTTGAGACACAATTTTCCATCCATCAGCATCCATTCAGGCTCTCCAGGGCTCTGTTCGACCCATCAGAGTCCGGCTCTGGGCATTAAAATAATGATGCCTTCTCTATGGGGACTCGAGTATCCATCAGGCCCAGGTATGGGGGCCTTTACCTTGGCCTGAGGACTCCAGCAGGCAGGCAGGCAGGCAGGCAGGCAGGGGGGAATCAATAAGAGCACGGAGCTCTGCACTTAGTGTCCTGGTGCTCTTAGAAACAGGATATCCCCCTTCACCCACCCCTTTCCCATTACCAAGCCCCCTTGAATGGGTTCCTGGCAGAAGGCAGAAGGACTGACTGAAACAGGCTTCCCCTTCTCTTTTGATGATGCCTGAAAACATAGAGTGTGTTTGTGTGTGTGTGTGTGTGTGTGTGTGCGGGCGTGTGTGTGTGTGTGTGTGTGTGTATGTGTGTGTATGTGTGTGTGCGTGTGTGTGTGTGTTTGTATGTATGTATGCATCCTTTTAGTAACATTGGGCCTCATTCTCGAACGCAGTTAAGAAGAATTTAAGAGGGATTTAAGAGGAATTTAAGAGGAATTGGATTTAGGACAACATTTGGCATTCATGAAAGTTTTCTCATCTGGGATTTGCTCTGAACTTCAGAAGACTTTCCGAACTCGAAATAGCAGTCGTAACTCGGCCAGAGTTTTCTCAAATGCGATTCCTTAAAAAACCACAAGATGGCCCCGTGGGCCATCTTGTGGTTTTTTGGGGAATCGCATTTAAGAAAACTCTCCGTGTTAATGAATTTGTGAGAAATCGTTGGTGATTGCGTTCACATCAACTCTACAGATCCTCGGATTAAAGTATCATTAACAATTACGTTTCACATGTAGGCCTATAGTCATGATTCTACGAGGCACTGTGATGTCATAAAATAAATAAAAGCACTACACCGGAATGCTGCGCTCGTCTAGTGAGCGTCGTTTGGCACTGCCGTCTGTGCAAGTACGGCAATCCAGAATTTTCAAGTAGTTCCACGTTGGTGGAACGAACTGCCTAGCACTACCAGAGCAGGCGCGTCCCTCTCTACCTTTAAGAAGCTTTTGACGACCCAACTCTTCAGAGAGCACCTCCCTTCCTAACTGGCACTTCGACTAGTGCTTAACTTGCACTTATAGCAGTTACATTCCTGCACTTCGTTTTTATTTCCTATTTCGTTTTTCTATTTCTTATGTAAAGTAGTATTTATTGTTACACTAGGTCTCTATTGCTCGTAGCTTGACTGTTCTATCCCTTGTACGTCGCTTTGGACAAAAGTGTCTGCTAAATGACTAAATGTAATGTACACGAAACCGCTTTGACATGACTCGTTTACGAGTTGCTTTCGTGTAGATTCGGTCGATTCCGACTGCACACGTCACTACGGTTGCGTGCCCTTATAAGGAGCTGGCAGGGCGTGTATGTATGCAAATTCAGGAGCACGAGAACGCGCTTTCAATTTAAGAAAACTCTTCCGGGGGAGCACAGCCCAGAAAACTTCTGCTGCGTAGGACCGCATTTTCAAGCGTGCATGAATTTGGCGGATGTCTTTTGCGTACGTTGTTTTTCCGAAGCCCGTAAGAAACATTTCAGAAGAAACTTCAGAAAATGTTCGAGAATGAGGGCCATTGAAAGTATGATTGATGTCGACCTGTTTCAGTCACATGTCTTTAGCCTACAGCTGCTGAATACAACTCCGCCGCTGGTCAGGAAGACTTTCCTCTCTGTGTACATAGCTGATGGCGATCTGCAACAGTCACATGGCTTTAGCCTACAGCTGCTGAATACAACTCCCAATAAGACAGTGGCCGCTGGTCGGGAAGACTTTCCTCTCTGTGTACATAGCCTGTTAATATCATGCTGATCTGCAACAGTCACCTGTCTGTAGCCCAGCTGCTGTGCTCTTAGTGAGACGGATGTGTGTGTGACCAGACAAAGAGGCTTTGTGTAAGATGCACTGCAGCTGAGCAGTGGAGGACTCCCATGAACTCAGGTCTTGGTGGATTAAGGGAGGAGTTGTGGCAACAGTGGTTGTTTGTTGTGTCTAGGTGGATCTAGAGATGGATCTGTGATGAGAATGACTGTGCACGCCACTGGTAGAACAACAAACGTTCCAATTGTAATAATAAGAATAATTCTAATCGCAGTTCTAGAATTCTAGTCCTAGATCCGATTCTAATTCTAATCTAATTTCGAGTCTAGTTATAATATTAATTCTCTGTGTGACCTAGAGGGAGTGTAACCTGCGTTGTCATGGGCACAGGAGGCTAAAGGCCATAGCTTCTGATGTCATCACCAGTATGGCATGTCATGTCATGGGACATCCACAGAGACAGAGGGAAGCAGAGCACTCACGCTAGAGAAAGGCACCAACGAAGAAGTCCCATCCACACCTGACCATCATTGACATCCATTATCTGGACTATTTAAGCCCTGTCTTTCTCTGGTTCAGTAACTCCATCTTGGGTTAATGGGGATCCTGTTTCTGTCACTCTTAGTTGGAGGTTTATTTTTTCCTTCCATATTTACCCCCCTCAGTGTTTCCTCTGTTTCTTTGGCATAACTTTTATGTCTTCACTGGAAACTTTAGTCTAAGTGATTTTCCAGAAGTGAAAGCCTGAGCTGAATCCTGTTTTGCCGGTTCTGTTCTCTTGTTTTTCCCTGAAACACTGTATACCTGTGTGTACAACATTACACTTCAGGCATCTGATTGTGGGATTATTTATGATTTAACCGCAGCCTGTTTAAAGACATACAGTACATACTTATGCAGCATATACAATGTAAGTATGCACAGAACAGTATATAATACCCATTGTCTCTTATAGCTGTTTGCATTACAAGCCTTTTTACAGTCAGTGCCGACACCATACAGAATCCTTTTGTCAGCTTTACATCTCAGCATCGTTACTGTGTTTCCTGTTTACAGCAAACAGGCTGCAGCTGTGTGTGTGTGTGTGTGTGTGTGTGTGTGTGTGTGTGTGTGTGTGTGTGTGTGTGTGTGTGTGTGTGTGTGTGTGTGTGTGTGTGTGCAGTATGATTGGTGTTTTAGGTTGGCCTGCCTATAGTAGCCTGCCTATAGTAACCCCTCTCTCTCTCTCCCTTTCTCTCTCTCTCTCTCTTTCTGTGTGTGTGTGTGTGTGTGTGTGTGGTCTCTCTCTCTTTCTGTGTGTGTGTGTGTGTGTGTGTGTGTGTGTGTGTGTGTGTGTGTGTGTGTGTGTGTGTGTGTGTGTGTGTGTGTGTGTGTGTGTTGTCTCTCTCTCTCCGTGTGTTGCAGAGTGGATCCAGGCGGTCCAGGCCCTCATGATCCTGTCCATCATCTTCAGCTTCATCTCGCTCTTCCTCTTCTTCTGCCAGCTCTTCACCCTGCAGAAGGGCGGCCGCTTCTTCCTCACCGGAGTCTTCCAGATCTTTGCAAGTGAGTTGCCGCTCCGCTCCGCTCTGCTCCGCGCGTCCGCTGCGTGATGGCCGACCACAAGCCCACCACCCTGTGCCTGCCTGTGTGGTCTCGGCGTCGTCAGTGTGTCGTCACTGTGTAACCAATCGCAATCATAGATCACCACATAGCTCACAAGTTAGGCCAAAAAAAAGTGGTTCCATTTCTACCATTTCAAACGAGAAGGCACCGTTCTTTCCTACGCTCTCACGAGAAAAAAAAAAACAAAAAAACAGATGTCCAACACATGTGCTGTTTACTTTCACGAGCTTCCTGGTCCAAGACGTGGGATCAGAGGATGAGTTGTGTCTTCATCAGCATGACACGACGCGCTAGCCGAGAGGTTAAAAGAGGCTGTGTGTGCCCGATATAGACGCCGCGTTCTCGCTGGAGGACGCTCCGCTCCGTGTGCCCTCCTGGCATAGAGATTAGTGTTGTGCTGCAGCCACATACACACACACACACACACACACACACACACACACACACACACACACACACACACAGCCACATACCAGAGTCATGTTGTCGTCAGGAACAGTGAGCTGATTTGTACTATATTAGCATTAGCATTAGCATTAGCATGCAGATGAGCCGTCACGGAGGGGCCGTCAGAATGGGTAATGGAGCGATCTCGGGCCAGGAGTTTTGTCTCTTTCTCTCTCCCTCTCTCTCTCTCTCTCTCTCTCTTTCTCTCTCTCTCTCTCTCTCCCCCCGGCGAGAGGAGATTAGTTGATCTCTTTGCTGGCCTGTCCTGCACTCTAAGACTGCGCGTGACTGACGCTGAAATCTGATCACTGGCCTGCGCCCTCAAACAACTCGGGATGGACTCTCCTTATTTGATTTCAAGGGCTCTCCGTTCAGATAACGAGCGCTGCCACCTCCTATCAAGGCACAGGCAGGATAGAGGAGACACACACACACACACACACAGACACACACACAGTTAAGACTGACTGCCATTTAAGAGGCAGGAGGCCAGTGTAGTCTAAGTGTTATCTAAGAAATGAAATGGATTGTAAGATAAAACAAAACAAGACTGGCAGACTGCTAATATTGAATAGCGGTACTATACACAGTCTAATGCTGTGTCATTGTATTATGGGGCATTGATCCACCATATGGTGCAATTTGTCTGGTTATTGCAGAGTAGCTTTCCTATATTGGTATATAAATGGAAACAAAATAATAATAAACTAAATATAAATAAATGTATTCCATTGGGTTCTAAAGTCGTCACATACTGTATATATTTAAAGTCCTATTTAAAGGCTACTGGGAAAAAGTCTCCACATAGTTCGCCTACTGGCTGACCCAGAGGTGTGCCAGTTTGGGCTCGTCTCTACGGAGAGTTTCCAGACGGCCAAACCTGAGTGGAGATATGGTCTGGCTGCGGTTGGCCACCAGGTGCGTGCCCTTTTAGAATAAAAAAGCCATTACCGGCGGCCCATGTGGTGCCGTGGTGCGTAGGCGTCGTGCCAACCCTCCGCTGGCATGGCCCTGCCGGTCAATACGGTGCCCGCGGGGCAGAGCCCAGACAAGCAGACGGCACAAAGTCAAAGAGCGGAAGCGCCCACAACTCTTGGCAGCAGAGACAGAGCCTCGGACTCAGGAGGAAAGGTCATCATGAGCACACTGATGGAGAACCCCCCCGCCCCCCCTCCCTCCCCCTCACCGTCTCCAGAAGGAACTGGGCATCAGAAAGTGCCTTGTCATCGCTGGGCGTCCGAAAGTGCCTTGTCATTGCTGGAGAAGTGGGCTGTGGCCTTTTCAAAGCAGCAGTGGTGGTGGTGAAAGAATGAAGCTCAGGAGCCAGGCGATAAAGGGCAGAGAGAAAGGGAGATAGAGGGACGGAGTGAGTGAGAGAGAGAGATAGAGGGGGGGAGTGAGTGAGAGAGAGAGAGAGAGAGAGAGAGAGAGAGAGGGAGGGAGGGAGGGAGAGAGGGATGAAGACAGAGTGTGAGAGTGAGATAGTAGGAGGGAGAGAGAGGGAGGGAGGAAGGAATGAGGTAGAGAGAAAGAGAGAGAGAGAGAGAGAAAGAGAAGCAGAGAGTGAGATAGAGAGACTGAAAAGTAAAAGAGCGATGGAGGGAGGGAGGGAGAGAGAGAAAGAGAGAATGTGAGGGGTAGAGAGAGTTGGAGGGAGAAGGAGAGAGGTATAGAGTTAGAGTGTCTGAGTCATACCACACCAGGTTCAGGTAGGGACACGGAGCGCCTCGTGCCAACTCCCAGCAGGGATACTCAGACCTCGAAGAAATGAACACTACAGCCCAGAGGTACGCAGGGATACTCAGACCTCGAAGAAATGAACACTACAGCCCAGAGGTACGCAGGGATACTCAGACCTCGAAGAAATGAACACTACAGCCCAGAGGTACGCAGGGATACTCAGACCTCGAAGAAATGAACACGACAGCCCAGAGGTACGCAGGGATACTCAGACCTCGAAGAAATGAACACGACAGCTCAGAGGTACGCAGGGATACTCAGACCTCGAAGAAATGAACACTACAGCCCAGAGGTACGCAGGGATACTCAGACCTCGAAGAAATGAACACGACAGCCCAGAGGTACGCATGCAGGGATACTCAGACCTCGAAGAAATGAACACGACAGCCCAGAGGTACGCATGCAGGGATACTCAGACCTCGAAGAAATGAACACTACAGGCCAGAGGTACGCAGGGATACTCAGACCTCGAAGAAATGAACACTACAGGCCAGAGCTACGCATGCAGGGATACTCAGGCCTCGCTAGGTTAAGAAATGAACACTACAGCCCAGAGCTACGCAGGTGGTTTCCATCCCGGACCTGACAGTAAACAGACTGGCCAGCACATCACTGTAACTCAAGCTCATCTAAAGCTTTATCAGCAAGGCTCTACAACATCAGTACCAAAGTGAAGGCCATGTGGAAAACAAACATAGATAGACTACATCCATAGTACAGTTCAAAAATGTATATGCAATAGAAATAAATAAATAAATAAATGGTAAGATTGTAAGATTAAAAGAAAACGATTTCACAAAAATATGAAACAATAAAATTAAACGATTTCACAGAAATGAAACGATAAAACAGAAACCTTTCTTTATTCTGTAGCTTGATCAGCAGAAACCTTGTTGTCCTGTTTCTCACCGTGTCCCTCTCCCTACCCCACCCTACCCTACCCCACCCCACCCCTCCCCTCCGCCTCCCCTCCGCCTCCCCTCTGCAGGCCTGTTTGTCATGAGTGGCGCCATCATCTACACGGTGAAGAGTCCTGATTGGGTGCACGCGTCCGAGTCCTACGGCTTCGCCTACATCCTGGCCTGGGTGGCCTTCCCCTTGGCGCTGATCAGTGGACTGATCTACCTCATCTTAAGAAAACGCGAATGAGCCCTCCCCCCTCCCCCCGCCCCACTCTAACCCCACCCCCAAAATCCCACCCAACCCCCCACAACAACCTACCCCCCCCCCCCGATCAACTCCAGATAATTAAGCTCTGAAGCCAAAGCACCCCCCCACCCCCCACCCCACCCCCCAGATAAACCCTGCGTCAGCCTCTCTCAAAAACCCATGGGTAACACTTCCCTTGAAAAACAAAAAAACCCATACACACCAAAAACAGACCTGTAATAACAATCAATACTGTCATAATTTGAAGATGTATATAGTATCGATGGTTTAAAACCTATTTATAACACTTTTTACATATATGTACATAGTATTGTTGTGTTGCTCAGTCGACAAAAAAAAATACTCTGAAGAGCTTGTTGTTGTTGCCGCCATTTAAAATGCCTAAAATAAGTGTGTGTGCCATGGTTTAGTTACCTTTAGTTTAGACCTTTAGTCTATAATTGTTTGTGTTTAGTTATGTTTTCTTATAATGCGAAGAAAAAAAACATATAAAAATGTGTCGAAGTATTTTAACCAAAGTGCATGTGTAAAGTATAGGGGCATAGGGAAACTGTTTTGATCTAAGATATACCATGAAGTGACACGAGCAAAATGGCATAAATATATACTGTTTGAAAAATGTTTGATTTTTCAGTTGTTTTTGGCTTTTTTTTTGTAAGATGACAATCATTTGATTTTCAACAATATGGTGCTATAGTATAACCATTCCTTTTTATTGAACCATTTAGCCTTGATCTAGGGTAAAACAATGCAGTTTTAATTGATAGCCATTTAGCCTTCGTGGAGGGTAAAACTACGCAGTTGAAATCTTGAAGTAAAGTGTCAGACATTCACACGTGCCTTTTGTTTTTTTTTCTGTGCAAATAGAGCTCAGCTGACTAATATTTACATTTTTCAACGTTTTAATCTTTCTTCTTTCTGTTTTTTTTTTTTTTTAATACATGTTTAAAAGTAGCATATCGCTATTCATTGTAAGTTCAGTGAAGTATTTGTTTTTCGAAACAAATCCGGGCTCTGAAACATGGTTCATTTTCACTGAACAACAACAACAGAATAACAACTGTTATTTGTTTTTGTTTCTTTTGTTTAACAGTAAGGCCATTGGCAGTATTAAACAAAAACAGTACCAATGTTTATAATGATTTCTTTTTTGTTTTTGCCTTAGCAAGGATGTAAGATAAAGGCATCATATGCGAGTTGTATCAGAACTAGTGTGTTGACAGACATCTTGGATTCAACATACTGTATACAAATGTTTTTTTTTGTTTTTGTTTGTTTGTTTGTTTGTTTTCTTAAGCATTGTGTTGCTTTAGTTGGGACATAGGTAGGCTCAGACCTGTGTTCTGATCCTCAAAAACATCTTGCATCCAATGGTTCATACTCGAACAGATTCTGCATCCTTGACAAATCCGCCTAAATGGACTAAGCACGGTCCAGTAAGACCATACGCCACATAGATACCAAAGCGAGCATCAGAGAACCCTTAAATATTTATGCTATAAAACCTTTATGGATGTAGACGTTATGTACTCTACTTACCTACTCACTTTAATATATACACCGGAAGTACCAATAATGTTGCATTACAAATACTTTAAGGATAAAGACTAACATTTGAAGAGGAGGAACCATGTCTCAGAATTGCCTGTGTTGCGTGTACGTTGGATAGCTGACCCTTGGGAGAAAATGGAAGGATTTTTGCAGCTGCCTGTGCAAAATATCTGTAACTCATACTTGAATGTGACATGCTGCAAGCTCGTGTCTCCTTGAGAAACAGGTGTTGTACCTTTTTTCCCCGCCTTTCTGTCCATTTCTCCTTCTAATAAAAGCAACCTTACCAGGCGTCATCCTGGTGCCGGGTAATTTGAAACACGATTTGCGTTCGTTAGGTAGTGTTGGCAAGTGATTTTTTAAAGTTTTATTTAGACAACTAAAAAATATCACATATACTAAATTATTTAAATGCAGGACAACACGCAGGACCCCCTAAACTCACAGAGTATGGCATCAGCCAGATTAAAAGCAGAAGTGTGTTTATGAAACCATGTGTGTTAATACGCCATGCTTCATCAAGGGATAGCACTGAAACCAAATTAAATAAACGTTTGATGAATTGCCTTGACAGTTGCTTGTTTAATGTATGTGTTGACTACGCCGGAAGCGTCCAGTGTGTGTGTTCTATTTCCTATCCTAAACAGATCATGAACAAAATGTAGCATACGCACATATGGAAAAGTCTGCAGGCTTTCTGATCATTTGATCTTTGCCAACAGCAGTGACATTAACAAAAAAAAAGCAAAATCTGAAGTTTATGCCCATTAAGAGCGGATGATTAAACCAAGTCACAATCAGTATAATTAGCACTCTGCCGTAAATTGGCCCTGCTGTGATTGTCCAATTAGAGAACTTCAAGTATCTTGTAGAACTTGTGAGGTACACCTGTTGCGTAAGTACTGCCTACCGCAGACCTATACCGTATAACGTCAGGAGCTGTCTGTCAGCTGGTCGTCTTAAAGCTGTCACGCGGAGTGTCTGAGGAGCGTGGCCGCTCCGATGTCAACGGCGTCGCGTTTCACTGTCGGGTGTTGGGAATGAGGTAGACCAACCCTCGTGCATTCTATGCACGCGGTTCACCTTACAGAGCCGGCGGGCATCCATACCAATGGACGTAAAGACACTGTCGAGTCAACACGAACGTACGAAGATGGGTTCGCATGCTGCCAAATGATTACGCCACACTGTCGCAATGCCTTTAAACTGTCATCTAATTGGTCAGTTCAGACTCAGAGAGAAATGCACGTTTGTATGATTAGTAGGTCCCAAGTCCCTGTCTGTTTTAGATACTTACAGCAAGTCACGGCTTTGTGTAGATTGGGAGGCGCGCTTTGTCGGAGGAGTCGGAAGCTCCAATGAAGACTGCTTTGTAGCCTTCGCCGCCTTTCCGTACTGATTTGTAAAGCCACTGAACTTGTGTCATTTGTGTGCTGAGTGTTATGTTTCAACTTTATGTTTAACTCAATTAAAGGTTGTTTTGAAAATAAAGAATGTTGCTCACTACACAAATGCATTGGGTGTACATTTCTTCTCCATTCAGCATTACATTATTTAGTTAATTGAAATGTTTTACTGCTAGATTAGATTCATAGAGAAGTTTAAATTGGGAGGTCGTTGGGCAATCATAATTCCTTAGTTATAATACCTGGCTATTACCAAACCTACAAGACAACAGACATCACTGGTCGTTTCCATTGGATAAATGGGAAAAGTGTGATAACATCGCCATCGTGTGTTGGTATTTGAGTACATTAGTGAACCTATGTTAGTTTCAATAGCTGGGATTTCAGCAGTATTAAAAACACAAAATAAATAAAACATAAAATGATTGGCTTTAAGCAAGCTAATGCTTTTGTAATATGGAAAGCAGGAGTCTAAATAATGACCTTTCCTCCTCACCCAGCTTTAACTCCATACATTAATACCAGTGCGATGTGCGAGTACGATGACCCATGGGAACATACTGCCATCTTGCGGTGACTTTAGGAAACACACCTTTAATGAATCACTATAAAAAATGAATGTGTTAACATTCTCAGAAAAAAGAACTAAGAGTTAAAAACAGAAATAGTGCAGTACCTGCTGCATACTTTACGAATTTGGAGCAATCTACATGAAATTTTCAGTCAAGAGAAGACATGTTGTAGTTGGATGCCTTTAAATACTGATTTTATGCATTTGACAAGCTTTGACAAAGAGTCTGTGTGTGGGAATTTCCGTGATACGATAGACTGCTCCCGAGCACCTGTTTAAACACCATACTCTCTCGTTGACATTCATATATAATCACTTCAAATATGTAGGTTGTGCATGCCCTTATTCTTTGCTGAATTATGCTGACTGTAACAGCAGGATCAAGGGGATCAAACTGTTTTTAATTGCCTTGGGAGTTCGCAGAGGAGATGATATTCTGGTGAGGCAGGGGAATCTCATTTGAGATCCAGACTGGGAAGAAGATGTGGGGATGGAACTAGGCAGAGAGAGGGGCAAGCCATACTTAAACTATACCCCCCCCCGCCCCCCCCCCCCCCCCCCCGCCCAAAACAACAAATTGTAATTGTGGAGAATGACGGGGTCAGGATTTGCACCCCTGTCAGTGAAATCCGATATGCCCCTCCTCATTCCCCTCACCCTGTACCCCAAACAATGTGGGAATGACATTATCGAACCCCCCGCTACCCCAAAACATATGCAGACACACTCTCACACAGATTGACGCACACATACACACACACACACGTATAGATACACATGCACACACACACACACACACACACACACACACACACACAGTCACACGCACACCCTCTCTCTCACACACACACACTCTTTCTCTCCTTCCCCCTCAAACACTCACTTATACAATTTCTCTCTTTCACACTCACACACGCACACATGCAAACAAATCACATCATCACACACTTAAGGATGCAAATTAATTGTATGAAAATGTGCTCCATCTTCTCTTGTCCTTGTCCATGGGATCTCAGACGAAGACAGGAGCCGCAGCTACACCGTCTGCCTGTGGCCTCCTGCTTCAGGGTCTCCTTGCCACTCTGCACGACCCAAATAATCTTACAAATGGCAAGCTAAGAGTATTTGTTTTAGAGAAACAAAAAAACAAACACAAAGACGTAAGTGCTTTAGGAAAACGACAGAAGTTCTCAGTCTTTGCGAAAAAAAGCTTTTGATTTCTGGGTACATGCATAGCACCAAGATTATGGGAAAATTATGCTTTTTAATGGACAGGACAGTGGGTAGTGGACAGGAGGTGTGTATGAGGGGGATGGGGAGTGGGGTCGGGAAATGACCTCAGGTCAGACTCGAACCTGGGTCCACAATGCCAAGGCTGTTGGTGTGCCAGCCCCCCCCCCCCCCCCCCCCAACAAAGCCTTTTATTGGTTCTTTGTGCTGTCCATCAAAAGCTTGCCCTGTTTTCAGAGAGGCCTGGAATAGAAGGACCAAAACGCCGATGCCCCACTGTAAATCACATGTAAGATGCATCTTGAATTAAACACATAAACATCCGAACAAACTGATAAACGAACACTTCACCTTTTGTCTGAGGTGGCCGTGCACTTGGCACGGCCATTCAGAAGGGAAACACGAGAGAGAAACACGGGAGAGAAACACAAGAGACATGACACAAACAACAGAAGCGCCATTGTTCAGTTGGCACAGTGCAGGTGCCCTGTCCAAGGATGGATGCCCCCCCCCCCCTCTCCATCCCTCTCCATCCCTCCCACCCACCCCTCACCCCTGTGATACTCACCCCCTGGGGGGGTCAAGGACGAGACGGAGAAATAATTACGTTATCCTTTCATTGCCCCCGACGCCCGCCAGCCTTTAACTCCCTCCTAAAGTCATTATCTCCGTCCAGCCACGTTCTTCCTCACAGTCTATGGGGAGACAATATATGCTTTTTCTTTTTAATTTGTGGGACACAATACAACGGAGGCGAGCTGAAGGAGTACCTTAATCTATCACTGCCCCCTTTCATGAGGGGGGGGGGGGGTTGTGTGTGTGTGTGTGTGTGTGTGTGTGTGTGTGTGTGTGTGTGTGTGTGTGTGGTGGGGGGGTCGTAGGGTGGAGAGGGGCGGGGGTCTGACTGCCAGGACATGATAAAGCAGTGGAGCATGAGTTGTAAGGTTTGTGGGGGGGGGGGTGTGATCTGAGGAAGGGGGTGGGACAGACATAATTAAAACTCATGAAATTCAAATGGGTCCTTATTCTTCAGTCCGAGGCTCCTGTGGGCTGTAGTGTCTGTGTGGGACACACACACACACACGCACACACAGCAGAGACCCCATCTGCTTGCCATCACCCGAGAAGAACGTCCAAAGGCCGCCGTAATTTGTAGCTTTTAATAATTTTTTTCTTAATGAAAAAAACAACTGAGATGAGAGAGGAGTGGGTGTGAGTGAGGGAGAGAGATAGAGGGAGAGAGAGAGAGAGAGAGAGAGAAGGAGAGAGAGCGAGAGATAGAGTGAGGGAGAGAGAGGGAGAGGTGAAGGAGCAAAAATGGGCAGCTGTGCCAGATTAGAGTCAGTGATGTGGCTCTTTTCACATACGTGTGCTTTTTCACAACACACACACACACACACACACAGAGTCACAAACACACAAAGTCACACACACACACACACACACACACACAGAGTCACACACACACACACACAGAGTCACACACACACAAAGTCACACACACACACACACACACACACACACACACAGGAGCATGGTCTCCAGAGTTCCCTTCAAAGTTGACCCCAAGCAAAGGTGCCCCCGGTTTCCCCCCAAAAGGCTCCATAAATCCCCCCTGGAGGAGCCTGCGCCTGTTTAAAACCTGATCTCGGGCCACCGAGGGGGTCAAGCGTACCCCCGTAACCCAGGAACAGGTCCACACTGGGCCTCTTCCCCAAGTGCATGTTCACAGAGGTCAAAGGTCAAGGCTTTGGGGGGCGGGGGAGGGGGGGGGGGGGGGCAGTTCCTCCAGCCAACATCCATCCTCACCCAGACCCCCTGATTGTTTTCACAGAAATAATAATAAAAAAAAAAGAAAGAAAGGATACAAAAAAAAAACTTGGCTGTGAAAACACAGACAGGCTCCCGCAGCGCGGCAACAGTTGCCAGGGTCAAGGTCAGACTGGAGGTCAGTGTAACGTTGCAGCCCCCCCCCCCCCACCTCCGATGCAGCCCTGTGCTCCGTGGTGCGTCCATCACGGTGTCCCGGTGAAGAATGGTCCCCCTCTCCTGATGGACTCCGTGACTAAATCAACCCTTCTCTGTCTCATCGCTCAGCCCGGGGGCTCACTAACCTCCGCTCATCGCTGCCCGTTGTGTCCGCCGCCAGCAGATTTGAGAAATGTGCTGCTAGCCTTTTGTGCAGCCATAGTTTGCTAATGTGTTATTACGGTCTGTTATTTGTCAGTCTAATGAAGAGCCTGAAACATTAGTGGTGTGTTGGAATAGATAACACATCCCGAGAGCTACGTCCAGGGTGCATTCAAACCTCGTGTAGGGTTTTCTTGTTACTATGACGATCCGGCACATAATTGACTTACTGCTCACACACTTGCTACTACTCTTTGGGAGGAGCCAGCAGAACATGTACTTTATCCCTCTAATACTCTAACACTGCACTCTATAATACTCTATAATACTCTATAATACTCTATAATACTCTATAATACTCTATATCACTCTATAATACTCTATATCACTCTATAGCACTCTATAATACTCTATATCACTCTATAATACTCTATATCACTCTATAATACTCTATAGCACTCTATAATACTCTATATCACTCTATAATATTCTATAGCACTCTATAATACTCTATAATATTCTATATCACTCTATAATACTCTATATCACTCTATAATATTCTATAGCACTCTATAATACTCTATAATATTCTATATCACTCTATAATACTCTATATCACTCTATAATACTCTATAATACTCTATAATACTCTATATCACTCTATATCACTCTATAATACTCTATATCACTCTATAATACTCTATAATACTCTATATCACTCTATAATACTCTATATCACTCTATATCACTCTATAATACTCTATAATACTCTATATCACTCTATATCACTCTATAATACTCTATATCACTCTATATCACTCTATAATACTCTATAATACTCTATATCACTCTATA
>NC_045174.1:18710345-18722845 GCF_900700415.2 Clupea harengus | reverse complement strand
TGGATTTCAAGTCCAGTTGAGTCCATCGGATTCCTCCCGGCCATCACAATGACTCCTGCTGGACTGAATGGAAAGAGATGGGACGCATCACATCTACTTACCAGGAGTGGGGTTTGCACCCACGTGGACAACTGTCCATCCGAGCTTAAGGCCAAAGCCTTTACTACACACCCAACATGATATTTACATTTGGTCATTGGAAACGTGTTTTACAGTGATAAATGTTCACATAAAGTTCTTGGATTGAATGTGAATCGGAAACTGACCTGAACTCTACTTACCAGGAGTTGGGTTTGAACACAACCCACTGGCTCTTAAGTCCAACGCCTTTCAAGTCACACACATTTAGACAGGTATGCAGACACATAGACAAGGATAGGCCACTATAATGGGGAAGAGGAGCAGGTTCAAGTGCATCAAGGGTTGTAGATGAGGCAAACATTTACCAGGAGTGGGGTTCGAACCCACAAGGACAATTAACCATTGGATCTTTTTTTTTTTTTTCATTTTAGCAGCTGCTTTTATCCAAGGGACTTACAAGGATGTATACACATTTTTACATTTCGACTGATGGCACACTGCACATCAGGAGCAATTAGGGGTTCAGTGTCTTGCTCAAGGATGCTTCGACAGAGAATTGAACTAACAACCTTCTCATTACTAAACGACTTCACTACCTCCTGTACCACTGTCGCCCCGGATCTTAAGTCCAACTCCTTAACCACTCGGCCATCCTGGTACAGAAGAAGCCCATTCTGCATCCACAGTACCCCAGAAGAAATATATGTGAGTAACCTTTTGTTTACATATGACAACCTTTTTGCCTTCAAAAATTTCTGAAAGGAGATTTTGATTCCAGAAGAAGGTATCAAGTATAATGATGTAAGAAACTACTTAAACACTTTGAGCTGCATTGTTTTGTATGAAAGATGCTATACAAATAAAGTTTCTTCTTCTTCTTTTTAATAAACAGCTGACTGTGAAATGTCTGAATTGCCTGAGAGAAATGTGGGGATCATCGATAGCTATGTTTGAACATTAAGCCTTTCCTTTGCCTACAGTGGGTTGCAATGGAAAGGATAGCGTTACATTTACATTTAGTCATTTAGCAGACACTTTTATCCGAATTGACTTACAAGGATGTATACACATTTTTACATTTTACACTGATGGCACACTGCACATCAGGAGCAATTAGGGGTTCAGTGTCTTGCTCAAGGACGCTTCAACAGGGAATTGAACCAACAACCTTCTGATTACTAAACAACTTCTCTACCTCCTGTACCACTCATGGCATAGTATAGCACTTTGCATTTCAGCTTTTCTGATAGGAGATGATATCTACGACATGTAAGATGTCAGGCAAACGTGGTGTTCAATGATCGCTATTTTGGATCATTAAGCCATGTTAAACTCTTTTCTTGTAATGGGCGTCAATGGATTTAGGGATGTTGATCTGTTAAAGACCAAATGTTTACCAGGAGTGGGGTTCGAACCCACGAGGACATACATCCATTGGGTCTTAAGTCCAACGCCTTAACCACTCAGCCATCCTGGTACACAGAGAAGGTTTTTATGGTAGTTGACGTGTGTCATAGAGCTAGTTTACGACAAGTCTGACATGAGGAGGGTTCAAAACAGCATGGGGGGACCCCACTGGATTTCAAGTCCAGTTGAGTCCATTGGATTCCTCTCTGAAGATCATAGGCAGTGTCAGTAGACTGTGCCTTTAACCCCATCCTGTCCTTGTCTAGACTAACCCTTTAATTATGTTCCTGTGGCTCAAGTGGTAGAGCAAGGTAGCCACTAAGAACACCCAGATCACTGGAGCGTTTCCAGGGAGCGCAGAGGCTAAACGCCTTCAAACGTTTAGGATTAGCATGACAGATGGAAGAGTCAGAGCTCCAGATCAGACGCCCAGCTCTGATGGCAGAGGGGTAAAGGTGCGTTTGGTATCCACGGAGGGTTCCCTGCAGAGGTTCAAACCTAAAATGTTCACATAAAAATCTTGGATTGAATGTGAATCGGAAACTGACCTGACCTCTACTTACCAGCAGTGGGGTTTGAACGGCTCTTAAGTCCAACGCCTTTCAAGTCACACACATTTAGACAGGTAGGCAGACACATAGACAAGGATAGGCCACTATAATGGCGAAGAGGAGCAGGTTCCAGTGCATTAAGTAGATTGGTAGGTTGTAGATGAGATAAACGCCAATCATTTACCAGGAGTGGGGTTCGACCCCACGAGGACAATTGTCCATTGGATCTTAAGTCCAACGCCTTAACCTCTCGGCCATCCTGGTACAGAAGAAGCCTATTCTGCATCCACAGTACCCCAGAAGAAATATATGTGAGTAACCTTTTGTTTACATATGACAACCTTTTTGCCTCCAAGCAATTCTGAAAGGAGATTTTTATTCTAGAAGAAGGTATCAAGTATGATGATGTAAGAAACTACTTAAACACTTTGAGCTGCATTGTTTTGTATGAAAGATGCTATACAAATAAAGTTTCTTCTTCTTCTTTTTAATAAACAGCTGACTGTGAAATGTCTGAATTGCCTGAGAGAAATGTGGGGATCATCGATAGCTATGTTTGAACATTAAGCCTTTCCTTTGCCTACAGTGGGTTGCAATGGAAAGGATAGCGTTACATTTACATTTAGTCATTTAGCAGACACTTTTATCCGAATTGACTTACAAGGATGTATACACATTTTTACATTTTACACTGATGGCACACTGCACATCAGGAGCAATTAGGGGTTCAGTGTCTTGCTCAAGGACGCTTCAACAGGGAATTGAACCAACAACCTTCTGATTACTAAACAACTTCTCTACCTCCTGTACCACTCATGGCATAGTATAGCACTTTGCATTTCAGCTTTTCTGATAGGAGATGATATCTACGACATGTAAGATGTCAGGCAAACGTGGTGTTCAATGATCGCTATTTTGGATCATTAAGCCATGTTAAACTCTTTTCTTGTAATGGGCGTCAATGGATTTAGGGATGTTGATCTGTTAAAGACCAAATGTTTACCAGGAGTGGGGTTCGAACCCACGAGGACATACATCCATTGGGTCTTAAGTCCAACGCCTTAACCACTCAGCCATCCTGGTACACAGAGAAGGTTTTTATGGTAGTTGACGTGTGTCATAGAGCTAGTTTACGACAAGTCTGACATGAGGAGGGTTCAAAACAGCATGGGGGGACCCCACTGGATTTCAAGTCCAGTTGAGTCCATTGGATTCCTCTCTGAAGATCATAGGCAGTGTCAGTAGACTGTGCCTTTAACCCCATCCTGTCCTTGTCTAGACTAACCCTTTAATTATGTTCCTGTGGCTCAAGTGGTAGAGCAAGGTAGCCACTAAGAACACCCAGATCACTGGAGCGTTTCCAGGGAGCGCAGAGGCTAAACGCCTTCAAACGTTTAGGATTAGCATGACAGATGGAAGAGTCAGAGCTCCAGATCAGACGCCCAGCTCTGATGGCAGAGGGGTAAAGGTGCGTTTGGTATCCACGGAGGGTTCCCTGCAGAGGTTCAAACCTAAAATGTTCACATAAAAATCTTGGATTGAATGTGAATCGGAAACTGACCTGACCTCTACTTACCAGCAGTGGGGTTTGAACGGCTCTTAAGTCCAACGCCTTTCAAGTCACACACATTTAGACAGGTAGGCAGACACATAGACAAGGATAGGCCACTATAATGGCGAAGAGGAGCAGGTTCCAGTGCATTAAGTAGATTGGTAGGTTGTAGATGAGATAAACGCCAATCATTTACCAGGAGTGGGGTTCGACCCCACGAGGACAATTGTCCATTGGATCTTAAGTCCAACGCCTTAACCTCTCGGCCATCCTGGTACAGAAGAAGCCTATTCTGCATCCACAGTACCCCATAAGAAATATATGTGAGTAACCTTTTGTTTACATATGACAACCTTTTTGCCTCCAAGCAATTCTGAAAGGAGATTTTTATTCTAGAAGAAGGTATCAAGTATGATGATGTAAGAAACTACTTAAACACTTTGAGCTGCAATGTTTTGTATGAAAGATGCTATACAAATAAAGTTTCTTCTTCTTTTTCTTCAACAGCTGACTGTGAAATGTCTGAATTGCCTGAGAGAAATGTGGGGATCATCGATAGCTATGTTTGAACATTAAGCCTTTCCTTTGCCTACAGTGGGTTGCAATGGAAAGGATAGCGTTACATTTACATTTAGTCATTTAGCAGAGGCTTTTATCCGAAGTGACTTACAAGGATGTATACACATTTTTACATTTTACACTGATGGCACATTGTACATCAGGAGCAGTTAGGGGTTCAGTGTCTTGCTCAAGGATGCTTTGACAGGGAATTGAACCAACAACCTTCTAGATTACTAAGCAACTTCTCTACCTCCTGTACCACTCATGGCATAGTATAGCACTTTGCATTTCAGCTTTTCTGATAGGAGATGATATCTACGACATGTAAGATGTCAGGCAAACGTGGTGTTCAATGATCGCTATTTTGGAACATTAAGCCATGTTAAAGTCTTTTCTTGTAATGGGCGTCAATGGATTTAGGGATGTTGATCTGTTAAAGACCAAACGTTTACCAGGAGTGGGGTTCGAACCCACGAGGACATACGTCCATTGGGTCTTAAGTCCAACGCCTTAACCACTCGGCCATCCTGGTACACAGACAAGGTTTTTATGGTAGTTGACGTGTGTCATAGAGCGGGTTTAAGACAAGTCTGACATGAGGAGGGTTCAAAACAGCATGGGGGGACCCCACTGGATTTCAAGTCCAGTTGAGTCCATTGGATTCCTCTCTGAAGATCATAGGCAGTGTCAGTAGACTGTGCCTTTAACCCCATCCTGTCCTTGTCTAGACTAACCCTTTAATTATGTTCCTGTGGCTCAAGTGGTAGAGCAAGGTAGCCACTAAGAACACCCAGATCACTGGAGCGTTTCCAGGGAGCGCAGAGGCTAAACGCCTTCAAACGTTTAGGATTAGCATGACAGATGGAAGAGTCAGAGCTCCAGATCAGACGCCCAGCTCTGATGGCAGAGGGGTAAAGGTGCGTTTGGTATCCACGGAGGGTTCCCTGCAGAGGTTCAAACCTAAAATGTTCACATAAAAATCTTGGATTGAATGTGAATTGGAAAATGACCTGACCTCTACTTACCAGCAGTGGGGTTTGAACACAACCCAATGGCTCTTAAGTCCAACGCCTTTCAAGTCACACACATTTAGACAGGTAGGCAGACACATAGACAAGGATAGGCCACTATAATGTCGAAGAGGAGCAGGTTCAAGTGCATTAAGGGTTGTAGATGAGATAAACGCCAAACTTTTACCAGGAGTGGGGTTCGAACCCACGAGGAAAATTTTCCATTGGGTCTTAAGTCCAACGCCTTAACCACTCGGCCATCCTGGTACACAGAGAAGGTTTTTATGGTAGTTGACGTGTCTCATAGAGCTAGTTTAAGATCTAAGTCTGACGTGAGGAGGGTTCAAAACAGCATGGGGGGACCCCACTGGATTTCAAGTCCAGTTGAGTCCATTGGATTCCTCTCTGAAGATCATAGGCAGTGACAGTAGACTGTGCCTTTAACCCCATCCTGTCCTTGTCTAGACTAACCCTTTAATTATGTTCCTGTGGCTCAGGTGGTAGAGCAAGGTAGCCACTGAGAACACCCAGATCACTGGAGCGTTTCCAGGGAGCGCAGAGGCTAAACGCCTTTAAACGTTTAGGATTAGCATGACAGATGGAAGAGTCAGAGCTCCAGACCAGACGCCCAGCTCTGATGGCAGAGGGGTAAAGGTGCGTTTGGTATCCACGGAGGGTTCCCTGCAGAGGTTCAAACCTAAAATGTTCACATAAAAATCTTGGATTGAATGTGAATCGGAAACTGACCTGACCTCTACTTACCAGCAGTGGGGTTTGAACACAACCCAATGGCTCTTAAGTCCAACGCCTTTCAAGTCACACACATTTAGACAGGTAGGGCAGACACATAGACAAGGATAGGCCACTATAATGGCGAAGAGGAGCAGGTTCCAGTGCATTAAGTAGATTGGTAGGTTGTAGATGAGATAAACACCAATCATTTACCAGGAGTGGGGTTCGAACCCACGAGGACAATTGTCCATTGGATCTTAAGTCCAACGCCTTAACCTCTCGGCCATCCTGGTACAGAAGAAGCCTATTCTGCATCCACAGTACCCCAGAAGAAATATATGTGAGTAACCTTTTGTTTACATATGACAACCTTTTTGCCTCCAAGCAATTCTGAAAGGAGATTTTTATTCTAGAAGAAGGTATCAAGTATGATGATGTAAGAAACTACTTAAACACTTTGAGCTGCAATGTTTTGTATGAAAGATGCTATACAAATAAAGTTTCTTCTTCTTTTTCTTCTTATTAATAAACAGCTGACTGTGAAATGTCTGAATTGCCTGAGAGAAATGTGGGGATCATCGATAGCTATGTTTGAACATTAAGCCTTTCCTTTGCCTACAGTGGGTTGCAATGGAAAGGATAGCGTTACATTTACATTTAGTCATTTAGCAGAGGCTTTTATCCGAAGTGACTTACAAGGATGTATACACATTTTTACATTTTACACTGATGGCACATTGTACATCAGGAGCAGTTAGGGGTTCAGTGTCTTGCTCAAGGATGCTTTGACAGGGAATTGAACCAACAACCTTCTAGATTACTAAGCAACTTCTCTACCTCCTGTACCACTCATGGCATAGTATAGCACTTTGCATTTCAGCTTTTCTGATAGGAGATGATATCTACGACATGTAAGATGTCAGGCAAACGTGGTGTTCAATGATTGCTATTTTGGAACATTAAGCCATGTTAAACTCTTTTCTTGTAATGGGCGTCAATGGATTTAGGGATGTTGATCTGTTAAAGACCAAACGTTTACCAGGAGTGGGGTTCGAACCCACGAGGACATACGTCCATTGGGTCTTAAGTCCAACGCCTTAACCACTCGGCCATCCTGGTACAAAGACAAGGTTTTTATGGTAGTTGACGTGTCTCATAGAAGACAAGTCTGACGTGAGGAGGGTTCAAAACAGCATGGGGGGACCCCACTAGATTTCAAGTCCAGTTGAGTCCATTGGATTCCTCTCTGAAGATCATAGGCAGTGTCAGTAGACTGTGCCTTTAACCCCATCCTGTCCTTGTCTAGACTAACCCTTTAATTATGTTCCTGTGCCTCAAGTGGTAGAGCAAGGTAGCCACTGAGAACACCCAGATCACTGGATCGTTTCCAGGGAGCGCAGAGGCTAAACAGCTTTAAACATTTATGATTAGCATGACAAATGAAAGAGTCAGAGTTCCAGACCAGATGCTCAGCTCTGATGGCAGAGGGGTAAAGGTGCGTTTGGTATCCACGGAGGGTTCCCTGCAGAGGTTCAAACCTTGCTCCTTGCTCACAGCAAATGTTTCCTGACCTCTGCTGTGGAAGGTTCCCTTCAAAGGACACTCATGCAGTCAGAGATTGGTCCACTCTTATGCCGTCCTTGGTAACACAGTGGACACGCAGTCAGAGATTGTTTGATGGGCTAAACTAATTAAATAATTTAGTCCTCAGTTGATGTAGATGCAGACGGATTGTCAACAGTGAGAGTTGAACCCACATGGGCAACACAACCTTGGATCAGAAGGCCAATACCTTTACCTCTCAGCCATCCTGACATCTTAGGAATCAGAATCAGAATCAGAATCAGGTTTTATTGGCCAAGTAAGTTTGCACAAACAAGGAATTTGACTTGGTAAAGTGACTCTCAGTGTGCTTACACAAAATATACAACACAATACAATACAATACAATACAATACAATACAATACAAACAAACAAACAGTGCAACAGTGCAATGGACTAAGGAGTTTAAAAAAGTATGTACAAGGCGGAATGGCTATATACAGTAGCTGTGAAATGTTGCGCAACAGTAGTGCAAAGAAGAAGTGGAGAGTGCGAGAAGTGCAGGGATAAATATATAAATATAAATATATATGCTACAGTGGGTTAGTTGTTCAGTATTGAGACGGCGAGGGGGAAGAAACTGTTTTTGTGTCTGGAGGTTTTGGCGAACAGTGATCTGTAGCGTCTACCAGAGGGGAGGAGTTTGAATAATTTGTGTCCGGGGTGTGAGGGGTCTGCAGTGATTTTTCCTGCCCGTTTCCTGACTCTGGAGGTGTACAGGTCCTGGATGGTGGGCAGGTTGACACCAATGATCTTTTCTGCAGACCTGACTGACCGTTGGAGTCTGTTCTTGTCCAGTTTGGTGGCCGATCCAAACCAGACAGTGATTGAAGTGCACAGAACAGACTCTATGACTGCGGTGTAGAACATGCTCAGCAGATCCTGAGGCAGGTTGTACTTCCTAAGCTGGCGCAGGAAGTACATCCTCTGCTGGGCCTTCTTGATGATGGTGTTGATGTTGGGTTCCCACTTCAGATTCCGGGATATTGTGGATCCCAGAAACCTGAAGGATTCCACAGCCAACACAGTACTGTTGTGTATGATGAGGGGGGGCAGTGCTGGGGGGCTCCTCCTGAAGTCCACTGTCATCTCCACGGTTTTAAGCGTGTTCAGCTCTAGGTTGTTGCGACCGCACCACAGGACCAGCTGTTCAACTTCCCGCCTATATGCAGACTCATCATCATCACGGATGAGGCCGATGACTGATGTGTCGTCTGCAAATTTTAGGAGTTTAACAGATGGGTCTCCTGAGGTGCAGTCGTTTGTGTAGAGGGAGAAGAGCAGTGGGGAGAGCACGCATCGATAGTATGTGTATGTAGCTTCACATGTGTGAGTATTGGCCTGGGGAGTGTTCATTTTTTTGGTTTGTTTTGTTTCTTGTGTTACCATAATGGAGTTAGCCTTGAATGAATGTCAGTGTCTTAGAAGTGAGGGTAATCTTTTGTTTACCAGAAGTAGGGTTTGAACCCACAGTGAGAACAGTCCATTGGATCATAAGTCCTAAGCCTTAACCACACATCTATCCTGGTATTTACACTTGGTCAGCCTGCTAAGCTGATTTGGAAGGTGTTTTAGAGTGGTAAATGTGCATATAAAGCTCTTGGATTGGATTGAAAGTGAACTGAATATGTAAATAGGACACATCGCATCTACTTAACAGGAGTGGGGTTTGCACCCACGTGGACAACTGTCCATCCGAGCTTAAGGCCAAGGCCTGAACAACACACCCAACCTGATATTTACATTTGGTCATTAGGAATGTGTTTTACAGTGATAAATGTTCACATAAAGTTCTTGGATTGAATGTGAATCGGAAACTAACCTGATCTCTACTTACCAGGAGTTGGGTTTGAACACAACCCACTGGCTCTTAAGTCCAACGCCTTTCAAGTCACACATATTTAGACAGGTAGGCAGACACATAGACAAGGATAGGCCACTAGAATGGTGAAGAGGAGCAGGTTCAAGTGCATTAAGGGTTGTAGATGAGATAAACTGCAAACATTTACCAGGAGTGGGGTTCGAACCCACGAGGACATACGTCCATTGGGTCTTAAGTCCAACGCCTTAACCACTCGGCCATCCAGGGTACAGAAGAAGCCCATTCTGCATCCACAGTACCCCAGAAGAAATATATGAGTAAACATTTGTTTACATATGACAACCTTTTTGCCTCCAAGCAATTCTGAAAGGAGATTTTGATTCCAGAAGAAGGTATCAATTATAATGATGTAAGAAACTACTTAAACACTTTGAGCTGCATTGTTTTGTATGAAAGATGCTATACAAATAAAGTTTCTTCTTCTTTTTATTAAACAGCTGACTGTGAAATGTCTGAGAGAAATGTGGGGATCATCGATAGCTATGTTTGAACATTAAGCCTTTCCTTTGCCTCCAGTGGGTTGCAATGGAAAGGATAGCGTTACATTTACATTAGTCATTTAGCAGACGCTTTTATCCGAAGTGACTTACAAGGATGTATACACATTTTTACATTTTACACTGATGGCACATTGTACATCAGGAGCAGTTAGGGGTTCAGTGTCTTGCTCAAGGACGCTTCGACAGGGAATTGAACCAACAACCTTCTGCTTACTAAACAACTTCTCTACCTCCTGTACCACTCATGGCATAGTATAGCACTTTGCATTTCAGCTTTTCTGATAGGAGATGATATCTACGACATGTAAGATGTCAGGCAAACGTGGTGTTCAATGATCGCTATTTTGGAACATTAAGCCATGTTAAACTCTTTTCTTGTAATCAATGGCGTCAATGGATTTAGGGATGTTGATCTGTTAAAGACCAAACGTTTACCAGGAGTGGGGTTCGAACCCACGAGGACATAAGTCCAACGCCTTAACCACTCGGCCATCCTGGTACACAGAAAGGTTTTTATGGTAGTTGTCATGTGTCATAGAGCGGGTTTAAGACAAGTCTGACGTGAGGAGGGTTCAAAACAGCATGGGGGGACCCCACTGGATTCCTCTCTGAAGATCATAGGCAGTGACAGTAGACTGTGCCTTTAACCCCATCCTGTCCTTGTCTAGACTAACCCTTTAATTATGTTCCTGTGGCTCAGGTGGTAGAGCAAGGTAGCCACTGAGAACACCCAGATCACTGGAGCGTTTCCAGGGAGCGCAGAGGCTAAACGCCTTTAAACGTTTATGGTTAGCATGACAGATGAAAGAGTCAGAGCTCCAGACCAGACGCCCAGCTCTGATGGCAGAGGGGTAAAGGTGCGTTTGGTATCCACGGAGGGTTCCTTGCAGAGGTTCAAACCTAAAATGTTCACATAAAAATCTTGGATTGAATGTGAATCGGAAACTGACCTGACCTCTACTTACCAGCAGTGGGGTTTGAACACAACCCAATGGCTCTTAAGTCCAACGCCTTTCAAGTCACACACATTTAGACAGGTAGGCAGACACATAGACAAGGATAGGCCACTATAATGGCGAAGAGGAGCAGGTTCAAGTGCATTAAGTAGATTGGTAGGTTGTAGATGAGATAAATGCCAAACATTTACCAGGAGTGGTGTTCAATGATCGCTATTTTGGATCATTAAGCCATGTTAAACTCTTTTCTTGTAATGGGCGTCAATGGATTCAGGGATGTTGATCCGTTAAAGACCAAACGTTTACCAGGAGTGGGGTTCGAACCCACGAGGACATACGTCCATTGGGTCTTAAGTCCAACGCCTTAACCACTCGGCCATCCTGGTACACAGAGAAGGTTTTTATGGTAGTTGACGTGTGTCATAGAGCTAGTTTAAGACAAGTCTGACGTGGGGAGGGTTCAAAACAGCATGGGGGGACCCCACTGGATTTCAAGTCCAGTTGAGTCCATCGGATTCCTCCCGGCCATCACAATGACTCCTGCTGGACTGAATGGAGAGATGAGAGTTCATGGAGTTAAATTGATATACACTTCCAATAACATTCATAGGGGTTCACGATACTCTAATAACAATTGATTAGTACATTGATAACAAGCTATGATAAGGCTTAGTATGCTGGGTAAACAATGATGACTGAAAGCTGATGGAAGAAGGTAGCCCACATGAAATATACATTCTACTAAAGAAAAAAAAACATGATGTTGCCCTTGGTTATATAGTCAGACAGGCAATCAAAGGCAGAGTCCTTCATGTATCATTCTTGCTCTTGAAGGGCTAAACTCAACTCCTTGAGACATACTTATGGCTAAGGACACTCTCTAAATGAAAGACAAGAAATTCACATTCAGATCAGACCGACCCACTCTCCCTTTACTCTGTCCCACCCAGAGTTCTGAAGGGGACACAGAGTTCTGAGGGGGGACACAGAGTTCTGAGGGGGACACAGAGTTCTGAAGGGGACACAGAGTTCTGAGGGAGGACACAGAGTTCTGAAGGGGGACACAGAGTTCTGAAGGGGACACATAGATCTGAGGGGACACAGAGCCACTCTATCCTGAGGGGGATACAGAGTCCTGAAGGGGACACAGAGCCAATCTCTCCTGAAGGGGACACAGAGCCACTCTCTCCTGAGGGGGATACAGAGTCCTGAAGGGGACACAGAGCCAATCTCTCCTGAAGGGGACACAGAGTTCTGAGGAGGACACATAGTTCTGAGGGGGCTCACAGAGTCCTGAAGGGGACACAGAGGGGGACCTCCACTCTCCTAGTGTCCCTTGCCTCTGGGTACCACTGACTGGAGACAAATGATGTGACAGATATGTCTTGTCTGGGATGTGTACGTGTGTGTGTGTGTGTGTGTGTGTGTGTGTGTGTGTGTGTGTGTGTGTGTGTGTGTGTGTGTGTGTGTGTGTGTGTGTGTGTGTGTGTGTGTGTGTGTGTTTGTAGAATGGGTTTGGGCCCTGATGTGTCGTTTGTGGAAGGGTGTGTGTGTGTGTGTGGGTCATTTGTGGAAGGGTGGTGCTTTAGTTGGCCTCTTCTGTGAGTGTGTGTGTGTGTGTATAGAGTGTGTTTGGGTCCTGGTGTGTCGTTTGCGTGTGCCTGT
>NC_045174.1:18702845-18705345 GCF_900700415.2 Clupea harengus | reverse complement strand
ATGGACACACCCACACCCTCTCTCTCTGTCTTTCTCTCACACACACACACACACACACACACACACAAACACAGACACAAACACACACACATACACTCACTCAACACACACACACATACACTCACTCAACACAGACACACATACACACACACTTACAGTCACTCAACACACACACACACACACACACACACACACACACACCCCTGGCCCATTTTTTATCCATCTATCCATCCATTTGTCCATCCTGAGGTGCACAGACCAAAAAAGAGGATTGAAGGGACCTGGAATGGGCACCACCACCTCCACTATGCCCCGCTGAACTCCAAAGCCGGCTGCCGTCACACACACACACACACACACACACACACACACACACACACTCACACACACATGCACACATGCACAGACAGACACACGCACACACACACACACACACACAGACACACACACACACACTCTATGCCCCGCTGCACTCCAAAGCCTGCTGCTGTCCCCTTCTCCCCACTCAAAGGTGTGTGTGCAGGACACTGGCTTTGTGTCCGCTGTTGTAGCGTGATGCCTAGCCCACAATGACCACAAAAAGACAGGCACCGCCCCCACCTACTCCACGCCTGTTACAGCAGGAGGCTACCGCACCAGCAAGAGTGTGTGTCAGGGTGTGTGTGTGTGTGTGTGTGTGTGTCAGGGTGTGTTTGTGTGTGTGTGTGTGTGTGTCAGGGTGTGTGTATGTGTGAAGGGAGTCCTTTTTCAGTGCCACTACCACCTGCCCCCTTCATACAAACACACACACATACACACACACACACACACACACACACACACACAAACACACACGTACACACACGTACACACACGTACACACACACACACACCTCTTTTTTCAGGTTTTAACTCCATCACCCTGAAACGCCCATCCAAGGATGCCAGCCCATTGTGTCATTGTCTCTTGTACTGATGGATTTTAGGAAACACTGATGAAGGGGGGCGAAGGGTTGGGTACACACACACACACACACACACACACACACACACACACACACACACACATTGGAAACACTGATGAAGGGGGGTGAAGGGTTGGGTAAGGACAAACAAAAGGCTTCTGGCCGTGACTACAAAATTAGCTTCTGTACCGGTGAGAGTGGCAAGAAGAACACAGAGACAGAGGACTTTCTCTTTTCTAACACACACACAGAGAGAGAGAGAGAGAGAGAGAGAGAGATTTAAAAAGAAAGAATGCAAACCTAGCTAGTACTAACGAACAACATCAGTGTTCTAATACAACAAACAAATATAACAAATATGGGCACACTTAAGATAACTGAGCTTCAGGAACAAAAACACTTACTCACATAAAATAGTGAAGAGTTTAAAACAAAGCACCTCTCAAGCACCAGCCCTAACCAGCAATATGCCACCAGTGAGAGTCAGTTAGTAAAGGATATCACCATGGACACCAGTAAGAGTGGGTTAGTGAAGGATATCAGCACCAGTAAGAGTGGAGTTAGTGAAGGATATCAGCACCAGTAAGAGTGGAGTTAGTGAAGGATATCAGCACCAGTGAGAGTGAGTTATTGAAGGATATCAGCCCTAACCAGCAATATGACACCAGTGAGAGTGAGTTAGTGAAGGATATCAGCACCAGTGAGAGTGGGTTAGTGAAGGATATCACCATGGACACCAGTAAGAGTGGAGTTAGTGAAGGATATCAGCACCAGTGAGAGTGGAGTTAGTGAAGGATATCAACACCAGTGAGAGTGGGTTAGTGAAGGATATCAGCACCAGTAAGAGTGGAGTTAGTGAAGGATATCCTCATGGCTGTGATTCGGGCCGCAGGCTGAGTGCTGCAGGTAATCGCACTAATTTGTCCCCTCACCTGTCTCACGGTACACGTTTCATGTTCATTTGTATATTCCTTCTTCTCCATTCATTCGCTCCCTTTCCTCAACTGATAAATGTGATGTTATAAAGCCACTGCCTGACATTCTGCTCTCTCACTTTGAAGGAATGAAATGTTGACATTGTTCAATTGAACGGTTAAAGTATACTAAACGTGGAGTGATCATTAGTGGTGAAGGGTCCGAGTGGGGTTGTGCCAGGATATCATGACTAGTCTTTACTGGTCTTTACCTCTCTGCCTTACTCTAAGGCTTTGGGGCTGTTCGAAATGCAAGGCTGTGCTGTTAGACACAGCTGATCTCCATAGCCCATGGCAATCAATGAACAACAGGGAGATCAGGGGGAGAATGAAGAGGGATGAGGAAGAGAGATCAGGTGGAGAATGAGCAGGGATGAGGAAGAGGAAGGGAGATCAGGTGGAGAATGAGCAGGGATGAGGAAGAGGAAGGGAGATCAGGTGGAGAATGAGCAGGGATGAGGAAGAGGAAGGGAGATCAGGTGGTGAATGAGCAGGGATGAGGAAGAGGAAGGGAGATCAGGTGGAGAATGAGCAGGGATGAGGAAGAGGAAGGGAGACTTCTGCCATACCAGAGCAGGGGAC
>NC_045174.1:18692845-18695345 GCF_900700415.2 Clupea harengus | reverse complement strand
AGATTCGACAGGCCAGTGATGGGCTTAGCGGAGTTTTACAACAATAGCGTTAATGTCACAGCTTTTATTTATATTCACAAAGAATAAATATCCCCTCCAAAGCCACTGCCGTTCATCCTTCTATCAGGGCATCAGTCATTATGGGCACGACTCTCCCGTGCCAACGCAAGCGCCCTTTTCAGCCAACACATTGACTCCCGCGCCATGAAGGCACTATATCGGGGTGATACTTTTGTAAACACAATTAACGCGTTTTCTGCCCTTGACTTAACCGCTTTTCAGCTACGCGATTCTGAAGGCTGTAGTAAGTCAAGCGCCACAGACAAGGCGAAACATCATCTTGCCTTTTTGTGTCAACGGTAGGCATATCTCTAACATTTGAATTGAACTTATTTTTATACATGTACCAGTACGGACGTTACAAAAGCACACTATTTCTGTGTCAAATTTAGATTTTCGTCGACTGAAATGAGTGAAAGTACATTATTTTTAGTCTGCAGCTATCTGTGGTATTAGAAAAATCACCAGCAAATGTAAACGAAGGTAGCATATTAGGCCAACATGTTAATCACATGATCCAACATGTTAATCACATGATCTTGTGAACAAGCCTGCTAAGCAATTCGTTCAATTAGAAGAAAAATCAATAATGTCAATTAAAGACGGAAAAAAAAGAGTGCCAAGTGTAAAGAAGAAGGCTCAGAGTGTTCCGATCTTGTTTGAATATACTGGAGCTCACTGCCGCACAGTGCATCCAGTGACTTCGACTCGATCGTGAAGCCATCGTTAGTATTTGGTCCTGTATTTGGCCCCACACAATTAGGTGTCAGTAGAAAGATTTTTTTAAGTAGAGAAATGAAGGAAGGTTCTAGTTAGCCTTACGAGCCTCCTGTCACTCAAAAGCACAACAGGTCTGATGCACATCCCTAAAGTCATATGCAGTCATCGGTGGCGAGCTCTGTGATTACTTGATTTCTACTGAGTGTGGAAGGCGTGAACTACACACGATCTTGAGCTGGGACGTTGAATTGTTCATTTAATTCTTTGTTTGTGTGAGGTTGTTACTAGTACAGTTCAACCCTTGCTTTCATGTTTTCCATGGATTTTAAAGGTTTGATGGGGAATTCCATGTTCCACGTTTTCATGACAACCAATGTAAACAATGTTATGACTCAGTCTGCTTTTATTTGAAATAAATCACGCTTCTTTCATGAGCGCGCCGTCATTCTGAAGTTCAGTGCTGTGGGTGTGATCGGAGCGTGTCGGGGGGAATACGGGTGTAACTGGAGGCGTTTAAATAAAGCGCCCTGTATGAAATATATACATTATATGAATTAGACCTTTCTGGAGTTAGTGGGGTTGAAGAGAAGTTCTCAGAGACTTTACTTTAAATGCAGCTTATTGCTTCTGAAACTCTTCTGAAACAGTGAGGTGTCCCTCACTGCCATGATGTAACTGGGGAACAATTCTCAACCCCCCCCCCCCCCCACCACCACCACCACACATAACAGACAAAACTGGCGGCTTCTCATCCTCCTCTTCCTCCTCCTCTTCTCCTCCCTTTCTCTCTCCTTCCATCTCCTGTCAGCGTTGCCTCAATCCCCCATGTGTCCAGCCAATGCCCCGCTTATCTGTTGAACGCTTGTTTCATGTGTCTCTCATCCTCCTCTTCCTCCTCCTCTCTCCTCCCTCCCCCTCTTCCTCCTCATCCCCTCTGCTCCTCGTCCTCCTCTCTTATCCCCTCGCTCCTCTCTGCTATCGTCTCCTGGCCTGCCCTGGGTCCTGTTTGAAGGGATTTACAGAGCTGGATTGCTAATCCTGACTTTGAACATGAACATGTGTGTGAATGTGTGTGTCTGTGTGTGTGTGTGTGTGTGTGTGTGTGTGTGTGTGTGTGTGTGTGTAATGTACATGAGTAAGTATGTGCGTGTATGCATGTGGGTGTGTGTGTGTGTGTATGCATGTGTGTGTGTGTGTGTGTGAGTATGTGTGTGTGTGTGTGCGCTACTGGATTGAGGGTGGTGTTCTTTTCTTATGGTAATGGCCGAGAGGAGGGAAAAGCCCTGATGAAAATGCCACTAGGGTTTATCTCAGTATGGACAGCCTCACTGGGGGGTTGGCAGGACAGGAAGGAGTGTGTGTGTGTCAATGTGAATGTGTGTGTGTGTGTGTGTGTGTGTGTGTGTGTGTGTATGTGTGTGTATGTGTGTGTGTGTGTGTGTGTGTGTGTGTGTATGTGTGTGTGTGTGTATGTATGTGTGTGTGTGTGTGTGTGTGTGTGTGTGTGTGTGTGTGTGTGTGTGTGTGTGTGTGTATGTGTGTGTGTGGGTGGGTGGGGGGTCTGGGCTAGCAAACTGGAATGGAAAAGGTCCAAAGGCTGGCAACTGGAAAAGGCGAGTGAATTTGTGCTGTTGATAAGCAGCGGTATTTCAGCTTTGTGGTTTGTGTTTATGGGGAGTAGAATTGTTTGTATAAAGAGATGTGCATGTGTATATGTGTG
>NC_045174.1:18672895-18675395 GCF_900700415.2 Clupea harengus | reverse complement strand
CTTTATGTTCAGAATGTCAGTTATGAGACAGATAGAGATGGAGGGAGGGAGGGAAAACAAAAAGAGAGAAAATAAAAAAAATCGCAGATGAAGGTTAAAGTTGTTGTCATGTTAATGTGTCCATGTGAAGCTCATGCGTGTGTGTGAGAGTGTGAGTGTGTGTGTGTGTGTGTGTGTGTGTGTGTGTGTGTGTGTGTGTGAGTGTGTGTGTGTGTGTGTGTGTTCCCATCTGCTGTAGTTCTGGGAGGAATGGAAACAAAAGGCTGAGGAAGTGGAAGTGTGCCGCATCTCTCCAGCACTCAATAAAGACAACATCTCTCCTTTCTCCATCTCTTTATTCTCCATCTCTCCATTCTCCATCTCTTCTTTCTCCTCTCCTGCTTGCTCAGAACACACTCACACAGATCATATACACACTCACAGATCATACACACTCACACAGACCATACACACACTCACAGATCATACACACACTCAGGGGATCATACACACACACAGATCATACACACACTCACAGATCATACACACACTCACACAGATCATACACACACTCAGGGAATCATACACACACTCAGGGGATCATACACACACTCGGGATCATACACACACTCAGGGGATCATACACACACTCAGGGGATCATACACACACTCACAGAACAAACACACACTCAGGGGATCATACACACACTCAGGGGGTCATACACACTCACACAGACCATACACACACTCACAGATCATATACACATTCACACAGATCAAACACACACTCAGGGATCATACACACTCACAGATCATACACACACTCACAGATCATACACACACTCAGGGGATCATACACACACTCACAGATCATACACACACTCACACAGATCATACACACACTCAGGGGATCATACACACACAGATCATACACACACACACAGATCATACAAACACTCAGGGAATCATACACACACTCACAGATCATACACACACTCACACAGATCATACACACACTCACAGATCATACACACACACACACAGATCATACACACTCAGGGGAGGGGTGTGTGTGATCAGGGCTGCTATTTTATGGGTCTAGATCATCTATCAGAGTTTTGTTTGCATTAGGAACTCTGTTTAAATGGCAGAGTAGAGAACCAGTGACTTTCAGATAGATACTCTTTATGCCCCCATGGGCCAGTTATGACTGGCTGACTGTGTGTGTTCTTTTGCATGTGTAAAAATGTGTGTGTGTGTGTGTGTGTGTGTGTGTGCGTGTGTGTGTGTGTGTGTGTGTGTGTGCGTGTGTGGTGTGTGTGTGTGTGTGTGTGTGTGTGTGTGTGTGTGTGTGTGTGTGTGTGTGTGTGTGTGTGTGTGCGTGTGCGTCAGCACTGCTCTGTCTCATCAGTGATTGCAACATGTGGAAGAGGTGTTTGTGTTATTGTTGTTTAATTCTGTTTGTGTGTGTTTGTGTTATGGTTGTTTAATTCAGGTTGTGTGTGTTTGTGTTATTGTTGTTTAATTCTGTTTGTGTGTGTTTGTGTTATGGTTGTTTAATTCAGGTTGTGTCTGTTTTTGTTATTGTTATTTAATTCTGTTTGTGTGTGTTTGTGTTATGGTTGTTTAATTCTGTTTGTGTGTTTTCTGTAGAAATGCATGAAGTTTAACGTGGAGGTTCCCATGTGTTTGTGTGTTTTCTGTAGAAATGCATGAAGTTTAACGTGGAGGCTCCCATCTGGCTGTCGAAGCAGCGCATCCTGTGCACGCTCAACCAGAGTCTGAAGGACGTGCTCAACTACGGCCTCTTCCTGCCCGCCCACAATGGCAAGGCCGGCAAGTTCCTGGACGAGGAGCGCATGCTGGCGGACTACCCCCTCCCCTCAGTCACCCCCCTGCCCTACCTGGAGGTCAGTAACACACCTCACCCCCCCCCTCCCCTCAGTCACCCCCTGCCCTACCTGGAGGTCAGTAACACACCTCACCCCCCCCCTCCCCTCAGTCACCCCCTCAATCACCCCCTGCCCTACCTGGAGGTCAGTAACAGACCTCACCCCCCCCCCCCTCAATCACCCCCTGCCCTACCTGGAGGTCAGTAACAGACCTAGCCCGATCTCTCTCTCCCTCTCTCACACTCTCTTTCTCTCTCTCTTTCTGTGTGTTTCTCTCTCTCTCTCCCTCTTTCTTTCTCTCTCTCTCTCTATCTCTCTCTGTCTCTCTGTTACTGTCTCTCTCTCTTCCTTTCTCTCTCTTTCTCTCTCTCTCTTTCTCTCTATGTATCTCTCTCTCTGTTTCTGTGTCTCTCACTCTCTCTCTGTCTATCTCTGTGTGTCTCTCTCTCTGTCTATCTCTGTGTGTCTCACTCTCTATCTATTAAACTCAAACAAGCTGTGTATGACCAAAGCAATGCAATGACTCCAACAGTATAATGCATCATACATTGTGATAGGAATCATTTACTGTTACATTGTGATAGGAATCATTTTATTAAAACATTTACTGTTACATTGGTGTAGGAATC
>NC_045174.1:18665395-18667895 GCF_900700415.2 Clupea harengus | reverse complement strand
TTTCTTTTCTTTCTTTTGTTGATTTGTTTTTGGGGGCTATGCAGTTTTTTCTCTTTTATTACACCGATGAGTGAGATTCGCATTGCCTCATTAAATATGAATGGTGCGAGGGACCGTTCTAAACGAGCGCAGTTATTTGAACTAGCAAAGCAGAAACGTTTTGACGTTGCTCTGCTGCAAGAGACTCACAGTGATGCGGGTAACGCTGCTGACTGGGCTGTGGAGTGGGATGGGCTCTCTCTGCTAAGCCACAACACTTCCATTAGTGGTGGTGTTGCCATTTTATTTAGTAAGAGTTTTACCCCAGTATCATACGACGTTGTGGAGGTACTGAAAGGTAGACTCTTAAAAGTCAGAATTCGTTTTGAAAATTATGTGTTGGTTTTTATCTGTGTGTACGCGCCAACAAAAGCCACAGAAAGACTGTCTTTTTTAGACACACTGTCCACTGTTTTATTTGACTGCAATAGTGAGGAATATTTATTTGTGGGTGGAGATTTCAATTGTACAGAGCGTATTATAGATCGCAATCATACTGAGCCTCATATGCTTTCCCGAAAGAACCTTATTCAGGTTATTAAGACACATGAACTCAGTGATGTATGGAGGAATTTTCATGGCGAGCAGAGACAATACACATGGGCCCACGCTTATGATATACTTTTTCATTAGCTAGGCTAGACAGGTTTTACAGTTTTAAACACCATCTCAACATTTTTAGAAACTGTTTGATTACGCCTGTAAGTTTCTCAGACCACAGTCTAGTACAGTGTGTAGTAACTTTAAGGCATCTTAAGCCAAGGAGTGCGTATTGGCACTTCAACACAAATTTGACACAAGACAAATATTTTAAAGATGTGTTTAAACTCTTCTGGGATGATTTTAGAACACAGAAATCATCTTTTAAATCCTTACAACAGTGGTGGGATGTTGGGAAAATACAAATCCAACAGTTGTGTAAGCAGTACACTCATAATATCACAAAGGACATAACTCGGTCTATAGAGACTTTGGAAGAGTTACTTGAAGCTCAAGATCTAGCTTATAACAATGGTCACGATCACATTGAGAATTTGATGGCAAAAAGAAGTGCTTTAGCTGATCTGTTGGGTACTAAGGTGAATGGTGCGCTGGTCAGATCACGGTTTCAGGGAGTTGATCAAATGGATATGCCATCTAAGTTTTTTTTAATCTGGAAAAGAAAAATGGCCAGAGGAGTTAATTCACTCTCTGCGTTCAGAAACTGGAGCCTTACTTTCAGATGCTTCGGGAATTCGGAACAGGGCAGTTCAATTTTATAAGGAACTATACAAGAGTGAGGTCAACGGTGAAGGGGTTACCGATAACGCGTTTTTAGATAATTTGCCTCAGGTTTCAGCCGGTACCTTAGCCGGGCTTGACACTGCTGTTACTTTGGAGGAACTGGAGAGCGCCCTTCAACTTTTGCAGGGTGATCGAGCCCCGGGCCTTGACGGCATTACGACCGAGTTTTATAAGTTTTTTGGTCGGAGGTGGGAGAAGACTTGCTGGCAGTTCTCAACGACAGCTTAGCCGGAGGGCGTCTGCCGGTGAGTTGTCGCAGAGCAGTCCTCACTCTCCTCCCTAAAAAAGGTGACCTCACGGAAATAAAGAGCTGGAGACCTGTATCACTTTTGTGTAGTGACTATAAGATTTTATCTAAAGTTTTATCCAAAAGGCTTAGCAAAGTGATGGAGCAAGTTGTCCATGCAGATCAAACGTACTGCGTACCCGGCAGATCTATAGCAGATAATGTGTCATTGATTCGCGACGTAATTGACGTCTCGAGGATATTAAAGCTTGATGTTGGCTTAATATCACTAGACCAAGAAAAAGCTTTCGATAGAGTGGAACATAAATATCTATGGGACGTTTTAGGTGCTTTTGGCTTTAGTGAAACATTCATAAGCATGCTTAAAGTCATGTACTGCGATGTGGAGAGCATCCTGAAGATTAATGGGGGATTAAGCGCTCCTTTTAAAGTTAACAGGGGTGTGAGGCAGGGATGTTCTTTATCCGGAATGCTTTATTCCCTTGCAATAGAGCCTCTTTTAAATACATTGAGAATACGTTTAAACGGTATTTCCATACCCGGGTGTATCAATCCTCTCCGTCTGTCAGCTTACGCTGATGACGTAGTTTATTGATAAATGGAGAAAGGGATATAACAGCACTTTTAAAGATACTTAATGATTTTGGGCTGGTATCATCAGCCAAAGTGAATTGGTTGAAAAGCGAGGCTTTATTGCTCGGCCAATGGTTGGCTAATGGAGTCCCTAACCTCCCAGGCGGTTGCTTTGGAAAAGGATGGTTTTAAATATCTGGGCATTTTTTTAGGAAATGACACAGTGTGCAAAAAAACTGGGAGGGTGCACTTGAAAAAGTGAAAGGGCGTCTTGAAAAGTGGAAATGGCTGCTCCCAAGAATGTCTTATAGGGGGCGTACACTCATAATTAATTTTGGTAGCATCATGTTTTTGGCA
>NC_045174.1:18640395-18642895 GCF_900700415.2 Clupea harengus | reverse complement strand
GGCCCTCTGCTTCCAAACTTTCCTCTGCAACTCGCGGCACTCCGCCGAGATCCTGTAACAAATAACAGCAAAGCCAGGGCGGGGGAACCTCCCGACACTCTCTCCTCTCTCCCCATTTATGAGGCTCCTGCTTGCTATGGCTAAATAAACCAGCTGAATTGAATTGACTGATTGAGGGATAATTAATGCAGGATTGGTAGACAAATTGCTGGTCTAGTGCAGCACCCCATTGCTTCCCTCACCTATGCTTCCCTCACATACAGTTCCTACCGCAACCTGCTCTTTACTCCCACGTACCCCCGTGACACCCCTCCCTGTTAGATCACAGTCACGTCCTCGTGACTACATGTCCTGTTTAATGTTGCTTTATCTATACCTAACTGGAGGATTTCCCAAATGTGTTCGCGTTGACCTACGGAGTGTCCCTGCAGTTGTAATGGCATCTTCTCCTAAATCTACTTCTCGTCCCCCCAGTCCTCCCATTTCCACAGAATGATGACCCACCCCAGAGTGTTGTGCAGGTTCAATGGCCCAAAAGGGCCACGGCTCATCAGGAACGGGTGTTTGTGCCAGGTACATCTCAGCTGCTGGGGTTGGCTTTGGGTGAAAGAGGCATGGCCTCAGACGATTCCGATGAATAGTGCGAATGGGCCCTTCCTTCCCTTCCGGCCTTAATCTATACACAGGAATCCCTGAGGGCAACTGCTGTACTACAAAATGGGGCATGGACTCCCAACGGTCAGCTAATTTACCCCCATTACCCCGTCTAAAGGTTCTTATCAGAACACGTTCTCCTGGAACCAAGGGACCTAACTGCGTACCTTTTTGATATTTTCCTTGCCGTGCAGCTGCTTGTGCAGCATGTGTTGAACCTTTTTGATAAGCACCTACCAAACGCTGATGGTGCCTTTGGACCCAATCTTCTACACTCACTGGTTCTTGGTTCACCCATGTGCCTTGCACTAGAACTTCCAGGGGAGCAGATGTCACAATGGGGACCAGCGGAGCCCTTCTCTCGGTGCGAGCTTTCCTTATGGAGCAGCGTTCACAGGCGGCCACCCACTTTTGACTGCATCTTCCCATTCGGGGCCAGTAGAATCTCCTTCGTAGGGCATAAAGAGTCCTTTCGGTCCCAAGGTGCCCAGCACTCGTGTGCAGTGTTTCCCACACCGACTGTCTCTCCGAAAGGGGCACCACGATCTGCTGATAAAGTTCTTGTGTATTAGAGTCCCGCATCCTACGAACCAGAACACCGTCTAGCAAGCTCAGGCGTGGCCACTGTTGTAATAAATCTCGAACTTCAGCTGGCTCCTTCTTACAGGCTTGTCCAGGGGGTTTAGTACCGGTACTTAGGAGTAGTCTCAGCCTAGCCAGGTTGGGGTCAGTGCTTTGCAGATTAATCCATCTTTGAGGCCTCCAGCCCCACTCTTCGGCCTGCACTTCCTGTTCCACGGAGTGTGAGGGTGTTTCATTGTCGGGGGGCCGGTAGGTGACCACACGCACCGCTACTTCCTCCGCCATCTCCTGTCTGGATAGAGCATCCGCATTAGTATTTTCCCTCCCAGGGCGGTACCTAAGGTCAAAGTCATAGTTCTCCAATTGAGAAATCCATCGTTGCTCCACAGCTCTAAGCCGCGCATTTGGATTTTTAAACAGTTCTTTCCAACAACACTCAATAATGTTCATACCCAGTATTGGTTCAAACTGTTGATTGCCCTGCTTATCCTTAACCACCACCACCCCACGCTGAGGTAATTCAAGCTCACCCACTTTTATGTCCAGTAGGGCATAACCAAGATAAGGTATCTCTAATCCATTAACAGCTTGCAAGGCTAACCACGAAGCATTTTTCACAGTTCCACTTTTACTGTTGGGGAGACTCCTGTAAAGGCTCTCTGGAATAAGAGTTACCTGAGATCCAGTGTCCATCAAACACTTGACAGTTACTCCATGCATATCAACTTCCACCCGTGGGCACGTGCCCACCACCTGGTTAAACTGAGCACTTTGTGGGCCTGCACTAGAAACTCCGGACACCTGACCCCTAGGGGCCGGAGGATCTAGTTTAAATCCACCTCCGCACGGGGGCAAAACCGGGCAATGTGCCCACTCAGCTGACAGTGCATGCAAATGGGTCGCCCCTGCTCATCCCACTGAAACCTAGGACGTCCACGCCTGTCCCCAGCCTGTTCTTCTGGTTGTGTCCTACTGTGGGTTACCTGGGGATCCCTGGTCCGACCAGAGGTGGTTTGGGGATAATGTTGTGTTTGTAAAGCAGGGTCTCGGGAATGGCTGCTGGACGATTGAAGTTCTTCCCGCAGGGCTCTCTGCATCTCCTTCATCTGCACGCGCATTTCCGATAGGAGTTCAGTCTTCAGTTCTGTTTTCCAATCACTCCGAGGATCAGCTGTACGAGGTGGTTCCCCTCCACGTACTGCTGCACATGTTGGGGGTTGCCATATGTTGCTCTGTCGATCACCTTCTACGTGAAGAGCTTCCT
>NC_045174.1:18617895-18620395 GCF_900700415.2 Clupea harengus | reverse complement strand
AGGCCAGATCAGGGACAGGCGCTGTCCAGGGACTTATACACAGTGGCTAAGTGTGTGTGTGTGTGTCTGTGTGTGTGTGTGTGTGTGTGTGTGTGTGTGGGGGGGGGGGGGGGGGGTGGTTGTTCGAGTCATCGCTGCGCTCAGAGTCATAAACAATAACAGGAGTGGGCGGGTGGCCATCAAACAGACCTGTGTGTTTATCTTGAACACAGAAAGCAAAAAACAAACAAACAGACAGACAAACAAACAAACAAACAAACAAACAGACAGACAGACAGACAGACAGACAGACAGACAGACAGACAAACAAACAAACAGACAAACAAACAAACAAACAAGTGAAACCAAATTCCAGATGTTGACGTTCGCATGCAAGTAAAACCCGACGGTGAGCACCATCTACACGACATAGCAGCTGACGTTGGCCTGACTTTAGGCCAGATCAGGGACAGGCGCTGTCCAGGGACTTATACACAGTGGCTAAGTGTGTGTGTGTGTGTCTGTGTGTGTGTGTGTGTGTGTGTGTGTGTGTGTGTGTGTGTGTGTGTGTGTGTGTGTAGATTTATGAGTCTGCGTTTGCTGAGGCTTAAGCAGCGTTCTCCCTTGTCTGAGCATTCCGTAAATTTGTCGAGTAAACACCCTCCGCTGCCGACACTCGGAGATCAAAGAGGCCGATGACTTACGCCGGTTGCTCATCCAGGCGTTTCTCTCTCTCTCTTTTTGCCAAATCTAAGCCTTTGTTCCCTTTTTTCTCCTCTCAGACAGATTCCTGGCAGGGCGGCGCAATCGGCACTAAGCTCAATTTCCTGAGAAGATGTTTGGCCCACGCCAAAGACAAATCAAAGAATCAGAAGAAGGCTGATTTTCATGTAATGGTTGATTTGCTTTGCAAGCATACGTTTGAAAAAAAAATTAAATGAAGAATAGGTGGAGAGACAAAGAAAAGAACTGGAAACAAATCAAAAAAAGAGGAGAAGAAGAAGAGGAGGAGGTGAGGAGGAGGGGGGGTTATTTTCTCTGCTCACTGAGGTCTGTAACACAGAGGGATTTAGTGAGGGTTAGAGAAGGGAAAGAAACGAGAGAACAGTGTCAGTGTGTGTGTGTGTGTGTGTCTGTGTGTGTGTGTAGTGGAGGGGTGAGGGTTTGAGGAGGTAAAGAAAGGAGAGAACCTTGTCATTCACCTCCTCTCCCACTTTCTCCCCTCACGTCTCCACACACACACGCGCACGCACACACACACACACACACACACACACACACACACACACACACACACATCATAGCCCAAATCCCCTGGGCCACATTCCTATTTCCTATTTCCCACTTCCTATTTCATTTGAATCTCTGATGCACAGACTGTCTTTCTTCAAAGGCTCAGCTCCCGATTCGAACACAACAGACAAATTAACTTTGTTTACCTGATTGGCTCCTATCGTTTTCAAAAACAATCGAACGTCTGGCCTTAACAAGTGTCTCCGAGAAACAGCGGTCCATGTTAATCGAATTAACAGACAACAAACGAGGTTAGCCATCAAACTTGATTGGCTTCGTCTTACGAAGACAATGCTGACAAAGATAGCTATGTGAGCCCAGTCTCAATCTAAAGCTTTCTTTTCTTCCGGATCAATCTGCCGGCCATTCAGGAACAAGAAAGCGGTGCAGACAAAAAGAGACAAGACAAAAACATCAAAAAGTAATCAATTTATTCTACGAAAACCAGATGATTTCTTTTTGTGACATTTTGTTTTCATGGTATTGTTCCAAGGGAAAAAAACATAGCAGTTCAATCAACTTAATACGAAGGCCCATGGTGATTATATTTTTCATTCATGTGCATAAAAATGATAAAGTCAAAGTCAAATCACTCCAAAGACGGTGTTTGCCAGCTCACAAATAAAACTAGTTACCATCTGCCTCCTCTCTGGCAAAGTATCCCTAACCCCACACTTTACAAACCCACCCCGTCGTCTGTACCTGCCCCAAAATACCCCAGATGCTGCAAAAGACTACCAAGGGAGAATGATGATTAGAGGGTGTCTCCACGCTGAAATAAACTCCAGAAATCCTGACTATGTGTTTCAAGTTTGGCGTGCTCATTAGATTCTATCAATGATCAAACAACCACAGCCAGATCGTGCTCTTAAAGTCTTCAGATGTGGCTCAACATCTGTCTGATTTTAGCCAAGTGCAAACTGACACAAGACGAGATGAGACGAGACGATGCGAGACTCGCGAGGTGAGACAAGACGAGCACAGAGCACAGGCCACACAGGAAACTTTATTCCCTGTTCACCTTGCCCCCACAAACCAGGCCACGACACCAGCAGATATTCAGATTGATTTGATCATCGCCTGGGGATCGCTTCACCTTTTCAAGAAGGACCTCCTGTCCCCCACCCACTCCGCTTACTGAAGATTCATTCTGGTCGTTAACGAAAGCTCTCCTGCTCCAACGTCTCGCAGACCGGAAAAATCCGGCATTTTTCTTACATCCGTTGGA
>NC_045174.1:18607895-18612895 GCF_900700415.2 Clupea harengus | reverse complement strand
TTCTTGCTTTTCCTTTCTGTTCAGGGGGAGTTCTAATTGTCCCGATGTTGTTTTCTTCCAGTTTCTCTCTCTCTCTCTGTCTCTCTCTCTCTCCCTCTCTATCTTTCTCTCTCTCTCTCTCTCTCTCTCTTGACATGTGGTGCCTCTACAGATGGTCTGTGCCAATTTGTTCTAATAATAAACTGAACTCCTCAGCCTTGGTTTATTTAACAGAGAGTGGGCTTACAGACAAGCCAAGCTAATTAATTCATTTTCCACTGTCAGACCCAAGCCTTCAGAGACCTGGTGCCAAACATTACAAAGCTCTTCTCCACGGACGGCAAATGTAATCATTTACATATAAATTAGACTGCTGATACAGATTTTAGATAAATTGAAATTGATGATTTAATTTAGTCGTGTCTTTTTTTTTTCTTCTGTTGTCCGATTAGTTGGGCTGCATCCTTGTAAGAGTTGCCATGGGATTCTTGATGTGCCTCATCATCTCACGGTGTGATGCATTCTGGGTGTGTGTGTTCTCTGTGTGTGTGTGTGTGTGTGTGTGTGTGTGTGTGTGTGTGTGTGTTCTGTATGTGTGTGTGTGTTCTGTGTGTGTGTGTGTTCTGTGTGTGTGTGTGTGTTATGTCTGTGTGTGTGTGTGTGTGTGTGTGTGTTCTGTGTGTGTGTGTGTGTGTGTGTGTTATGTCTGTGTGTGTGTGTGTGTGTGTGTGTGTTCTGTGTGTGTGTGTGTTCTGTGTGTGTGTTCTGGCGCAGTTTGCCCCTGTTCATTTTGGAGGAACATGTTGACCACCAAATAGTTTTATTTCTCAGAATCATAATGGAGAACTTTGTGACAGAAGTTGGTGCGGTCACGGTTTTTGTGATGTGTGTTTACTGTCTAAACACAGGAGGTGAATAATTAAAAACAAAGAAAGTTATAAATGAGGTAGATTCCTGTGGCTAACTCTAGTTGACAAGAGAGGCTAACTTCTCCAATAGTCTAACAGCTAACCTTGCCATTTTGTACAGATCTCCTGACACTAACACTTGATTTCAGGACTCTAACCTCTGCCTCTCTCTCTCTCTCTCTCTCTCTCTCTCTCTCTCTCTCTCTCTCTCCTCACTCTCTAGTTTTCAGGCAGGAGTATCCAGTGTGTGCCTTCTTCTAACTGCTAAAAGGCAATCAGATCTGAAGTAGGGTTATGGCCTCTGCCTGTGTTGAGACTGTGTGTGTGTGTGTGTGTGTGTGTGTGTGTGTGTGTGTGTGTGTGTGTGTGTGTGTGTGTGTGTGTGTGTGTGTGTGCATGGAGTATGGACTGTGGGGACCAGCGAGACTGTGTGTGTGTGTGTGTGTGTGTGTGTGTGTGTGTGTGTGTGTGTGTGTGTGTGTGTGTGTGTGTGCATGGAGTATGGACTGTGGGGACCAGCGAGACTGCTCGGAATGGACTCCATTATTATCACTTCTTCATTCCTGATCGTTCGCTGAAATTGCATTTTAGCCAAGAAAGAAAGGAAAAGTTACTGGCCGCCTCTCTCTCTCTCTCTCTCTCTCTCCCTCTCTCTCTCTCTCACTCTGTCACTCTGTCTCTCTCTCTCTCTCTCTCTCTCTCTCCCTCTCTCTCTCTCACTCTGTCACTCTGTCTCTCTCTCTCTCTCTCTCTCTCTCTCTCTCTCTCTCTTCTCTCTCTCTCTTCCTGAGGGGGAGGGTTGCTGTGCCAAGTTACTGATGAGGGGAATGTGTGCTATTAAAGGTGTGTGGGGGTCAGATCTTCTTTTTAGTCGGTGGGAAAATGGACGCCTTGTGATTGAGGGTCAGGGTTTGGTGGTGTTGTACTGATGTCATTTTGTGACAACGAATGATACCGATTTAATAAAGGAGTGTTAAAACCTCTCTCTCTCTCTCTCTCTCTCTCTCCTCTCTCTCTCTCTCTCTCTTGTTCTTTTTATAACAAGTGCTTCTTTGGTTGAGTTGGCCACAAGGGAATCAAGCCCTATGCATTGCAATGCAGAGTTTAAAGTACTATTAAATAAATAAACGAACTTCAGTATAATTCATGGGAGTTCCTCTGAAAAGAATAAAACTAAAATGTAACAACTTTGTCCTTAAATATCATGAGATTTTGTCTCAGGCCTAAACTTGCGGTCATAAAATCCTTAGAGGTCTATTTTCTAGTGGTGGGAAGCTCATTTTTTTGTTCTTGTTGTTAATATGCCTTTAAAGCTCTGCAAGTTTTTGTTCTATAATCATAAAAAGAACACCCCAAGAAACCTTTAATCTTCTACATATATGCCACTTGTGCATCAAAGTTTTTTAGTTAGAGGAAAAATACAAAACATATCAAGGCATGTCAGACTACCTAAAAAAGTCTAACAGTCCCCTAAGGGTTAATGAGCAGGGGTTCTCTGTGTCCCTTTCCAGCAAGTCACTCTATGGAAAGATACCAACGAAGAATGTCACACACAGAATGACACACACAGAGTGACACACACAGAATGACACACACAGAATGACACACACAGAATGACACACACAGAGTGACACACACAGAATGACACACACAGAGTGACACACACAGAATGACACACACAGAATGTCACACACAGAATGACACACACAGAGTGATGTTACAGAGCAAAGAGGGGAGGAATGAACCATCAGTCCATCCAGTTAGCCTGACAGAGACCAAAACATCCAAGATGTCCGCCACGCCACAGTAAAACCCCAACACAAACGAGTGCAACTCGTGATTTGACACCATTAAGTAATGTATTCAAGTACAAATGAGGAGAGAGAGAGGAGGGAGAGAGAAAGAGAGAGAGGGGGATAGGAGGATAGAGGGAGAGAGGAAGAGAGAGAGAGGGAGAGAGGAAGATAGAGGGAGAGAGGGAGGGAGAGAGAGAGAGAGAGAGAGAGGAAGAGAGAGAGAGAGGGAGAGAGGAAGATAGAGGGGAAGAGAGGATGACAGAGAGAGAGAGAGAGAGAGAGAGAGGGGGAGAGAGAGAGGGAGAGAGGAAGAGAGAGAGAGGGACAGAGGAACACACTCTCCCTCAGGCATGGCAGTGGGCGGTAATTTGGCTGATTAGGCGGCCGATCCTGGTTTTCACAGAGAGGGATTTCGGTTGATCTGACAGCTTAAATGCATCAGGCGAGGAAAGGAGGGGAAGAAAAGGAGGGGGAGAGAGAAAGGGATGGAGGGATAGAGGAAGGGGGGAGAAAGGAAAGGGAGAGAGACGGGGAGAGAGAGGGAGGGAGGGAGGAATGGATGGAGGGCAGTGTAATGAGGGGCCAACAGCTGGGAGATGGAAAGGGCCCAGGACAGAAGAGATGGAAAGATGGACTGAGAGACAGAGAGAGAGAGAGAGAGAGAGAGAGACTTTTTGTTGTATAATACTTCTTCACTGAGTTTTAATATGGCCATCATGAGTATAAATTACATGCAGACACACACACACGCACACACAAGAGAGAGAGAGAGAGAGGGAGAGGGAGAGGGAGAGAGAGAGAGGGAGAGGGAGGGAGGGAGAGAGAGAGAGAAAAAGAGAGAGGGCGAGAGACTCATAACAGGCTAATGGTGACATAATGAAGGACAAAGCAGGACCACTTTCTTCCTTCCCTCTTATTAAACAATGAAGAGCAGCGTATCATAGTGGGTAAATACCATACACCAACTCTGTCTTTGGTATCATAGTGGGTAAATACCATACACCAACTCTGTCTTTGGTATCATAGCGGGTACCATACACCAAGTCTGTCTTTGGGAGGTCCTCAGTGTTAAGGACACTTCCTGCAAAGCCCTGCTGGAAAAACTGAAGAAATTTCATTTCAGTGTTATACTCTATAATTTTGTTTCAAGAATCCCGTGTTACAATTCCAAAGGATTCGTCACGGATATTTGTAGCTTCGGACGTGTCTTTGGATCGTTTCCCAAGGCCTGGTGATCACACCTTAAAGTACCACTTCTGACACAACTAAAGAGATGGTCAGAACACTATAACTAGCTATTAAACTAGTCATGTAAGGCATTTCAAACCTTTAGTTTGTGGTGATTATGATACCCATTCAATGTCATTGGACGTAGATGTTTGGCAGCGTACATTACAAAGAAACTATTTGCCCCTACACCTCGGTTTCCACTTAAAACAAAGGGCTGTTTCTTTTAAATGGGATAAGAAACCCCTTCAGTGTGGTTTCACCCACAGAACAGTGTGTATGAATGTCTGTTGGGTTTACGTGGTGTGTGTGTGTGTGTGTGTGTGTGTGTGTGTGTGTGTGTGTGTGTGTGTCTGCCCTGCGGTGATATCAGATGAGCAGGAGAGTGCCATTTGGAGAGCTTGATGCCCACTACCCCTCGATCCCCGAAAGAAACGAGACACCCTACCCTAGTGTGTGTGTGTGTGTGTGTGTGTGTGTGGTGTGTGTGTGTGTATGTGTGTGTGTGTGTGTGTGTGTGTGTGTGTGTGTGTGTGTGTGTGTGTGTCTACCCTACGCAGGGAGCGCACACAATGGAGGGCTGGGGCCAAGTGGTAGGGCCAGGGGGGTACTGGGGTTAGGCCTCAGGAAGTTGATTGGTTTGTACATTTAACAGGGATTCTTCACATCCGTGTACCACACACTGAGTGTATTTGTATGTGTGTGCTTGTGTGTGTGTGTGTGTGTGTGTGTGTGTGTGTGTGTGTGTGTGTGTGTGTGTGTGTGTGTGTGTAAGAGGGTGTGTATGTGTGTGTGGGTGTATGTGTAAACACTTTTAATTAAGTGCATCAGCTTAGACAGAACTTATGGAAACTAATTTCAGGGGTACAGCCAGTGAAGGTTAAGTTGCCAGCTGGTGTGTGTGTGTGTGTGTGTGTGTGTGTGTGTGTGTGTGTGTGTGTGTGTGTGTGTGTGTGTGTGTGTGTGTGTCTGAGACAGACACAGCCGGATAGACAGACATTGGAATTTGCAGGCTCGCACTGAGGTGGGTCTGGGCCACACACACACACACACACACACATACACACACACACACGCACACGCACACACA
>NC_045174.1:18600395-18602895 GCF_900700415.2 Clupea harengus | reverse complement strand
TGACATTTGTCACGTTAGTCCATCTTCTCTTAAAGTAGGCTACACACGTTCCGAATTCTGACACCGCAACCTCTGCATGGGTTGTACCATGCGAGGAAGTTCTCCCCTCCCAAATAGACTTGGTTAGGTCCATAGTCCGTCTTTTTCAAAAAGTTTTCTCAGATAGGCTACCGATAGCTGGGCCGGCCCTACCGCAAAGATACGCCTCAGGGAGGATGGATGGGACGAAGAGGCCAGGAGGGGCTGAAAAAGCCAGGTTGAAAAAGGCATGGGAGGAGGATGCTGCCAAATGTGCCAAGCATACCGATTTATTTTCAAGAGGACAAACACAAGTGGCAACTGGTAAAGAGAGACATAGGCCTAATGATTAGCAACGTAACTATTCGGCTAACGTTGTACCGTTAGTTAATATCGTTGTAGCGTTGTCAACCTATATCTCATGGTGTGTGTTTTCATTTTCTTTCTGTCATATCTTTCACCCGTTTCTCCCTCTCTCTGTGTCTACTCCTCTTGACCCCCCCCCCCTCTCTCAGTGTCTACTCCTCTTGACCCCCCCCCTCTCTCTGTGTCTACTCCTCTTGACACCCCCCCCCTCTCTCTCTCTGTGTCTACTCCTCTTGACCCCCCCCCCCCTCTCTCTCTGTCTACTCCTCTTGACCCCCCCCCTCTCTCTGTGTCTACTCCTCTTGACCCCCCCCCCTCTCTCTCTGTCTACTCCTCTTGACCCCCCCCCCCTCTCTCTGTGTCTACTCCTCTTGACCCCCCCCCCTCTCTCTGTCTATCAGTGAAATGTAAACTGTTCTCTCTCTCCCCAACTCAAATTCAATTGGCTCTATTGACATGACATTTGATTACATCTGTAATTATTTACTAACATTATCATCATTTCATCATTTTAATTTTCATCATCACTCTCTCATTTTATCTCTCACTCTCTCATTCTCTCTCTCTCTCTGGTTCTGTTTTCTCACCAATCACTTGTTTCTTACCCTTAAATCCCTTTTCCATAATCGTAATATTTTAATTTATATATAAATATTTCGTTGACATATTTCTAATAGAGATATTTTCTTTCGCAAGGTATCCAGGGGGCTCTTTGCCGATTCTTGTATCTTTGCAAGTCGACCTTTTGACTGTCAGAACAAAAGGGGGCAATGGCAGAAGATAAGAAAGCAAGGTTATAATATTGATAAATGTTACTTAAAGCAGGGTATTGAGGAATGTTACTAAAAGCAAGGTTATAATCTTGATAAGTGTTACTAAAAGCAATTAAACATTATGCTTTTCAATTTCTTTTCAAAAGCCAGGTAAAGGTTTTTTTTCCCCCATCTTACATGGCTATTGGTTGTGCAATATGAAAGGAATCACTCTGTCCTACTCTGACCCTTTTCTCTTTTTTTTCGGTCTCTGATTGCCTCTTGTTAAATGCCACAGTCCGTCTAAACTAACATGAATGTGTTTAGGATTGAATAATTACATGTGAGTTCCGAACGCAGATTGATCACATTAACCCGTCCGAGAAGAAGGCACCCATTCCCGAACATGCCAAAGTTTAGTCAAAACACCATTCCAGTCAGAGCGTACAAAGAAAGCACACCCAGGACAACGCCTGCTTCTTGTTCCCGCATGTCAAAGTAAACAGCTCTCCTTCAGTGCTTCCACAGTTCTCCAGAAGAAGTCGCTTACTGGAAGTGGCCTTGCCTGAGTGCCCTGAGGTCTCATGGAGCTTACTCTAGTTTACTGTTTACTGTCGCTTACTCTAGTTTACTGTTTACTGTCGTTACGATAGTTTACTATTTACTGTCGTTACGATAGTTTACTGTTTACTGTCGCTTACGATAGTTTACTGTTTACTGTCTCTTATGGTAGTTTAGTTTTTACTGTCGCTTATGGTAGTTTAGTTTTTACTGTCGCTTATGGTAGTTTAGTTTTTACTGTCGCTTACGATAGTTTAGTGTTTACTGTCGCTTATGGTAGTTTAGTTTTTACTGTCGCTTACGGTAGTTTAGTTTTTACTGTCGCTTACGCTAGTTTACTGTTTACTGTCTCTTATGGTAGTTTAGTTTTTACTGTCGCTTACGGTAGTTTCGTTTTTTATTGTCGCTTATGGTAGTTCACTGTCGCTTACGAAGGTTTAGTGTATAATGTCGCTTACGATAGTTTAGTTTTTACTGTCGCTTATGGTAGTTTACTGTTTACTGTTGTTACGATAGTTTACTGTTTACTGTCGCTTACGATGGTTTACTGTTTACTGTTGTTTACGGTAGTTTAGTTTTTACTGTCGCTTACGAAGGTTTAGTGTATACTGTCGCTTAGGGTAGTTTAGTTTTTACTGTGGCTTATGGTAGTTTACTGTTTACTGTCGCTTACGATGGTTTAGTGTTTACTGTCGCTTACGATAGTTTACTGGTTACTGTCGTTACGATGGTTTAGTGTTTACAGTCGCTTACGGTAGTTTAGTTTTTACTGTTGCTTAGGGTAGTTTACTGTTTACTGTGGC
>NC_045174.1:18580593-18582265 GCF_900700415.2 Clupea harengus | reverse complement strand
TGTGTGTGTGCATGGTATTTTGAAGCACTAGCAATTGTAAAGCAACCCCCATCAATTTTGGCCTGTCATCACTACATTTTATGGAAACCTGAAACATTATAAGGCCTCAAACCTAACAGATGTAAAGAGGAAGGGAATATATATGTGTGTGTGTGTGTGTGTGTGTGTGTGTGTGTGTGTGTGTGTGTGTGTGTGTGTGTGTGTGTGTGTGGTGTGGGTGGGGGTGGGTGTGGGTGGGTGTGAAAGAGAGAGTGAGAGAAAGGGTGTAAGGATGAAGAAAAGGGTGGTGTGGGCGGGGCAGGAGGTTGGGGGTTGACACATTAAAGTGTTTGATTGACAGATACAGACGGGTATCCCGGCAACAAGTGGACTGTGGTTACTTCAACTGAGCGGAAAGGACAAAAACAGGCTGTGACAAATCGTAGATCCTGTGAGCTTCAAAAGACTAACGAATAGTGTGTGTGCGCATGTGTGTGTGTTTGAGTGTGTTTGTGTGTGTGTGTGTGTGTGTGTGAGAGAGAGAGCAAGAGAGAAATGAAGAAAGATAGAGAGAGAGAGAGAGAGAAAGAGAGAAAGGTTGGGTGCTATGGAGTAGGGTATTTTGAAAGAAAGGAGAAGAAGAGTTCTTTTCAAAAGAATTGGGAGAATATAGTGATTAGGTCTTCTTGTCAAGGTTAATTGAAATGATTAGCGATGTATTAAGCTGATCTTTTTTTTTTTTAATCTTTTTTATTGGTTCGCTTTTATATATATATATATATTTTAATTCCAAGTCATGAACAATTTTTTTTATTTCAAATGTAAAAGTAACAGATTCCTAACGATGGAAAAACTCTTTAATCACGGTGGAATAAACAACGATGCCTAACACATTAGTCGAGAGAAGTCGGAATCTTCTTTCCAGACCAGATCAATCAATCAATCAGCACCTTTGCCTTCGGTGGCCAAAGGCTAAGACAAACAGCATCAAGCATATTGGCCAATCGCTTCCATTCAAACATATGTTTAGGCAGTCCTGCACAGCACACACACAGACACACACACACACACACACACACAGTCCTGCCCAGCGTGGCCCAGAAGGAAAACCACAAATATGTCCGGAGGGAGAGAGCCAGAGGCCCCGGTGGTCAGGGGAGCTGGCCCCAGCGACAGAGGCCGAGGGCTGGGGAAGGGAGGGGAGCGTGGTGGCCTCTGTGGAGCTCCGCTCTGGTTCCTGCTGAAGGTGCAGGGTGTTTAGGGTTAGTGCTTGTGTGTGTGTGTGTGTGTGTGTGTGTGTGTGTGTGTGTGTGTGTGTGTGTGTGTGTGTGTGTGTGCAGGGTGTTTAGGGGGTGAATAATGAAAGGGCCCCTGCCTGAGGGAGGGGAGGGGGGGCGGGTGCGAAGGGTTTCGTGGATGGTAGGGAACTCAATAGTAGAGGGGGATTTTTATTGCGTTTCTGTGTGTGTGTGTTTGTGTGTGTGTGTGTGTACGTGTGTGTGTGTGTGTTTGTGTGTGTGTGTGTGTGTGTGTGTGCTCTTGTGTGTGCTCTTGTGTGTGTGTGTGTGTGTGTGTGTGTGTGTGTGTGTGTGTGTGTGCTCTTGTGTGTGTGTGTGTGTGTGTGTGTGTGTGTGTGTGTGTGTCTGATTTGTGTGTGTGTGTGTGTCTGATTGTGTGTGTGTGTGTGTGCTCT
>NC_045174.1:18545593-18548093 GCF_900700415.2 Clupea harengus | reverse complement strand
GACAGACAGACAGACAGACAGACAGACAGACAGACAGACAGACAGACACAGACTGAGCCTCTCTCAGAGCAGTGCTGCCGCAGGAACCAGCACAACCCTTATCTAGTGCAGATCAGAGTCAGCTTTTCACTGTAGTCTTTCTCTCCACAGTTGTGGTGAGGGGGGGGGGGGGGGGGGGGGGGACTCATGGAGGAAGAGAGACTGGGAGACTTCTGACTTTAAATGAGATTTTTTTGGATCATAATAAATGTAATGATTTTATTATAGACCGAGAAATTGGAAGCACAGAGAGAAAGAAGAGGGGGAAAGAAAGAAAGATAAAAAGGGGGGAGGAGAGGGCGGATGCAGCTGGATGACCTCAGGGGTGTGAAGGTGTACAGAGGGAAGGGTAGAAGAGAAAGAGAGAGAGAGGGAAGGTAGAAGAGAAGAGAAGAGAGAGAGGGAGAAGGAGAGGGAAGGAGAGGCGAGAGAAGGAGAGGAGGCGAACGCAGCACATGAAGGCACACGCCTGTGTATGTGAGGAGAGACTGCAGGCAAACGCCTGTGTGTGTGTGTGTGTGTGTGTGTGTGTGTGTGTGTGTGTGTGTGTGTGTGTGTGTGTGTGTGTGCGTGTGTATGTGAGGAGAGACTGCAGGCACACGAGAAATCCCCTACATGTTTCCTTTCTTCTCTCTAACACACTCATCCCTCATGTGGCCTCTGCTGTGTGTGTGTGTGTGTGTGTGTGTGTGTGTGTGTGTGTGTGTGTGTGTGTGTGTGTGTGTGTGTGTGTGTGTGTGTGAGTGTGTGTGAGAGAGAGAGAGAGAAAGATTATGTCATGACAGTGTAGTCCGTGTATTTACTGCCCCAGTGGAATTATTATTCTTCAGCCATTTTACTTTAAAAATCACAAAACTCTCTCTCTATCCCTCTCTCTCCCTTTCTCCCCCCCTCTCTCCCTCCCTCTCCTTCTCTCTCTCTCTCGCTCTCTCCCTGCCCCCCTCGCCTCCCTCCCTCTCTCTCTCTCTCTCTCTCTCCATCACCTCTCTCTCTCTCTCTCCCTCCCTCACCCCTCTCTCTCTCTTTCTCTCCCTCTATCTCTCTCCCTCCCTCCCTCTCCTTCTCTCTATCTCTCGCTCTCTCCCTGCCTCCCTCCCTCTCTCTCTCTCTCTCTCTCTCTCTCCCTCCACCTCTCTCTCTCTCCCTCCCTCACCCCTCTCTCTCTCTCTTTCTCTCCCTCTATCTGTCTCTCCCTCCCTCCCTCTCCTTCTCTCTCTCTCTCACTCTCTCCCTGCCCCCCTCGCCTCCCTCCCTCTATCTGTCTCTCTCTCCCTCTCTCCTTCTCTCTCCTTCTCTCTCCCTCTCTCCCTCTCTCCCTCTCTCTGTGTATGACATTATTTGATTGAGTAATCTGTTGATAAGGCCCTTTTGCTGGAGTCTGTTTTAATCCCTTATTGCAGTGAAGACAGACACACAGTGAGAGAGAGAGAGAGAGAGAGAGAGACAGAGACAGAGAGAGAGAGAGCGACAGAGAGAGAGAGAGATAGAGAGAGACAGAGAGAGAGAGAGAGAGAGAGAGAGAGCGACAGAGAGAGAGAGAGAGAGAGAGAGAGACAGAGAGAGAGGGAGACAGAGGAAGAGCACAATGTATTTTCAGGGTCTTTCATCAGACATCAAGCATTGGGCTACTGCTAACTGCTGTGGTAGCGCCCACAGCCATTTTCACACATGTAGCACAGAGCAGGAGATTAGCCGTGTCAGACGCACTCTCACCTACTGGAAACACTCTGTTTGGTTAAATGGCTGCCGCAGGAGAGAGACCACGTGAACAACTACATATCTCTACTGACCTGCGCTCAATTACATTTCTATCAATGAGAAAGTGTTGCTGTTCAGCTTAACTAGCTGGACAGTTATCGCTAGGTAGCTAACGTTAGGTGGTTGTGCTATGAATTGACATTTAAGCTAAATGAATGGCAACTGGCAACAGCTACACAGTAGCTGCATATCGGTACAATATACACTATAAGCCATCCACACGACATGGAAAAGAGGATGCCTTGTTGAGTGAAGTTCCATCTTTAGGGTCTCAAATGTAAACATTTGGATGATGATGATGAATTAAGGCCATACTTTGTAAAAAAAACACTGATATGAGTCTGACTGTTTTAAGTTGGGGGTTACGCCCAGGTAACGCCTATTATACCTGAGGTGTTAAGACCACAAATACTATGTGAATTGAATTGATTCAGACATCAAACTCCTTGTCAGCATTTGCCAGACATGCCAGCTAAGGGGAAACCCCAACCAGTCACAGCTCCTGAGCAGAACTGGAGATGGCCTATTAGGCCCTGGGAAAGATTCCATCTAGATTTCGCTCAAAAAAGGGACGCATGACCTCTTAGTAGTCCCTGATAGCTACTCCCGCTGAGCAGAGGGGTCTTTGATGAGCAGCACAGCAGCTGAGAAAACCATAGAGGTCTTGAGGGGCCACATGGGGTAAACCATAGAGGTCTGGAGG
>NC_045174.1:18518773-18521273 GCF_900700415.2 Clupea harengus | reverse complement strand
CACCTCTCTCTCTCTCCCTCCCTCACCCCTCTCTCTCTCTCTTTCTCTCCCTCTATCTGTCTCTCCCTCCCTCCCTCTCCTTCTCTCTCTCTCACTCTCTCCCTGCCCCCCTCGCCTCCCTCCCTCTATCTGTCTCTCTCTCCCTCTCTCCTTCTCTCTCCTTCTCTCTCCTTCTCTCTCCCTCTCTCCCTCTCTCTGTGTATGACATTATTTGATTGAGTAATCTGTTGATAAGGCCCTTTTGCTGGAGTCTGTTTTAATCCCTTATTGCAGTGAAGACAGACACACAGTGAGAGAGAGAGAGAGAGAGAGAGAGATAGAGAGACAGAGACAGAGAGAGAGAGAGCGACAGAGAGAGAGAGAGATAGAGACAGAGAGAGAGAGAGAGAGAGAGAGCGACAGAGAGAGAGAGAGAGAGAGACAGAGAGAGAGGGAGACAGAGGAAGAGCACAATGTATTTTCAGGGTCTTTCATCAGACATCAAGCATTGGGCTACTGCTAACTGCTGTGGTAGCGCCCACAGCCATTTTCACACATGTAGCACAGAGCAGGAGATTAGCCGTGTCAGACGCACTCTCACCTACTGGAAACACTCTGTTTGGTTTACGGTCACATGGCTGCCGCAGGAGAGAGACCACGTGAACAACTACATATCTCTCCTGACCTGCGCTAAATTACATTTCTATCAATGAGAAAGTGTTGCTGTTCAGCTTAACTAGCTGGACAGTTATCGCTAGGTAGCTAACGTTAGGTGGTTGTGCTATGAATTGACATTTAAGCTAAATGAATGTCTCATGCTACCTTCATCCATATTGGTAGTCATCGTGTCGCTCAGTATTTGAATAAATAAATTAGGCCTCTCACTTATTTTCGCCCACCTAGTTGGGTAACCTCCACTTGATGGTTGTTGCTGTAATCACCAGCTCTCATTGAAAATGAATGGATGACACTTAATAATGATCACAAACCCTTATTAAAGACAGGGTGCCTACACTGGCAACAGCTACACAGTAGCTGCATATCGGTACAATATACACTATAAGCCATCCACACAACATGGAAGGGCGAATGCCTTGTTGAGTGAAGTTCCATCTTTATGGTCTCAAATGTAAACATTTGGATGATGATGATGAATTAAGGCCATACTTTGTAAAAAAAACACTGATATGAGTCTGACAGTTTTAAGTTGGGGGTTACGCCAGGTAACGCCATTATACCTGAGGTGTTAAGACCACAAATACTATGTGAATTGAATTGATTCAGACATCAAACTCCTTGTCAGCATTTGCCAGACATGCCAGCTAAGGGGAAACCAACCAATCACAGCTCCTGAGCAGAACTGGAGATGGCCTATTAGGCCCTGGGAAAGATTCCATCTAGATTTCGCTCAAAAAGGGACGCATGACCTCTTAGTAGTCCCTGATAGCTACTCCCGCTGAGCAGAGGGGTCTTTGATGAGCAGCACAGCAGCTGAGAAAACCATAGAGGTCTTGAGGGGCCACATGGGGTAAACCATAGAGGTCTGGAGGGGCCACATGGGGTCTTCCAGATGAGATAGTGTCCAACAACGGAGCTCAGTTTGTGCCTACTGACTGTGAAACACTCCTGAGGAGTAATGGTGTGAAACACATCATGAGTTCAGCAGATCACACAGTCCCTAGTGAAGCTGCTGGGCGCTCAGGACAGTTTCTCTAAAGCACTCTGGAGTAAGGAGAGAGCAGCAACATGGATCTTAAACACTGCGTCCACAAGTTTTCTTTTCTGTTACAGAGGTGTTGAAACGTCAATTAAAAAACCCAACTGTCTCTCACGAAACCTAGCTTCACAGAGCCCATGCAACGGAAAACAGTTCAGCAGGCAAAGCAAGCTGGCACACGTCAGACACTTCCCACCCAAACAAGAAGTGTTGGTTTCGAAACCACAGTGGAGGGGGAAGGTGTTAAGTGGATTCTGTGTATCGCAGAGACACAAGGTCCTTTCACATGTCTGGTGAAGTCGACGGAAAAAAGAACCTGAATGCAAATCAACTGACTGTCGCTGAGATTGAAGTGACAGGACATCTAGCGCTGATAGGAGAGTTATGTCACCTACATGTGTGACAATGCCCGGAAATGTAGCGGATTCCACTGAGGGGAGGGGGGGGACAGCGAAGGTTAGATGACTGTGTCCCCACCCCAGGACTGGAGGGTGTTCAGAGGCCAGAGGAAGGCAGTGGTAGCCACCTGACGGATGACATCTGTGGAAACCCAGGTGTTGAAATAAATAAGGAAGGTTGTTTGTTGTAACGTCAAACACTGGGTACAGATTTCAGGGGAGGAGTGTAGTGTTTAGAAACAGACCTGAGAAAAACATGTCTAGAGGAGAGGTTGTAGGTCTCTGGAGGTACGAGAGAAGAGGTTGTTGTTTTTCCTGTTGCTGTTGCAAGCAAATAAAGAGAGAAATTACATTTTTTTGTAAATACATGACAGACCCCTCTCTGCATGCTCTCCTTGTAAACGCC
>NC_045174.1:18491273-18493773 GCF_900700415.2 Clupea harengus | reverse complement strand
AAGATTGTGTTTGACCTTTGACTTGTAGAGGCACAAGCCCAGGCTCCTAGCCTTCCCTCACCCTAATGGGAGAACGACAGATGACACAGAGAAGAGTATCGACCCCGGCCCCGCGGCTAACGTTTCTCCGATTAGCATAAATAAAGTCACCACATGGCCTTAGCCTACTCTCCATGTGCCGCGGCCATTGATGGATAGGGCCGCTCACTAAGGACAAACACTGGGCTACTGTGGGGCAGAGACCCCCTGCGCTTCGCTCTATGGGTGAGTGACAACATGAGTGGCAATTAGGCCTATTGATCTACCTGTTATTGAGTGAGAGGGACGTCGGATCAGCTGCTGGGAGCATCAGAGGAGCCCCACAGGACTAGGAGGGGGGGGGGGGGGGGGGGGGGGGGCAGAGGATGTGACATGTGTCAAAAGCGATTGGACGTCTGCTTTTAGCACGAGGCTCGATGCTGATTAGATGATAAGAGAGGACTAAACACGTGCTTGTCGGACGCCGTGTATAACAACGGAAAAACGAGCCATAATGTACACCGACACGCGGTCATGCTAGAGTGAGTGGGATAAGCGAGGCGAGATGACTGATGTGTGTGTGTGTGTGTGTGTTTGTGTGAGAGCGCTGAAGTTTTAGATGACACCGGTGTGTGTTCTGGACACGTTATACCCGTAACACGGTGCTTAGGTTCTGCTCGTCCGACGTGTTCAGTTGTGTTAGGAAGCACCGTTCGTTCAGACTGAGAGGAACAGGACTGTGAGCGAGGAGAAAAACTTAAAATGTGGAATGTTAAAAAAAAAAAAAAAAAAAAAACAACAACATGAAGGGGGGATATATATACGAGTTATGGTTAGGCAGCTTAGTGAATTAATTGCTTAGAAATTAAAAATAAATTATTATAAAATAGATTTCTGTACATTTTACATATATATAGCAATATCTCATGACATTTGCCATTCAAATACAGAGTAAACCAAAAGAAACATAAACGCTAAGAGTGAGTCTTCGTTTAATGTCAATCCCAGCCAAAGTTATGTCCCGTCATCTGGTAGAACTTCATGTTGAAGGGCCTGTAGAAGTCCCGCAGCCTCTGCACCACCTCGGGGTCGATGTTGGGGTGGACGCGGCCTTTGGTTTTGCCCAGGCAGTGGGGCTTGCTGCTGCCCTCGGCCTTCTTGAGGCAGGGGAAGCCCTTGGTCTGGTTGAAGTAGAAGTGTTTGTCCGTGATGATGCGCTTGAGGCCCAGGAAGTCCTGCACGCGGCCCAGCTCTCCGGCCGGGTCGCTGATGAGCCGCTCGCCGCTCACGAACAGGATCTGCTCCATGGGGAAGTACTGCAGCCAGTTGTCCAGGTGCTTGGCGTAGATGCCGATCTGGATGGCGCTCCAGGACGTGTCGATGAGCCCCGTAGTCCTGTTTTTGAAGGTGAGGCTCTCGAAGGAGGGAATGTCGGGCTTCTTGGACAGAGTCTGCGTGTAGTCGGAGATGGCCCGCGTCACGGGGTCGCGCACCACCACGATCACCTTGGTGTCGCGGGACATGGCGCTGATCCGCGCCGGAGCCTCGCGGGTCACGAAGTAGCTGGGGGTTTTCTCCATGGTGATCTGGCCCTCCAGCGTCTTGGGCATCAGGTCCCTGGGGGCAGAGCGGAGAGAAGACAATGACACAGATTAGAATAGGGCACTAACTGACGTTAAGACAACACCACCAAAAAACACACACACACACATACACACACACACAGATACCAACACAACACACACACACACACACACACTCACACACACTGCATAATGCAAATCAAACAGATGGCTTGTGCCGCGTTTGCCAATCAATGGCTGAGTCACTGCACTCGCCCTATTATTAAGGGTTCAAACCAATTATTTTTGGTTGCTAAACAACCTACGCATAAACATCAGGAAAACACAGCGCACAGATAATGGAGAGGCCCCCGTCTCGTTATTCGGGAGGCCTGGTGGCGTCTCGTAATCTGGCGGAGCACACGAGCCTGGAGGAAGACACAGTGCTAAGCCATGAGAAATGTGGGTTTCAATAAAGTGCAAAGCCCTTCAGCCTACAAGGAGATTTCACGTTAAAAGACAAACAAACAAACAAACAAACAAAAAAAAAACGCGGTTCAAAATTTGCCAGGGACATAACCCACATAAAACCGGTTTGATTGGTTTCCATCGGGCCGTTGGACGATGTTTATCTAACGCAATAAACGGACTGAATAATCACGGCTGGAGGTTTTCCCAGGTGACCCGAACACACACCAACACACACACACACACACACACACACACACATCACCCCTCTCTCCTCAACACACCACTCCACATTCGCCCTCTCAGCCACTGATCCCGACTACATGTTTCCTCCAAACACAACCGGACAGGACAGGGCTGATCTGGAGTCAGTATCTGGGGAGGCCGGGGCCGCTGGTGTAACAGGAGACCCCTGGTTGCCTCGGCTGCCTCCACTCATGTGCCTAAGGCTT
>NC_045174.1:18453773-18471273 GCF_900700415.2 Clupea harengus | reverse complement strand
CCTTTCCAGAGGACAACAGTCAGAATAGGACCACGCGGACAGAAAATCACCTGTTTTAGGTCTTACATAAGCGTGCGTCCACCAATCCTGGTGATTTGTGACATCTTAAACGGCGTTAGTTGGACTGAAAGCGCTGTAGTTGTGGCGCCGAATCCAGCGTGTTTTAGAAAAGGTATCGTTCACACCCAGAGAAACACACACACACACACTCCCGGCTAATAAAACCCTCCGTCTCTGAGCCTTTACCGCTCGGGCTGGGTGTAACCTCCCCAAAAATGTGTCCTGGGTGTACGTGTGTGTGTGTGTGTGTGTGTGTGTGTGTGTGTGTGTGTGTGTGTGTGTGTACTTGTTAAAGTGTTAAGGGCGGATTGAGTTGTGACCAGAACTGCGCCGGATCGGCTGAAACGGTCCGAGCGCAGAAATTGGAGCCTGCAAAATCTAGACCACAGCCTCTCAGCGTCTCTGCATTTACGTGGGATATGAAAACTAGAGACGAAACACACACACAAACACACACACACACACACACACACACACACACACACACACAGACACACACACACACACAGACATGGAATGGGGTGGGGAATACAAGGGTGCGAGCCTGCTTCATGTTAGTCCAAAATCCAAGCAAAAAGGTCTCCCAATGGCACTTCCATTACTGTTGCAACACGGGGCGAGGCAGGGAAATTGTTTAAATAAATAGGCCAAAGTCTAGAGTCTAGACCGAGAGCTGAAAGGCAGGAATGAAGTGTGTTACATAGCTGGCATGCTCATCTGGCCTTACAGCTAGGGTTGCCATATGAAGGCACCCAAAGTCAACACACACACACACACACACACGCAAACACACACATCTACACACTCACATACACGCACACACACACACACACACATCTACACACACGGCATCAGCAGGTGCGAAAGCACAGAGAGTGATAACCTCACATGCTCTTTTTTTTAAAGAGTAAGCCAGCTTTGTGAAGCTGATAAAGTACCACAAAGGAGAGAGAGCTGAAAAAATCGAGCAAAAGAGGGAGAGAGAGAAAGAGAGAGGGAGAGACTAGCTTTGCTAATGGCCGTGTGATCTCCATCTTCTGACACAAAGCTCTGGATCCCAACCAGCTCTGAAGAAGAATCACGTGCTTATCTTTGACACAAATAACTGTCTAAACACCACAATATAGCATCACAATGGCCCTTCTATTTCTGCCCTACCTCGCCCCCTCTCTCTCTTTCACACACTCACTCACATACACACACACACATTCACCCCCTTTTCTTCCTCTCAGTCTTTTATGTGGTTCTATCCCAAGGCCAAATGAAAGAACTATTTCCCTGTGTGTGTGTGTGTGTGTGTGTGTGTGTGTGTGTGTGTGTGTGTGTGTGTGTGTGTGTGTGTGTGTGTGTGTGTGTGTGTGTGTGTGTGTGTGTATGTGTGTGTGTGTGTGTGTGTGTGTGTTTGAGGGGGGTTGAGTTCTGAAAGACTACAGACTCAGCAGGGTAAATGGACAGCGTGTCAAGGGGCAAACTGCGCAACAGGTTTGTGCTGGGTTCACTAGAATTCTGATTCACACACACACACACACACACACACACACACACACACGTATTCACTCCCACAAGTACTTCCATAAACATTCCCTCTCTCTTCATACTTACACGGGTTTTTTTTGTTTTGTTTAAACACACTCTTGATTAATGATCCTATAAGTACGAATGGTCTATAGGCCTTCAGTAGCTCTCGAACACTAAGCTATCTCTAAGAACGCACACATCCCATAATAGCCCCCCCTCTTCGTGGGTAATTTACGGGCATTAACAACTGAAGCGCAATAGCCTCTTTCGATTTATCTCCTCCTCTTCGGGAGCGGGCTTATGAAAACTTTCCGTGAGAGAAGGTACTCCAGACATTCGTGGCAGCTGTGTTTTGGCAGGGACGAGCTTTCGTGAAGAAAGTTTCCCTTCGCATGCATGCACGCGTGAGACCAGGCCGCTAAAAAGACTCGCCGGCTCCGAGTGTCCCATCTCGAGGCGACACAAAAGAAACAGAGTGACATGGAACAGGAGTTTAAAAAAAGAACCAGAGAGAGAGAGAGAGAGAGAGAGAGAGAGAGAGCAAGAAACAGACAACAAAAAGGGCTTGACGTTTTGTTTGTGTGGTGCGTCTTCGGCCAAAACGCAATGCCCAGATATAGAATTTCAGCCTGGCGTTGCATGCCCCAAAACATCTGCACGAGAAGACAGTGCGGCTTGCAATAGCACAAATACTTTCCTTTTAATTTAGATCAGACTGGAATAACATAACGTTTGTCAGACATTTAATTGCCAAATATTATAGTTTATTCAGTCAACCAATAATATCAGTCTACTCAATGCAAATACATGCACCATGAAGCTATCGAAGCACTGAATACAATGGCTTGAACCCAGTTCAATCAATCGATCGCAGTCTGGTTCAGAATTCACTAATGTTGTTATGCACTGTGCAAGAGGACGCTTGAATTCAGCGTCTCCGCTGTTTAGGCGTGGTGCCTCGCACGACATGGTCGCAAACTCGTGGTTACATGTGCCAAAAAAAAGTTCGGAGCAGTCATTATAGTGGTTTGTAAAATGTATTTAATGTAATGTCACACCACTGCTTTACGTCCCCGCAATCCGACACACGCAAGGGAAGAGCCCGCGGCCCTCGCTTCCCTTTCTAACCAAAAGAGCACATATGTTGCTCGTTGGATTGGTTCTCATGCAGAAAGATACTGCTATCTCGCACAGTCAATTAGCGCGGTTTATAGGCTTTTCAGAACTCGCAGGAAACGCATGTGTATACACCTTCAGGGAAGATTGACTCTCAATTGAAAGATCTGACAGGATCCGAATTAAGGACGTTACATAACAACCTCAAGCCCTCAGTTGTCTCTGCGCTTTGTTGCAAATAGAGTCGTTACCGCTATCGTGTAAAAACATAAAGCGGGGCTGGAGGGCACGAGTGAGCCCGGATTTACTGGATAAACAGGAGGGTCTTAGCAAACCCCGAAGCACGCCAAATAAAGCCTCTCACACCGGAACAAGAATCAGCATCCCCATGATAAGGAGACCGGTGCGTGACTGTTTATTTTATCCGTCCCAAAAAAAAAACACAGGGCCTGCCGGCAGGGACCCGTTACCTCATGTTTTCTCTGTAAACATAGGTTAGAAAGTAGCTTGCAACATTAAGTCAAATAGTATCTGCAAACACCGAGTCACGCCTAATCGTAAAGAGACCAAAGGGTAGACCTACAGAAGTCATCAGAACATTCGGTGACATTATGAGAGGAAAATAAATACCTTAACAAATTCATAAAGTGTAAAGAGAAACTGAGAGGGGAGACCCAAATGATGTCAATGATGACTAATACAGAGCTGCATTATCAAAGGAGGCCGTTTCAAAGATTCCTCTAAATAGGCCACCCTTGCATTTCAGTTTAGCTTTTTGCTTGAAAAACCATGCTCATTTTGTGTCGCTCTGGACTACCAGGCGCCCAACTTTCTCATTCGGCTTTATTCTTTCATTCCGCCCCGCTATTGTTGAGGGGCCTTGCACGTCGCCCATATTTAACGGTCTGCGCTTCTTTCTCTCTCGCTCGCTCGCTCTCTCCACTCTGTACCAAATCCGTTTATTCAGACAGCCGTGCAGTTCAGAACTCTTTTTTTTATCAACTTGTCACCAGGCCTGTTAGTTCTGCTCTGCGCCCCGTTGTGCGTCTGCAATACTCGTACGCCCTGTCTCCAGGGTTAAAAACAAACCGAATCGAACCTCAAGCTCTCATTGAAATATCACTTCCAAGGAACCTGTTTGATTTTCAAAACGTTCGACCACGCCAAACCCGGGCGGCCCGTGTGTCTTCTTCCTAACAGAGTGTATTAAGGGAGCAGAGAGTTCCCGAGAGTTCCCAACATTTTAGGTGAACTACTTTAAGTACACCTAATATGATTAGATGATTTAATATTAAAATTGGAGGGATGGTTTTATTAGAGTACCCGTATCGATTTAACTATAAGAGTCGGCCCAGACAAACCTGGCTAAACCAATTGCACATGAAGTAGGACGTAGGCTAAACATAACGAGTCTCCATTACGTGGCATCAACATTTGGCTCACGCTGTACCTCTGCCCGGACCTCAAAATAGGCTGAGCATGCAGCCTACCAAGACCAGCCTCGGCCTCGGCCTCGGCCTCGGCCTAGCCCACGGGTGGATGAGTCATATTAAAATAAGTGATTCGTTTTTAATGAAGAACTCGTGTTGCGGCAGTAGTAGCGCAACGACGAGCCTGCGATGTGAACGGCATGGGAACGCTGTTGTGTCAGCTAGGTCACGAATATAAAATGTTTGCTCTTTTTGAAGACTCTAACATGGCGTAATTAAGACGTTTTTTTTAGAAAACAATAATCGTGTGGGTGTCTGAATATTCCCCTTAACAATATAAAACACAATGGTGCTGAAAATTATAGATAATTGGAGCAGTTTTGTACAATTTATGGTGGGCTGGTCTTCAAACAAAATATTTTTATTTGAATTCTCGAACTCTGGGTCGATTTAAACTTATTTCTTCTCACATGAAACCACATTAACCACATTCTATACAATTACCATGCGAGTAAACGTGTTAATTTCATCTTAACGTTTTTGTTTAACACAATAAAGAACGCTGTGGAATTCGTTAAAGGACGAGAAAAGGTCAAAAAATAATGGATAACAGCATAACATTTCTTGTCATTCCAGTGACTTTAACAGTCTATCCCAAAGCCAAGTTATTAATAAAAAATGTGAAAAGACTTGTGTCCCACACTTGACAGTCAGAAGAACAACACAAATATAAGGTTGTATGACTGCAATTCCATTATGGAAACCAATAGTTCGTGAGCTTCCTTTAAAACACGTTTAAACCCATTTATTTAAAATAAATAATGAAACTTCAGACGCTGAAACATTAATACGAGTACCCGCCTGCAATGCACTCTTGCTTCCAACAGAGACCACTGCGCGTCGCAGAAAGCTTGGAAATTGCTATAGCACATGAATTGATGCAGAAGCGTTTTAAATAATATTCTTAACACCAATTGTTATTTCAATGTATTATCAGCTGATGTTGTAACATAATCAATGGATCATTTTTAGCATATAATAATGTTATAACCACTAAGGGAGCCCGTATCATTGTGGCTCAAACACGGCACGATCGAACAGATATGCAGCTTTCATTTAACGACACGCACTATAGTAGTTCCTTACGCAATATTCAAAATGCACTGTTTTACAAACGTGTAGGCACAGTTAAGGATATACTGTCACACATAAAATGCTATAATATTGGCAACAATCCTTAATGCAAAAGTGATATATTTTATTTTGGTTCATTCACGTCTAACAACTGACTGAAAATAGTCGAAAATACATAGCACCGCAAACCATTTTACAAAATGTCGATAAAAAGAAAAAGATGCACTAACCGCTATCGCTTCGCACATATTTACAAATCCACACAAAACCAATTTCCCATTGCCCATTCGGTTCAACCAACTCTGCGCGGTAGACTGCCGCAATCCGGGCAAGCCCGCCCGCCAGGACAGGCACCGGCGGAAAACACGAGCAATAGTTGGGACTCACCTGTACCACTCCAACCCGTTGTCGTAGTTTCGGTCGAAGAAGTGCGGCTCCGCTCCCACGGCCCTGATGTCGGGATGCACGCGGAGGAACTCGAGCAGTGCGCGCGTGCCTCCCTTCTTCACGCCGATGATGATGGCCTGGGGCAGCTTCTTGCTGCCCGAGCCGTTCGAGAAACTTGACAGCGAGCTGGGCTCCGGTGATCTCTGATCGACCCGCGCCTGATCTTCCCACTCATCGCCCCGGTCCCCGTCCACGTCGTTCGCCGATAAGTCTCTGGATGCGGTCCGGAGGGACGGCTCGTCGTAGTCAGACTCCAAATCAACCCAGCCTTGCGGTCTGGGCAGCAGTTTGGACATGAGGTCCGCTCTGCCGCCGCTCTCTGTCCTTCTGCTCGCGTGCTCCGGCTCCTTCACCCGGTAGCTGTCCACCACCAAACTGGGCATGGTGGCACAGTACCCCACGCAGGAATAGAGCATGTATGCCCACAATAAAAACATAATGCCGAGTAGTGCAAGTTTCTTTTTCACGGGGCTCGCTGACAATGCATACAGATTGTGACAAACCAGGCTATATTCCATAAGCCTCGCAGATGCGAACCGTAATAATCCAACGGGACATATTGCCAAAACTATTCACCCCCGGCTGCTACTACTCGGTAATCTTCGCATGGTGGAACAACCATCCACTGAAAACGAATAAATAGAAAACCAACCAACAAACAAAAAAGGAAGAAAAAAACCCCGAAATAAACTAAAAACTAAAACGTCGGTTAGAAGCTCAGTGCATACGGTGCCTGCGCCCGAACATTACTGCGGTGCAAAAACTGGTAGTCGACAGAGATGAGAGGTGCACTTCTGTGCCACTCCGAAAGCCAGCCCTCTCGCGCTCCGGTTGCATCCCCGCCGCCTCGATGCGAGCCTCTGAGTGTTCGCGAGCCCCCGCTGAACACTAGAAACTTATACAGCGCCGCAGCTTTACATATGCCTCTGATTGACACCGAGGCTGGCCTACCGAACTACGCGCAGAGAAAAAAAAAACGCTCATTTGTTGACATAGCCGGACCAATCAGATAATAGCAAAGGAGGGTCTTCGAGAGATCCTTGCATACTTTAGCCAATTAAAGGCTCTTATTGGACAAGGAAACATTATGCTGGAACCCTTTCATTTAACAGCAGGGGGATTCCAACTTGTTAAAAGTTCTTTGATCAGTCAGAGTTGGGTTCCTAGAAATACAAATATTGATTTGTTTCCCCGTTGGCTCTCAGGCTATACGGCAATGAAAGCAGACTTTTGGTGCGCAACCAACATCCACCATTTCGTTTAAAAGTAATTACAAAGATAGAACTTTTTTTATTTCTGTTTAGATTTTCATCAAACTATTCAATTGTTTTTACCTATTCAAAACAAACGAGACACTTGTGTCATAGCTCTTACATGGAGAGTGAATGTGGTCTACAGGTATTAGTGAATCCAACATTAAAATTCACTAAATATGGTAATAAAGTATAGGAACGGCCTGTGGCTGAACTTGAACGGAAAAAGTATAATCACCGCCTATGGTTAAACCTGCACAGATAGATTAATAATTCCGACCAGTTGCCATAGCTTACTGAGGCGGTAATACCCACATTGCTGGATGTCAAGAAAACCTACGAAACAAAGTTAGAAAGTTAAGAATAGTTAAACACGCAAATATGGAAAAATTGTCAAGTTTGCTACATAGCCAACTATTTCCGTAGTCAAGCTGAAATAGATAACGATCTGTATTATTAATTCTAGGCTACAATGTAAAACAGCACAAGTTAAATCGCTTATAACAGAATAGACCTCAGTGCAGTAGATTTAATGTAGAATTGCTGTAACTAAACTAAAGGAGACGTATATCCTAAACATTTATTACAGGAGTAAGAATTATTCATTATATTTAGTATAAAAGACAATCATATTATATTATCACAATGATAACACATCATCATCATTATTATTATTTGTATTATTATTAGATAATGTGGTATAAGTGGGATTAATTCATTAATTAACTAATTCATGTTTTGTTAAAGTTGTGTCGATAATCGACCTTCATATATTCTCAGTAGTTATTCGTATTTGTGTTGTTATCAAACATGATCCTATCCATAAGCTAGCCTATGTAACTGAAGGTAGCGTCGATACAGAAAAAAAGTGATCATTATTACAAACTTGAAATCTGAAGTTTCATGTGTCTTTTGAACTGAGGCAAGGGCATAATTTGGTCGCTCTTTAAGATTAAACTGGCCGGGCCTCCGGCAATTCAAGCCAAGGTCGTTTGTAAAGTCATATTGAAAGAATCAGGTTCCAGAACTCTTTTACTATAACTTTGGGATCTTGGCGAACAAAAACAGAACTTCGAAAAGCAAAATAAAACTTGCGTTGGTGGATTCTCGCTGAGGCCTGGCCTAAATCATGTTCTACCGCCAAATGCAAAGTCGCTCTTTCTCTTGATTTACGGTGTCTGACATGCAATCCAGTGAATTTATTGTAATAAATTATAAGCACAACAAAGGCCTGAACAAAGATACTCATCGACAAGTTTTATGGACATAATTTTGCTCTTATTTGAACAATGAATCACAACACTCATGTTATGTAAATTATGAAATTGTGACTCTTTGCAAGCGTGCAGTGAAAGTGGACGTTTGCTGCGTCATGTTGCGACATTGTCATTAGTTTGTTGAGTTATAACGTGAAAGACACGGGTGACCTCGAGAGAAAGATCCACAATGAAGCCAGATGCTCGTGAGTCGCAGGTCTCCTGCCGGGCCTTAACGACCCACCGCGGCACTATTTGCGGAAAGAGCTCGTGCGTCTGCCCGGGAGTGGTTCATATTTCTTACGTATATTCATATGTATATTCCACAATTTTGAATTTCGATGTAAAAGAAGTTTGCACTTTATTTATAGTTTTCAAATATTCTATCTCTTACATTTATTTTTCATGACACTCCGTTAATTAATCTAAAAACAATATTTTATTCACAAATAACAGTTTTACTAAAACATATTTGTATTTGGTTATATTATATTTAATCATTAAACATCAATTTAAAAAAACATATTAGGCATCAATAAATTATTATGTGTGTCTTAAATACAGTTTGTGAGTTGGTAATTTTTTTAGTTTTTTATACTTAGTATGATAAAGTGCAATGAAGTTCATGCCCAAAAAAAACAAAACATGAAACATTAAAAGCTAATGTGTAAGCCCTAGTTTCATTATTCTTCACCATAACCTAAACAAAACAACATGAACTAAGAGTTTAGGGCTGCTCTGACTGCACGTGTTGAACACATTTCCCCCAGTCTGTCACCAAGGAGAGAGGAGGGGAGAGGCCCGCTTCCCTGTCCTTACTGTACTGTAATAGACCTACCCAAGGGGTGGGCAGTGAAGCGGAGGTCTTTTCGGACATACCAGCACCCCTCTCGGTGACACAAGTCTCCCCGGGCCGGGGCGAGAGGGAGAGGAAGGACCCCAGATGTCCGGGGCCTCCGTGGAAACCTTAGCCAGTCTGCTCTCGCTCCCTCTCTCCCTCTCTCCCTCTCTCCTTCTCTCCCTCTCTCCCTCTCTCCCTCTCTCCGGACCCCGCTGCATTTGCAGGGGTTTTTCCTCTGTTTCCAACTGTGTATTTCACCCTCTCTGTCTCTGTTGACTCTGGCTCCGTGCTCTGTGCTCCGTGCTCGGGGTGTCTGCCTTTACAACCTCTGGAAAGTTCGATTTGTGCCGCACGCACCAGAGACAGAGAGATTGATGTCGCATTAAAAATGTGTGGACTGCAAGGAAATCCATCAAGATTGATATATTTGAGTGCATAAAAATGGAATTCAGAATCCCCTTCTCGCCTCTCTTTTGGTAAAAAAACAATTCAGATTTATGAGGAACTTCACGCTGGGATATTAATAAGTGCAAAATGTTTGGTTACATTTGGATTTATCGCTCTCCAGAACACTTGAGCTAATGTAAACTACCCAGTGAAGGAGGTTCTGAAGTGCTATGAAGCCTTTAGTTCTCCTCTCAATTAGTCCACGTATGTGTGTGTGTGGGTGCATGTGTGTGTGTGTGTGTGTGGGTGAGAGGATGGGATGTGTTAAATCAAGACTCACCTCATTGAAGACAGGTGCTGTTCACAGGTGGCACACACACACACACACACACACACACACACACACACAGATCAAAGCAGAAGAAATTTTTTTTTGCCTTCTGCTCGGTGCCCCTAGTGTCACACATACACACACACACACACACACACACACACACACACACACACACACACACACCACGGAAAAACGTCTGCCACACAGCTGTCTTTCAAAACAGGAAATCCACCAAATACATCCAGTCCAGCACCCCGAGGAAGAATGGAGCCGTGGAGAGGGGTGCAGGCATCCACCTGTTACTCCTGCTTTTAAAGGAGGAGAACAGGAATGTTTCGCACACATGCATGAAACTGAACTTAGCCTACAGCCTCTCCCTTTTACTAGGATTTTAAAAGCATATTTCCATCATATGTACACATGTGTGAAAATGTGCAGATATGGGAGAGGGAGAGAGAGAGAGAGAGAGAGAGAGAGAGAGGGAGAGAGAGAGAAGGAAACAGAAAGAGAGAGAGAATGAGAGAGAGAGAGAGAGAGAGAAGGAAACAGAAAGAGAGAGAGAGAGAGAATGAGAGAGAGAGAGAGAAGGAAAGAGAAAGAGAGAGAGAGATAGAGAGAGAAAGAAAGAGAAAGAGAGAGAGAGAATGAGAGAGAGAACGAAAGAGAAAGAGAAAGGGCTCAGTGTAAACATGAGAGGAAGAGAGGAAAAGAAAGAGGCAGAGGCCAAGTGCACAAAAATGAAAGCCGTCCCAGTACATGATTGGGACAGTGGAGATAGATAGACAGACACACAGAGAGAGAGACAGAAAGAGAGAGAGAGAGGAGAGAGAGAGGAGAGAGAGAGACAATAAGGTGTGAGTTTGTGAGTGTGAGAAAGTTAGAGAGAGAGATGGACTGACAGGGAGTCAGAGAGGAAACGAGTGTGAGAGCGAGGAACACTGATCTGACTCAATAGGTCTGCCCTGTGTGTGTGTGTGTGTGTGTGTGTGTGTGTGTGTGTGTGTGTGTGAGGGGGGTCCACTGCTGTGGTGGGGGTCCGGGGCGGATGTCGTAAACACACACCGACCAGCATGTTGAGCCCAGGAGGCCGACACCAACATTCAATCCACACACACACACCAGTCCAGAGGGCAGCAGCTGGACCTACTCCACTCATCCCTCTCTCTCTCTCTCTCTCTCTCCCTCTCTCTCTCTCCCTCTTCCCCTCTCTCTCTCTCTAGACCACAAAGGCCCCACAACTGGCTGTGTCACAGTCTTCTCTCTCTTTATGAGTTAACCACCCAAACGTTTCCCTGAAGTCCAGGATCAGAGCGGGTCCACGAGTGGTCCCCCTCCCACGCCCCCAACACTTTAATATCTCACACACACACACACACACACACACACACACACACACACACACACACACACACACACACACACACACACACACACACACACCACTTTTAAGAGAGGGGGGGTGGGGGGCGCAACTGGACCATGGGTCATAAGTAACAACCCACACGTCTTGAGTTAACAACCCAAATCAAATTTCTTTCTCACCACTCCTTCTAGGGTTAGAGGGGGGGTGGTGGGGGCACGACTATGTAGCCCAATTAGCAATGGCTTTGTTGAGGAAACGGGGGGGTGGGGGGGGGGGGGGGGGTATCAGTTCACAGACAGGTGTACAGCTCCTTTCCACAGGGGGAAATGGACCTCCTCCACCCCAGATTGCAGGGCAGTACCTCAGACAACTTTGTCCAGTGTTGGCTATGTGGCCATTTCCTCATAATAATCAGCTATATAATAACTTTAAATAAAGATTTTTGGTCATTTTCAGTGGTTCTCTATGAAGCATTTTGGAAAATACACTAATGGGTTTAACATATACAGTACCATTCCAGGTGACTACCTTGTGAAAGCTTCTTGAAAGAATGCCAAGAGTGTGAAAAGCTGTCATCAAAGCAAAAGGTGGCTACTTTGAAGAATCTAAAATATAAAACATATTCTGGTTTAACACTTTTTTTTGGTTTATCACATAATTCCATGTGTGTTCCTTCATAGTTTTGACGTCTTCAATATTAATCTGCAATGTAGAAAAAATAAAAATAAAGAAAAACCATTGAATGAGAAGGTGTGTCCAAACGTTTGACTGGTACTGTAAGTGTGTTATACCTGAGAGATACTTTCTGAGGGATAAGCTGTATGATGTCGACAGTCATTCAGTGACCATGATAGCAGTTCTTTGCAAAGCGCTATTACTTCATCTATTAACTTTGGAACAGGAAACACAGACCCTTTTCTCATGTCAAGTGTTTTCAGGCAAAACAACACAAATGCAGAATTTATTTCCTACAGTTTAGAGGCCAGGAACTGAGCTCATCAACATAGCAGAGACAGATCTTTTTATCCATTTGTGATTGATTGCACGCACACACACACACACACACACACACACACACACACACACACACACACACACACAGACACGCGCACGCACGCACGCACGCACGCACGCACGCACGCACGCACGCACGCACGCACGCACGCACGCACGCACGCACGCACGCACGCACGCACGCACGCACGCACACACACACACACACACACACACACACACACACACACACACACACACACACACACTCACACACACACACACACACACACACACACACACTGCAGGCCTGCAATTCAGGGCATGGTTCACATTACTCAGCGAATCTGGCCTTCTGTTTCTCTTAGATACAGCCAAACAGGAAGTCCGACTGACATCAGCGAAGAGCGTTCAGTATTTATACGCATACAGCCGTCACACCGTATGCATCTTAACCGCATTAAACATCAGGCTGTAGCATGTTTATGTACTGTTTCAGATTAAACCAATATGGATCGTTAGTCTGCTTTAACAGCTCTTCAGTGTGTATGATGTTCTGTGTCAAGCATCCCCGCCCTAAACAGCTGCACAGGGCTTGCCTCCTGGGCGTAGGGTGAGTGCAAGAACTGACTAATGACCCAAATAGCTGAGGACTGGGGAGCGGATTTGGGCCAGAACTGGGCCACGGCTGTTCTGGAGGTCGTCGGGGTAACAGAGGTTAGTGCAACCTGGGTGGTTTGAAACCCTAGGATGTCCCTGCACTCCTGACAGCACTGATGCAAACCCCAGCTCCTCCCTCACTGATGTAAACCCCAGCTCATCCCTCACCTCCTCATGATGTACCAATTTTCAGATGATTGCTGAGTTATTAATCTCTGGATAGTTATCTGTACAGGAATGGAATAAGCACTTCAATAAATAAATAAACATATCAAATATAAAACAGATATAGCAGGAAAAGAACAGGAAATGAATCGGCATGTCATCAAAAGAGCTTTATTGTGCAATGATCCCTGTTCTTCTGCAGGTCCATTCCACAGCGTTGTCTCCTCTTGCTTCGGGTTGGACCCTGAACTGCACGGATCTGGACCACAACCATCCTAGAGGTCAGAGGTCAGCTGCCATGCCAACGGAGGTTACTAATGACCTCAAGTCGAGTGGTTTTGAAGGCCCAGGATGCATTTGTGCAGCACTTTTCTTCCTGCTCTGAAGAACTATTCAGACATGTCTGCTAAATGACTATTCTTCAGTTGAACAGGATTTGTATCTATTGGTGCAGTTATACAAATTGTTAGCTGATATCGTACCCCTCCCTGATGGCGGACAATTTGGGTTTCGTGGATGATCCTTGAGCAATTATCTGCTGTAACCCGTACTGAAGAAGTGACCTTTATCGAACTTACCAGCAGCAGATATAAAAACAAGTCGAGTTGAGGTAGAAATCATGAAACTTTTATTGTGCTTTTGGCCTGAGCCCTTCCAGAAAACGCTAACAGAGACGAATGAGCTCAGCGTGGTGGGCTTCAAGCCCCAGGATTCATAGATGCAGTCGTCTCCTTCGTGCAGATGCATCTGGATGTTTGCCAAAACGCTATTCTTCAGAGACTCAACGTTTGTATTTATTGGTGCACAGTTCTGAAGACTGCTGGCTGATGCCTCCACCTCCTGTTTTAGCAGCATTTAGCAGACTGCTGCTTTTCTTTGCAGGGTTTATATAATATTCCTAAATTTCCCTCGGGATTAATAAAGTATCCATCTATCTATCTATCATATGTATTGATTGATCATTACTGACTGATCTTTCCACCTAATGTTGCCCAAATATAAATTTTAATGGAGGCTTGTTGGCTACATAGTTGGTGCACTCGTATCGGTTTTGTAACTGAATGAGGGATCGTCGTAGAACACAGAGCGGCAGAAATGAAAACAAGACTGGAGATGTAAATCAGAAGACCTTTATTGTACCAGGACCTTCCAGGTCCTCTGGCATGTGGTCTGAACAGTGAGGTCTGAGTGGAGGTCAAACCCGTGTGGTTTGGGTAGCTGCGTGTAACAAAAACAGAATTAAGAACCATTAAGAGTTTATTTCCATTGGCCTACATTCAAGAATTATGGGTATTTGTTTACAGTTCAGTAGATCTGAAAAAAGAAGAAGAAAAAAAAAAAAAAAGAACCGCAATCACAGTTTGCATTGTAATCCTTCCAAAGAAATGGATTGATAAATAGCTGAAACTGAAAATAAACTAATTTAGTATTATTAAGACCCAACTCTACAGAAACAGAAATGCTGATGTTTTGTTGACTGTGAGTCAGGTTCATTTCACCTGAATAGTTCATGTGCTTGAGTTACATATGGGCTCAAGTATTTTGGGGTTATGAGACACCCATCTCAAGCATCATTACAGAAAAGTGGTTCTGTACATTAGCCATTTACAACATGATGCAAATTTAGGGAATATACATAAATAATTTATCTGAAATATTTACACACACACACACACACACCTTGCATTGATTACTTCACAAGCTATTGGGGGAGACTCTTAAATGAAGTTTTTGTATACTTGGACACTTTCTGCAGCCTCTCTGTCTGAGTCCTTCCTCATTTACTTTATCTGTTTTCGTCTTACACTCACTCATAGTCTGTGATGGCTAAAAATGGCCCCTGTCAATCTCATTATCTTCCTCAATCTTTGAACCGTAACCGTAAAGGTAAGGAGCATATAGCATGGTAGGTTGGAAGGTTGGTAGGAGGACCAGACACTCAGTAACAAACAAACTCACAATCTAATGAGAGCTGGATGAACACAGTGGAGAATACGGACAATCAAGGTGACTGGAGGGAGTGGGGGTAATGCAAACGCTAACGAAGCTAGCGCACCAACGCCAACAAAGCTAGCGTCCCAACGCCAACAAAGCTAGCGTCCCAACGCCAACAAAGCTAGCGCACCAAAATAATAAAGCAAGCGCACCAACGCTAACAATGCTAGCATGTCAACGTTAACAAAGCTAACGTCCCAGTGCTAACAAAGCTAACGTCCCAGTGCTAACAAAGCTAGCATCCCAACGCTAACCAAGCCAGCGGGGGTTAACTCAGTACACTAAGGCTGGAGCTGGCCGGTAGCGCCTCAGGCTCGGTGCGCCGGGTCTTGCAGGTGAGCGCGAGCAGCAGCAGCATGGGCAGGTGCCAGAGGCTGCAGAAGAAGAGCTTGCGGGCGTTCTGCCGGTCGGCGTTACGGTAAAAGCGGAAGGCGAGATAGCTGATGTACAGGTTGATGGGCAGCGACACCAGCGGGAAGGTCCAGGTGGTGATGCCCACCACGGGCGCCAGTGAGGAAAGCCCGATCAGGCCAAGGCTGTGGCGCAGTGCCACGCGGCGGCACATGTCCGGGTGCGTGACGGACATCATGCGGTAGCCGCCGCGCGAGTAGTCCTCACGAAGGTTCCAGCTCAGCGCGTTGAAGTGGGGGAACTGCCAGCTGTACAGGAGGCCACCCATCAAGAGCGCACCTGCAGGGGAGAGAGAGAGGGAGGGAGAGAGGGGTAAATATTTAAATATGACATCTTGAAATTGCATTCATTCTCAGCAACTCTCCCTAGCACAACCTTGATGTTAATTTAAACAAAAGTACAGAACAGCTATATATTTGCTATATTTGTTGTGCGTGTCACTTTGAATGCTCGGTGCAAGAACCCGGCACCGCGAGGGAATCTGCCCGTGCGTACCGGAACACCAGCAAGTATTACTTTCAAATGACTTCCATTCTGTAGTCCTCTTAAGACTAAAAAGACAAACACTACCTGCACATTGAAACAGTGGGAGGTGTGGTGGCTAGTCACCTTCTCCGTGTGTGTGTGTGTGTGTGTGTGTGTGTGTGTGTGTGTGTGTGTGTGTGTGTGTGAGTGAATGCGGGAACGGAGGAGCCCGAGAGAGGAAAACAAGACGGCGGTGTCTTTCTCTTTCTCTTTCTCATGGGTCTCCAGAGCTCAATTTAAAGGCTAGGGTTTCACTTCCTGTTTTGGAGGGTGGGGTCACTAAGGCTAGGAGGTGGGTGTGGTTCTGGAAGATCTCCCTTGGCCAAGGGAGTAGGGTGGTGTGTGTGTGTGTGTGTGTGTGTGTGTGTTAGATTGCTCGAAAAAACTGCAGTCTGGTCTTCATGAACAAAGAAAAGGTTGAAGAATACTAGTAGGATGCTATATCCACTGGTAAGCACAGAGAGACACACACACACACACACACACACACACACACACACACACACACACACACACACACACACACACACACACACACACACACACACACACACACACACACACACACACACACACACCCCCTAATGATGAACAAACACTAATCACCAAACAGGCTTAATTCAGCTGCTGTGGCAAAACACTGTTATCTTGTTCAGTTGAAGGAAAAATGCTTGTCACTGCGTTGCCTGAAACCAACTCTCTGGCAGACTGACAGATGAACATGGCCGCTTCAGACGGAAGGATGATGATTGGGATATTTTCGCCCAGAATGGCACAAGCTTTTATAAACGTCGTGCGTAGCTCAGACAGCATCCAGCTGCTTGGCAGCAACCCAACGACGGGTTGCCATGACGAAGCACTTGACATCTCCTAAACAACGAGACCCCCTGCTCTGCCTCTAGAACACTCCATCCTCGGAGCCACGGGAAGTACCCACTCTCCAAACTCTCAGCAAGGGACTCTGTTAGTAAACACGGCTAAATATTGCGGTTTGTGTGGAAGGCCTTAAGTATGCTCCAAAACATCTCCGTTCACATCACGCGGATGTGTACGTGCGCCTTCGTGTCTCCAAAGTATACTAGTTTCGCTGTTGGGGACACGTCTCTCTTCGCACAGGGTCAACGAGTGTGTTTGAAATAATATCTCTGCGTTGAGTGAATATACTAAAGACTTATTTTCTTTAGGTCTATAGTTTCTCTGCCCCTTCATACCCATTCACTCCTCTATCTAAGGATAGCAATAGCTACCTAGCTGAAACTACCACTGCTGGTAATCTAATCAGCTGTGGCATGACAAACAAAACCCTTATTTCATCAGCGGTTGTTTCATTCCCACGGTGCAATGAAAGTGTTTATCTGTACTGTAAACTGCCTTGGGTGAAGGAGTCCGCTAACTGAACGAATAGCGTAAATAGGCTTGTTTTCTCTTGAGCCTGAGGGTGCTTTAAACCTGGCATGCACACACACACACACACACACACACACAAGTTCTGGGGCTGTGAGGACCGTCTGTGTGGACCATCCTGGTGATGAAGTTTGTGTCACATGCACCATGTGCTGACCTTAAAGTAGCAGTGACTGCAGGAGAATACTTAAGAGGGTACGAGGATGGG
>NC_045174.1:18441273-18443773 GCF_900700415.2 Clupea harengus | reverse complement strand
GAGAGAAACTTTGAGAGTTCCTGCTAATGAAGAAACCAGATAGAGAGAGAGAGAGAGAGAGAGAGAGAGAGAGAGAGAGAGAGAGAGAGAGAGAGAGAGAGAGAGAGAGAGAGAGAGAGAGAGCGAGCGCGCGCGAGAGCGAGAGCGAGAGAGAGAGAGAGCGAGAGAGAGAGAGAGTACTCTGACTGAGGCGTCTGGAGAGCACTACTGAGCACCCAGACCCATTACCTTATGAAATACAGCCCGCATAAAAATAACTAATAAACAGATGATGCACTTCTTCACCACCAGACCCCCCCCCCCCCACACACACACACACTCACACTCACACACACACACACACACACTTCCTTAATTTACTGCTCTCCTCTGCCTCGGTCTCGCTGGACGGCCATCTTTTAAAGCGCTTCAGGCAGCGCCCAGTGTGAGGCTTTTCAGATTGAGAACACTTTTATTTGGTTACGGGCCTCGGAGAGCCATCAGACCACTGGGGAGAGTGTGAGTGAGTGTGTGTGTGTGTGTGTGTGTGTGTGTGTGTGTGTGTGTGTGTGTGTGTGTGTGTGTGTGTGTGTGAGTGAATGTGAGTGTGTGTGTCCGTGGGCATTTGTGTGGACGTTTGTTAAGAATCTGCCTGTCAAGATGCTAATCCACAGCCAGTGCACTTGTGTGTGTTTCTGAGTGAGGGAGCCTAGAGTGTTAGTCTGTATGAAAGTGTGTGTGTGTGTGTGTGTGTGTGTGTGTGTGTGTGTGTGTGTGTGTGTGTGTGTGTGTGTGTGTGTGTGTGTGTGTGTGTGTGGTGAGATGGATGAGCCAGTGGGGATAAGGGCTCAGTCTCAGCCCCCCCCCCCCCCCCCCAGAGGGGGCTGAGGACAGGCCAGTTGTCATGTGATCGATGCTCAGAGTCCCACCAACACTAGGGAATGCACCGCTGAAAAGACAAGTGGATGAGAGGGAGAGAGAGAGAGAGAGAGAGAGAGAGAGAGAGAGAGAGAGGGAGGGAGGGAGAGAGAGAGAGAGAGAGAGAGAGAGAGAGAGGGAGGGAGGGAGAGAGAGAGACAGAGGGAGGGAGAGAGAGACAGAGGGAGGGGGAGAGAGAGAGAGACAGAGGGAGGGGGAGAGAGAGGGGGGAGGGAGGGGGAGAGAGAGGGAGAGAGACAGAGACAGAGGGAGGGGGAGAGACAGAGGGAGAGGGAGGGAAGAAGGGAATGAAACTGAAGAGAAGTGGAGAAATGGAATGAAATGCCCTGCACTGGTTGGCTGTGTGATAGATAGATGTGCTGTGTGTGTGTGTGTGTGTGTGTGTGTGTGTGTCTGAAATGCTTTTCCCCATCTACAGTTGCTGCCCGAGGAACACCGTGCACAAATCCATGTCGCTAAAGAACTGACGGATTCTTCTCTATTAGGACCTCCCTTTCACACCAACACACACACACACACCCAGACACACACACACCCCAGCTAAGCCTTGCCATCCTCCTGTGGAGATGTGGTGCAGGAGGGGTCACGTAACCGAGGGCCAAGGTGCAAATTCCATTTCCTGGGTCACCACACACACACACACACACACACACACACACACACACACACACACACACACACACACACACACACACACACACACACACACACACACACAAAGGTCATGAAGTGTGTGCTTGCACTTGAGAGTGTTTAATGAGCTAACTGAATACCCCTAAAACAGGAATTCAGCCCTACAAGGGGAAACTCAAAACAGGAACTAGATGCTTCTTCCATGTTCCTTTCTCCCAGAAACTCAAACAGCTATCCTACACAGAACCCGCTACCGGAACCAGGTTCTACGCAGACTCAACAGAATCTGTTGAACAGAGCACTGCGTTCAGGGAGATTGGTTATGAAGGACGTGTCAAAGTTAACTAAGGTCAAAGTTCAGGTTCAAGTTCTGAATCATCAGGCAGGTGTGCAGTAGACTGTGAAAGAACACGAAAAGGTCCATACTCAGTGTGGAATAAGTACACGAAGAACACAAAAGGTCCATACTCAGCGTGGAATAGTACACGAAGAACACTAAAGGTCTATACTCAGTGTGGAATAAGTACACGAAGAACACAAAAGGTCCATACTTAGCGTGGAATAAGTACACGAAGAACACTGAAGGTCCATACTCAGCGTGGAATAAGTATACGAGATGAAGCCAAATATCACTATTAGATCCAAAATGTGAGGAAACATTACGTATCAAGGTCACTGAAACCATCCTACGGTGAAGGCAGTATGCCTGTGTGTGTGTGTGTGTGTGTGTGTGTGTGTGTGTGTGTGTGTGTGTGTGTGTGTGTTGGTACATGACCTACATGTAAGTGTGTGTGTTTGATGTACTCTGCAGACACAAGGTTGTGTGAGGATGGCCATGATGTTAGCGTGTGGGCCATTAACTGTGCAAACACACACACACACGCACAAACACACACGCACGGACACACTTTACCAGTCACCGTCACAACACAAACATCCGGGAGGCAAA
>NC_045174.1:18416273-18436273 GCF_900700415.2 Clupea harengus | reverse complement strand
TTCCCAGTGTGAGGCCGAGGGGAGGGTCTGGGTTTCTATGTGTGCATATGTGTGTGTGTGAGATGTGAGATGTGTGGTGTGTATGTGTATATGCGCGTGTGTTGGGTGGTGGAGGGGAGGGTCTGTGTGTGTGTGTGTGTGTGTGTGTGTGTGTGTGTGTGTATATGCGCGTGTGTTGGGTGGTGGAGGGGAGGGTCTGGGTTTCTTATCAGAGGTGTGTGTCAGCACTCCAGAAGACACCTGACCTAGGGGCTCGTGAGTGAGCAGGAAACCTCAGTGTGTGTGTGTGTGTGTGTGAGAGTATATGTGCGTGTGTGTGTTGCAGGGACCCTGTCGATAGACCGTGGTCACCTACAGAAGGTCTACTGAGGACTGCTATTCACTGGTCATAATTCCACTTTTACAAATCTACACAACAAACTCAAGCACACACACACACACACACACACACACACACACACACACACACACACACACACACACACACTTACTTTAAAGTAACACTATGCAACAATTTGATACTTTTTGAGGTAAGTTTTTTATAGGCAACTAGTTTTGGTACCATCCTCAAATTCATTTTGATAGCATATGGTCATGTGAAGGACAGATAAACACCTGTGTCTTCCCCACTAGCTGGAACACCTTGCAAAAATGGAAGAAAAGTTTTGACATGCATGACATTGCCAGCTATACTGCCAAAAGACACCGGTTAGTGTGTTGGCAAGCTTCTATCAGTATCAGCTGGGCTGTTGGTGGTGTTTGCAAGGTTTTTGCATGCCTTTTAGGTAGTTAGCTTACTAGTTTTGGAACAGAACTCCGTATTGCTGCTTTAATGTAATCCATCCTTGCCCTCTTTTCTATCCTGCGCCAGGAGTTTGAGGTGAGCACTTAGGCATGCTGGGACACGGGTCACAGATCTGCTGTCTGCACGCCAACACACACACACACACACACACACACACACACACACACACACACACACACACACACACACACACACACACACACACACACACACACAATACAGCCCAGCGCTGTGTCTGCATTCCTCAATCAAGACCGCTTTCTTTCTCCCTGATTCTGCAGACATCCCGCAAAAGGCAGATAACACACACACACACACACACACACACACACACACACACACACACACACACAAGTGGCTAAGTGGAGGGAGCACATTCCACTAGGCAGCTGTCACAACCCTGCAGGTTTGGACACAAGTGCGGTGACCTTGCAGTTTCAGTGTTCTCAATACACACACTTGCACATGCTGTGTGTGTGGAGTATCTCATATGTGCTGTACATATAGGTCTACACGCACACACACACACACACGTGCAAACACGGCAGTATACACATCAGGCTACACACACGCCTAACACAACATGTTAGTACACTGAGCACACACACACACACACACACACACACACACACACACACAGTCCCATATGTAAATATACATCCGGCTACACACACTTTTAAACACATATGAGTACACTTGAGCCGACCACACTCCCCCACAAACACACACAGACACACACAACCGCTCAGTAAATTGAGTCATGCGTTAGTCGCCCATAACTCTCTTTAGAAAGACACATCAGACACGGTGGTGCATCAGACAACAGAACAAGGTCACCATCACTCGAGGTAGGTGTTTAAGAGCAGCATAGTCACACAGGGAATCCCTAACCGACGGCCGCACTGAAGAGCCAAACATCAAGCATTATGGGAAGGTCACCGAGGTAACCAGATGCATCTGTGAGACTGTCAATCAGAGGCTGAGGTTAGTACTTCCTGCGTGAGCGTGTGTGTGTGTGTGTGTGGGGGTTCCCCCATAAAGGCTCCCAAGACCCCCCCCCCCCCCCCCCCCCCCGCACTGCACCGCAAACCTCCCAAAGAAAAATCATATGGCTAATTATAACCCTGGCCATGGAGACGAACCACAGCCAATCATCCACTTCCTGCTCAGGCTCCAGCCCCATGTCAGAGGATGGAGTGAAGGGGTGGGCTCGAGGAACTAGGCCCTCTGTGTGTGTGTGTGTGTGTGTGTGTGTGTGTGTGTGTGTGTGTCTACAAGGGGCCACAGAAAGAATAAATGTGCTCAACTCCTAAACTCCTGAGAGGGTAACAGAGGAAGGGGTAGGTCAGGATATTACCCCCCCCAAACCCACACCACTCAGAGCTACCGCAGGGGGGGGGGGGGGAGAGAAGGGGCAACAGAGAGGGGAGAAAAGAAAGAAAGAAATGAAGGAGGAAGTGGAGGAGATGGATCCGGCCGCATGGGCCCACGTGAGCGTGATGTAATTTGGGCTTAAGTGAGACAGATCCACACGGGCAGATGGAGGGAGCGCAGCGCGGAGCGGCACAGCACAGGGAGGAAACTGGAGATGGCCAGAGTGTGAATGAGTGCCTGTCATCCACCGCACCACACCGCACCGCACCGCGCTCCACTCACTCTCTGACCCCGCCCCAGGGACCCATCCTTCACCCCCTCCCCCTCTCTCTACCTCTCTCTCTAGCTCTCTCCCTCAGTCTCTCTCTCTCTCTCTCTCTCTCTACCTCTCTCTCTCTAGCTCTCTCCCTCAGTCTCTCTCCCTCAGTCTCTCTCCCTCAGTCTCTCTCCCTCAGTCTCTCTCTCTCCCTCAGTCTCTCTCTCTCCCTCAGTCTCTCTCTCTCCCTCAGTCTCTCTCCCTCAGTCTCTCTCTCTCCCTCAGTCTCTCTCCCTCAGTCTCTCTCTCTCCCTCAGTCTCTCTCCCTCAGTCTCTCTCTCTCCCTCAGTCTCTCTCTCTCCCTCAGTCTCTCTCTCTCCCTCAGTCTCTCTCCCTCAGTCTCTCTCTCTCTCTCCCCCCCTCTCTCCATCTTTCCCTCCCTCTCAGGCTTTCTTCCTCCTCTCTTGCAGTCTCTCTCTCTCCCCCTTCTCTCCATCACTCTCTCTCTCCGTCTGCACCTCCCCTTTCTCCCTCTCCCATCACCTCTCTCTGTTGTTTCACACTTCATTCTCCAGCCTTTATTTCCGGTCCTCCTCCTCCTCCTCCTCCTCCTCCTCCTCCTCCTCCCTTCATTTCCTTTGACACTCCCTCCTTCACGCAATCTCATTTCTTGACGCCATCTTTTGCACTTCTGCACTCATTTTCTCCCTACGACTTCCTCTCTCTCTTTCGCTCTCAATCAATGACCTCTCTCTCTCTTTCTTTCTTTCTTTCTTTCTCTCTCTTTCGTCACACATGTGATGTCAGCCAGTTTGTTTGACTCCTCTGTCAGGTCCCTCAGAGATAAGTTGTCAAACTAGCTGTCATCCGTCGCCCCCGACGACCGGCTAAGCGCTTCCTGTCCCATCAGATGGGGGTTTGTCAGGGCTAGAGGGATGACAGCAGAGGGTCTCTTACTCTGTGTGTGTGTGTGTGTGTGTGTGTGTGTGTGCGTGTGTGCTGTGCTGTCCCATCAGATGGGGGTTTGTCAGGGCTAGAGGGATGACAGCAGAGGGTCTCTGTGGTCACCGATCACTCCGGCGTCTCTTACTGTGTGTGTGTGTGTGTGTGTGTGTGTGTGGGTGTGGGTGTGGGTGTGGGTGTGTGTGTGTGTGTTGCCAAGGCTACGGCTGGCTGCACCTCTGCTTCCAGTCGCCACGTCATCAAAGTGTCAGTAGAAGCAACAGAAATAAAGAAAACAAATAAAGTTTGGTTGTGTGAGTGTGAGCGTGTGCGTGTGCGTGTGCGTGTGTGCGGGGGGGCTGGGGGGTTGTGTGTGTGTGTGTGTGTGTGTGTGTGTGTGTGAGTGTGTGTGGGGGGCTGGGGGTTGTGTGTGTGTGTGTGTGTGTGTGTGTGTGTGTGCGTGCGTGCGTGCGTGCGTGCGTGCGATTCAGGTTCAAATGCAGTCATGCCGTCTTGAAAAGAACAGAACAGAAGAGACAGAAAGTGATAGAATAGACTCGTTCCCTGCAGACTTGACTCTTTTAACCTGCTCCCCATGAGCTCCACACGGCCTCTCATGGCCTCTGATAAATCACTGGACTCTGATGAACAGAACCGCTCCGCCTCTCATGGCCTCTGATAAATCACTGGACTGAACAGAACCGCTCGCTCGCTCGCACAGGGATGACAGCTCATTTAGCTTCTGTGGTAGAAGACCCAGGCAAGGCAGCCCACACTCTGGATCAAGTATCCAGCTCTGACAGTAGGACAGGAGCCCACAGCTCGGGTCTTTCATATCTCGTTCGTTCAGACACACACACACACACACACACACAGAGACAGAATGCATTGTGGGTGAGAGACAGGAGGGGCAGGCCGGTTCTTTCTAACTGGTGCAGAGGGACAGAATGAGAGGGCTTCTGCTGGTGAATTCCTGCTGTGGTCAAGGTCACCAGTGGAGATAAACCCACACACACACACACTCTCTCTGCTTTATGTGTGAACTCGCTGTTCAGTAATGAACTGTCAGATGATGAGCGAAACCAAATGGAGCCTTTTCTACGTCTCTCTCCCCCACACCCCCTCTCCCTCCCACCCTCTCTCCCTCAATTCTCTCCACCCCTCCTCTTCCTCCCATCCTCTCCCTCTTTCTCTCTCTCCCCCGCCGTTCTCTCCTCCAACCCCTCTCCCTCCTCCTCTCCTCTTCCTCCCATCCTCTCCCTCTTTCTCTCTCTCCCCCGCCGTTCTCTCCTCCAACCCCTCTCCCTCCCTCCCTCCCATCCTCCTCTTCCTCTCCCTCTTTCTCTCTCTCTCCTCCAACCCCTCTCCCTCCCTCCTCCTCCTCTTCCTCCCTCCTCGGGCCTGTCTAAAAGGCTCTGTTATGAGCGACGTCTCTGTGATAATGGGCGTGAGGACACAGGGAAGGGAGGATGAGTTCAGCAAAACACAAACACTCTCCAGAGATAGCAGAAATGCATGCACACACATACACACACACACACACTCTCCAGAGATAGCAGAAATGCACGCACACACACTCACACACACACTTAAAAAAAGAGAAATGTAAGCCTTCTCTAGTTTAGTCTGGCAAAAGTATGTGTGTAATATATGAGGTACGGGGGAGGTTGTTAGGAATCAAGGTCTTCTTCTTCTGCTTTGAAAGGACACTAAGCACACAGGTGGTGTTTTCACTCCGAGCATGTTTGTTGTTCCAATTGTGTGCGACTCAGGGACTTGCAGAATCAACAGATGAACACACTGGACACTAAAGCACACACTTCATGGCTGTGTCCTAAAGGCACACCTGCCTCTGCCAAAAGATTCATGAACACACACACACACACACACACACACACACACACACACACACACACACACACACACACACACACACACACACACACACACACACACACACACACACACACACACACACAGTCTCTATCTCTATCGCACACACACACAGATCCTGTCTCCCTCCCTCACACACACACACACACTTGTCTGGTCCCCGTAAAAAAAACTGCTTCCTGTGCCACCCTCCCTGCACCCTCTCTGTGTCATGACCAAATCCCAACGGAGAGGAGGAGACAACGGAGAGGAGGGGAGGAGAAGAGGCCTGGCAGAGAGGAGGAGAAGAGAGGAGAGGAGGAGAGAGGAGAAGAGGGAGAGGAGAGGAGGAGAAGAGGCCTGGCAGAGAGCAGGGGATCAAAGGGTGTTCCCTCAGCAGAAAATTCCTTGAACAGGCACGCCCACACACACACAGGTTTCAGAGATACAAGCATGCGTGGCCACCCGCCCACGCACAGGCAGGGTTTGTGTGTGTGAATGGATATGCTTTTACCTCCACTCTCTCACACACACACACACACACACACACACACACACACACACACACACACACACACACACACACACACACACACACACACACAGCAAGAAAGCAAGCCATTCCAGGACTCCAGTGTAGATAAGTAAAGTAAGTCAAAAGGTTGAAGAGGTGAAAAAGAGAGTTTTCTATTTTTAAGACTTTAAGATGTTTGTTGAAACTCTCCCAAAGCTCCAAATGCCTCTTCTCCCAGGGGTTAGGCTGGCCGGTCAATGAGAGGGAGGGCAACCCCTCCTTTAATCCCCTACACACAGACACAGCCTCAGACAGTGAGATAGGGGATAGACAGACACATCCTCAGACAGTGAGATAGGGGATGGACAGACACAGCCTCAGACAGTGAGACAGACACAGCCTCAGACAGTGAGACAGGGGATGGACAGGTACACCGCAGACAGTGAGACAGGTAAACCTCAGACAGTGAGACAGGTGAACCTCAGACAGTGAGACAGGTGAACCTCAGACAGTGAGACAGGGGATGGACAGGTAAACCTCAGACAGTGAGACAGGTGAACCTCAGACAGTGAGACAGGTAAATCTCAGACAGTGAGACAGGGGATGGACAGGTACACCTCAGGCCCAGGGGGCTCAGAGTGGATCTGCTGGGAAGAGGCAGTGGATGCACCAACCCCATCCATCCAAATGGCTGCAGCACAAGTTGCCTTGAATTGGAACAGATTAAAGAAAATTGCATCACCTTGTTTACCTACAAGCTGTTCCTGTAATGGCCTTAACGGTCACACACTCTCACACGTTTTCACCAATGTAATAGTCTAAATGTTCATTAATCCATGCTATAGATGCTTCTTTAGGCTTGCTCTGGCTGTCTGGGTGCAACACGTGGGGATCTCCACGCAGATGTTCTCAGCTTTGCAGGTCACCATGTACAGTACGTACTCCACATGAATAATCGTACTACACTGTTGAAGTTGTGCTTGAGAGGGAAACACAAACACCACACACACACACACACAATGAGCTTTTAGAAAGAGGAAGAAAAAAAAAAAAAACACCAAAATCACTAGGCGTGACTTCTCTCTTAGGCCTTTTTCTCCAGCATCTGTATGCATGCGCCAAACTTTTGGATCCACCTGCTGAGGCGGAAACTGTAATAACGATGACCTTTAGTGGCCCGGAGCACTGGCCGCGGTACATTCTACCATTTCCCCTGAGCCAGGGCGAGTAGTCATTAGAGGAGAGGCCCACTGCTGTGAAAGAGCACTCTTTAGCAGGCATACGTATGGGGGGGGGGGGGGGGGGGGGGGGGGGGGGGGGGGGGGGGGGGGGAAGACTTGTACGTGGGACTCGTACGTGGTCAAACGTGTAATTACGAAAGGACATAAGCTGGGCTGAAGTATGTCTTTTAACGACACTCTGTGAAATGACAGGTATGTTTGTGCGCCGGCAAACGACTGTAATCAGGAGAGTCGTTGCAGTAAAAATAAGAAAAAAGGTGGACGAAAAGCACTTAATAATCAAACGTGTGATTACAGGACTGCAAAAGGGCAGTGAGCAGAAAGTAGGATTGAGCGTTCGAGAGCGAGTGTGGGGATTTAAAAAAAATAAATAAATAAATAAAAAAACGTTCTCTCTTATAACGTCGGACAATTTGTAGTCGCATCCAAGGCAGCTGCGAGGCAGCGATAACGGAGCCGGAGAAGAACAGGCGGCTCCAGCCGGGGAGCTTGTTCTCGACGACCCGCATAACGAGGCCAGGGAGGAACGTGAATCGCACAGCACAACACAACAGGTCTCTGGCTTAATTTGTTGTGGTTTTGGGGGGGGGGGGGGGGGAGTCGTGGCTCTAGCGCTGCCTACGTGAATAGGATTACGCTCGATAATTAAGAGCGAACACAGACACTGGCAACTTCTCTAACGAAGGGAAACTTTCCTCACGACTTGCTGAGAAATGCCCGTGCAATGTTGGAGTGTCCAGGAGTTTGCATCATGGGACACAAAGGCGTAGGGCCATATCCACAGGGAGGAGGGTGGATAGGGGGGCCCCCTCCTCTTTAAAGGCACAGATACAGCATCGCTGGGAGCTTCAGCCACGGACCCCCTCCTCTTTTAAGGCCACAGATACAGCATCACTGGGAGCTTCAGCCACGGACCCCTCCTCTTTAAAGGCACAGATACAGCATCGCTGGGAGCTTCAGCCACGGGCCCCCTCCTCTTTAAAGGCACAGATACAGCATCACTGGGAGCTTCAGCCACGGACCCCCTCCTCTTTAAAGGCACAGATACAGCATCGCTGGGAGCTTCAGCCACGGGCCCCCTCCTCTTTAAAGGCACAGATACAGCATCGCTGGGAGCTTCAGCCACGGACCCCCTCCTCTTTAAAGGCACAGATACAGCATCGCTGGGAGCTTCAGCCACGGACCCCCTCCTCTTTAAAGGCACAGATACAGCATCGCTGGGAGCTTCAGCCACGGACCCCCTCCTCTTTTAAAGGCACAGATACAGCATCGCTGGGAGCTTGAGCCACGGACCCCCTCCTCTTTAAAGGCACAGATACAGCATCGCTGGGAGCTTCAGCCACGGACCCCCTCCTCTTTAAAGGCAAAGATACAGCATCGCTGGGAGCTTCAGCCACGGACCCCCTCCTCTTTAAAGGCACAGATACAGCATCGCTGGGAGCTTTCAGCCACCTCCTCCTCCTTTAAGGCCACGAATACCCCTCACCATCTGCAGAGGCGTAAAATCATGGCCCATAATCCCTTTTGTTCGAACACCCCCCGACAAAAGCAGACGGCTCCGGGTGAAAACAAAAAGATCTCGACGCTTAAGGAGAGTCAAGAGCGAGAGGAGCAAGAGACGGAGCCCAATCAAGAGAGGGTAGGAGACAGCCCTGTCCCTCTCTAATCGCTGGTCTCCTGGCCCATCCCCGCAGGGGAAGGTTCCGGATGTCACAGCCCTGAAGGTACGGAGGCGTGCCGGTTGTCCTGGTGGACTGATTGGTCTCGGTCCTGTGCGCTCGCTCGGCAGGGCGGCCGGCGGTGCTGCCCCTACTGGCGAGGGTTAAAATTTGCATTGGCCGCAGGCTGTGGGGTTCGGTGTAAACACAAGTGCTTTTGTTAATTAGTCACGCATCTCGGCACTAAACGGAGTGTTCCTGATGCCGATGGCGGTTACCTCAAAAGAGGACGGGGGGGGGGGGGATGTGTGTGCTTGCAAACAAAAAGGGGAAACTTGGTAAACACTGATTCACTGATTCGATCTCATTTCAGGCACATCCTAGGGGCTTGTGAGACAGCCTCGTGATCACCTCACTGCCGCCGGGACAAGAGAAGCATGACCAAGGCCAATTCCAAACCTATGGACGGCAGAGAGCATGGACTCGATCCACACAGGGCTGCTGCGGTTCATGGTTTTCCAAACCTGCCCCTTGAGACCCCCAAACAGCCCCCCCCCCCCCCCTCCTATTAGCAAAAGAGCCGTTGAATCTGAAAAGGCCCTGGCCCCAGTCAATCTTTTCTGCAGTCGCTCGCTGCCTGGGCTGCTTGTAATTTCACTGTCACTTTTCCCCAAACAACGGCGAATTACATTCACTCCCCGAGAAAAAAGGAGCAAAAGAACATCACATTCAATATGAATTGCTGCATTTTTGTGTCCGCTTCGCTGCTTTACTTCCATAGTGGCTTTTTCCTGGTGCTTACGCTAACCGAACACAAGACGTATGCGTGTTCATCACGGGCAACCTGCCACAGTAATTGAAAGTTCCGCACCACTGCAGAAGACATTTCTGCCGATTCAAGTGCACGAGCACGCCAACCCACCTCACTCAGGCAGTAAGAAAGCAAATAGCAAGAGAAAAAACACACACTAGCATTGCTTTTGTTGAGGCTGGCTTGTCGGGAACACTGTTTTGCAGCTGCATCGGACCGTGTAGAAGACGAAACAACATGTTTTTGTTTGGGAGACGATAGCGCCAGTGGTGGTCTCTCCGGGGGGACGGATGGACCGGAGCCTCCCGAGCCAGAACAGGTTGGGCTGAGGACACACTGCCATAGCATTTATAAACCTCTGCCTCTCAGGAGTTCCTCTCGTAAGATGCATTAGTGTGTGTGTGTGTGTGTGTGTGTGTGTGTGTGTGTGTTGAAGAGATTGTCTAAGGGGGGTTGGGGTGGGGTTGGGGGGGCACGCTCTTAGCCAAGCGCACTATCAGGTGCTGAAGTACTAGAGTGACTGGGAGGATGGAGTGTTTGTCCGAGAGAGGGAAAAGTGTGTGTGTGTGTGTGTGTGTGTGTGTGTGTATAAAGGAAAAGTGTTGTAAAAGGGGGGCCCCACCACTCTGGCAAGCTAACAGAAAGCCTATCAGTCCCATCCATAAAGGAGGTTAACAGAAGGGGGGGGGGGGGTGCTTACATGGTCTAAAAGCTAGGGGCACATAATGGATTCTTTTAGCCTGACGGTAAGAACCCATCGGACCTCCGACTGCAGATATGAAACTGCAGACCCGGGGAAGCGAGTGCCAGCCGGGCCCGGGCGCTGAACACAGGTCCATTTGGAGGTCCTGAAGAGCCGATAACGAACGAGCGAGCGAGCGGCCGAAAGCCTGCGTCCAAAAAAGCGCCTTTCCATCCCCCCCCTATGAAGCACGGTGCGCCCTGCCAAAAAGATAAAACGCACTTCCTGAAAAACAAGGCCGAGAACGAGTATGACCCCCCCCCCCCCCCCCCCTCTCATTTCCTCCAGACCGGTGCAACACGAAGATAGGCGCCGTCTCCGTCGTCCAAATGCCCGTTGTATCAAACAACAAGCCTCCACTGTATCTCCCTCTCCCCTCTCGGAGGGCCAGCCTGGCTAAGGTCAGGTCATGCACTCAAAAGTCTTCTGACGGAGATGGAGACGGCATGGCAGAGAGATACCAGGTGTCAGGTAACTCATTAATGGAAAGTTAGCGAATAAACAACAAAATAAATCATTCAGAGTTGCGTTTGTTTTTTTTCCTTCTCCATTTCATTTTTTTTTTCCCCCTTCCCCTCTGAGGAATTCCTTATGTCAAGCACAAATGAAATTAAATAAATACAAATAAAAAAAACAACAAATACAAATAAATATACCAGTCACAGACCATATATTTTTGCAATTACACAGGCTGTGCTTACCCATACAAGCCAAACGACAGAAGAAGAAAACTGATATTAGAGCACTGCATGGCTGGGCTGGGGCTCCAGAATGAATGACATTTATCCAGGCAAAAAAAGGACACAGGATCTCCTGGGACATGCAGTACGTTTTAACGCGTATTGTAAGTCACACAGGGTGCCTGACTAACACCATTTATCTATGGGTGCGTCTACTTCACACACACTAAGACACACACTCGAAGACACACACACACACTCGAAGACACACACTCGAAGACACACACACTAAGACACACACACTAAGACACACACTCGAAGACACACACTCGAAGACACACACACACACTAAGACACACACACACACTAAGACACAAACACACGAAACACAGATACACGTCAGTGGCAGATGGCAGACAGTGTTAACAGTCTGAAGAGGCCCTTTGTGTGCCAGCGTCCTGGCACCTCACAGCAAACACTTTTGATGGCATAATTCAAGCATCTTCTGCACAGCCGCCAAGGCTTAGAGCGGATTCTATACAGTTTTGCTTTTATTGTTTGTTTGCTTTTTTTTTGACCAGCAGTTATAGAAAATAAATCCTGGACTAGCAAGCCTGCATTCCCCACCCTATACTGAAAATAAAAAAAACGACCCAAAAATAAAAAAAAGCTATTCTGCGGAGGGCTCCCATACAAGCAGGCACGAACAAGAGAGCCACACAATCCTGCCCTGGCAGCGAACGGCTAACCGCTCGAGCGCCAAGCCGTTTGACTTTGTTCACGTAGAGCGAAACCACAAATCCCTCACTCCCCAGACAAACATGAAGGCAGCTTTAGCTGCTGACCAAAAAGGGCTACGCTGCTCAGAAACCACAAATAAGGTCAATTACCCCTGAAGAACCTTCATATGACTGACATGCACAGTAGCGCACAGCAAATATGGCCTTAATGGCCACCTGTGGCTGCAGTGGATTCTTATAAGGTGGTTACAGATGCCGTTCAATCTGACATATAAACATGGCAGCAATGCTTGGCCCTCTTTCATGGGATGCCAGAAGAGGCCAGACAAGAGGTGACTGTCGGACGGCTCTGGCCCACTTATGGCCCTCATTGGCCCGCTTATGGCACACTTATGGCCCTCATCTGGCCCACTTATGGCCCTCATCTGGCACACTTATGGCCCGCTTATGGCACACTTATAACCCGAATCTGGACCAAGTCTACCAGGGGCTCGTCATCTGCCACAGCCCAGCTACGAGAGAGGGAGAGAGACAGAGAGAGAAAGAAAGATAGAGAAAGAAAGAGAGGGAGAAAGAAAGAGAGAAACTGAAAGAGAGAGAGAAAAACTGAAAGAGAAAGAGAGAAAAAGAAAGAGAGCTCTTTGCCAACCTATATGAGGGCAGGGAGTCCCGATTCACACCCACACTCACGGAACGCTGGATCTGCCTGATGATGCATTCGTTAACCGCCGACGAGACCTACCAGTGACCCTATCCCTGTGTGTGCGCGTGTGTGTGTGGTGTGTGGTGTGTGTGTGTGTATGTGTGTGTGTGTGTGTGTCTCTCTCTCTCTCTCTGCCCCTTCCAAAACTACTCTGCCATAACATTTTTTTTCTGCCGTGCGGCTTCCCGCATGAAGCCGTGGTGCGGTCCCTCTTGGCCATGACGCTCGCCAGACTTGATGCAGGTCACAATCATCATACCCGCTCCAGTTTTCCCCTCCTTGCGGAGGCACCGCTTCCAAAATCTAAATTTCTGCATACATTAGGGACTTACACACACACACACACACACACACGCGCACACACACACACGCACACACATGATATTTTATTCATACACAAGCCAAGAAAAGGGCAATGGAGGGAAAAAAAACTGTTGTTTCTGGAGCAAGCTAATGGGGCTTGTGGCTTGTGTTTGTCTTACACTATGACAGTATGTGTGTGTGTGTGTGTTTATTCTCTGTGCCAGGCAAAGTTCAGGAGGTAAGCACAACCATTACAGGCTTTAAAGCATCCACTGGTCACAGCACAAGCAGTGCAGTCCAACAGCACACACACACACACACACACACACACACACACACACACACACACACACACACACACACACACACACACACACACACACACACACACACACACACACACACGTCTCTGACTGCCGGGAGTTTGAGCGAATGGAATAATATCCATATGAACTTCTCCGAGAGCCAGCGTCCCCTCGTGATGGCCCTTGAGCGCTCCATCCTAGGGCCTCATTACCGTTCCATCCCGGCCCGGCATCTGTCTCCGTGTGCCGCTGTAATGCGTCGTTTTGTACAGTTTGACACGGCCTGGCACTTCCGAGCTGTTAGCACGACCACAAAGACAAAGAGAAGAAAAGAAAAAAACGGTTCGGGGGATATTAAGTATTAAACAGGCGACGACGTCTGCTTAAATATTCATTCTAATCCACGACAGCTTGACGGACTCCTGTAAAGATAGGCTAGATGTAACCCCGATGGGGCCACTACAGATTACACACACTTAGGCTACTGAGCGGGAGCTCCCCCGTTACACACACACACACAAACACACACACACACACACACAGACCCTGAGGTGAAAAAAAAAACGAGAAAACGAAAAAACGAGGAAAAAGGTACAAAAGAAAAAAAAAAAAGAGAGAATGAGAAGCCGGGAGACAAACGTTCCGAGCGGAGGTCGGACGCGATCCATTGTGGAATCAAGCCGAGGGGAAAGCGAAGCGTCTGCTTGGTTGTTGGGAGCATCTGCAGCTCCAGCAGGAGGGCTACCCTCGGTGTTAATGCCTTCCTCCAGCCCTACACCTTTGGAGACGAGAGAAGGTGCCACACCCAGCAATTAAACGCTTACAGACAACGCCATTTCAAACAGTCAATTACGCACCGCATGTGGAACTAATACGATTAGAGGTGGGAGAGAGGGGGAGAGGGAGGAGGTTCATAAATGATTAAGAACTCATCGCTTTTCAGCCAATCTCCAAGCATGCTCGGAGACCCCTTATGAATAAATAAAAGTAAATAAAAAAAAAATAAAAAAAAGTTCTTCCTCAAAGGACAGGCAACGGAAAGTTCACGACTCTCCCTCGGAGAAAACATAAGGAAATAAAAGTGACAGATTTAACGACAGGGGAGTGGAATAAGGTTTGTGTGTTTGTGTGTGCGTTTCTGTGGGGGGGGGAAATATAGACCAAATGTGTAGGCCTAAATAAAATAAATTAAATTAATAAATAATAATAAAACACACAGTGCGAACAGGCATAAAACCTAAACGACTGGAATAAATAAATAAAAGCCTAGAAGGGCAGCGGGCCGAGGCTGGAAGTCAGGCTCGGAGGTGTGTGTGTGGTGTGTGTGTGTGTGTGTGTGTGTGTGTGTGTGTGTCATGGCTGGCAGTCAGGATCGGAGGTGTAGCTGGACTAGAACAGAACCTGGGCCCGCGGTGGGGATGCAGTCATGACGGTGGAATTCACTGTGTGTGTGTGTGTGTGTGTGTGTGTGTGTGTGTGTGTGTGTGTGTGTGTGTGTGTGTGTGTGTGTGTGTGGAGCCTTTGAAAGGGTATCCTCCGTTGGTTCCACCTCACCAGGGGACAGATAAAACCACAGCGCTGAGCCAAAGCCTTTGTCTTTGAAGAGTGGGGACAAGGTTGCGTGATGTCGCAGGCAGGCAGGACGGAGGGGTATAGTTACAGCTAATGGCTACCAGAGACTGCAGAGGGAGAGAGGGGGGGGTGGAGAGAGAGAGACTGCTGAGGGAGGGAGAGAGGGAGAGAGAGAGGGGGGGATAGAGATGGAGAGAGAGAGGGATGGAGAGGGAGAGAGAGAGAGGGATGGAGGGAGAGGGAGAGAGAGAGAGAGAGATAGAGAGGGGGAGGGATGGAGAGAGAGAGAGAGAGAGAGAGAGAGAGATGGAGAGAGGGAGAGAGAGAGAGAGAGAGAGAGAGAGAGAGGGATGGAGAGAGGGAGGGAGAGAGAGAGAGAGAAATATAAGCAACCTTAGAGAACTTGGGGAACTCTAGTATAGAAGTTCTTAGAAGGCTAGGGAAAGGAAAGGCTTTACTTAGCTGACATAGCGAACCCTACGAGTGGAAGAGATGAGTGAGATACCAGAGCCTGTAGAGACCTGAGGCCCAAACCGTGAGCACACATCCCCCATCACCCACCCTGCAGTCGAATCTATGCCCTTCCATCAGAAGCTAAACATGATGCTCCTTGATGTAACGGGATAGCGTCGCCCTCTGATTAAGCGGAGCCCTTCACCGCGGCCTCTCTGCTTCGCCACCCTCTCTCGTCTCACTCACGCAGCCACGGATGGGCACACCACGCCACCCCACACCACACCACGCCACCCCACACCACACCACGCCACGCCACGCCACGCCACGCCACATGACAGATGCAAATGGGAGCGTTTAAAAATGCATGGGGATCAACATGGGGCCGGTCGTTCCGACAGCGACAGACGTGATTAAGGGCCGCGGGGGGGGGCGCACCCCTCGAGTCGCCCCGTGACTGGAGAAATACCCAATACCCACTCGTAAAATGTAGCGCTTCACTATGTGGGGACTCCAAAGCAGGACTGTATGTCATTGCAGGAGTTGCTATGCAACACACACACACACACACACACACACACACACACACACACACACACACACACACACGGCAATCTGACATGTAAGGTGTTAAACAGCACTGTGCCGATAAGGATCACCTCAACCAGAGATATAAAAATGATTTCCATCTTCGTGAGAAAAACAACAGGCCTAACGGATGTGGCCTTGGGTTTCTACAACTCCACCAATCACATCAAAGGGAGATTTGATATGCCTTTACGTTTTTCGACACGCTTTGAAAGTTGTTGGAGAACACCTCTCTGGGCAAACACACACACCCCCCAGGGGCCCCAACCCCCTGTGTGTGTGTGTGTGTGTGTGTGTGTGTGTGTGTGTGTGTGTGAGTCCTCCCTCCTCCACCCCACTCATCCATTCAAGCCTAAGGCCACCCTGGAGTTGACCCCCACACCCCCCTGAAATGCTTCTATTGGCTACAGTACGTGACAAAATGTGACAAATCAGCCAATTACAGCCATTGCCTAAAATCGTATGTCCAAATTCTGAAGCGTATCAAGAATGAGGCAAGAAAAACACCTTTAAAAAAGACGAAAAAAAAACTACATGAAGCTACATGAAGGTCACCTTGACAGGAGACACAGTAACAAAGAGGTTTAATGCGCGTGTAGAGCTCGCCTGAAAGACGAGGTATTTAAACACTGTGAAGGCTGGGTCCAAGACGAATAAGCATTCAGCTTGACAGACAGAGGAGTTTGGAGGCTTAGGTCTTTGGGCACCTTGCACGGGAGGGCTCACGAAGGTTACCAATCATGTGTGTGTGTGTGTGTGTGTAACCATATGTGCTTTGGAGAGGAGTTTGTCTGAATAGGCCTCAAGAAGGTGTGTGTGTGGGTCGGTGGGTAAATAATACATGCCTCTGCAGGAGGTGTGTGTGTGTGTGTGTGTGTGTGTGTGTGTGTGTCTGAGGGTGATGAGGGGAGCCTGTGGAGGCTCGCATGTGCGTGCCATCCTCAGACAGCATGTGGCCAGACAAACACACACACACACACACACACACACAAAAGGAGACCTCTGCTCACACACCACTAGCCTGTAACACCCCTCAATCCACTCATCCCACCTGACAGTCAGACACGGCACGCAACACAACCTCAAAAATGCCAGCGTGTTTTCACCAAAACACTTCAAGACCCAACCTTAGCAAGTGATGATGATGACAGGCGCCCCCCCCCCCCCCCCCGGCCCCCAAACACACATCAGCCTCATCTCATCAAAACAAGACAAAGTCGTCGACATCGTCATCCCAACTCACCTCTCATGAGAGATGTGTGACAGACCAAGAGAAAAGAGAAGAAAAGAAAACAGACAGACATGGAGGAAAGACCACAAACATAAATAAATGACCTCACTAGACACATGGTGGCTGGGTCACGCTTCCCTCCCCTCAGACCCTTCTCTCACTCATTCACACACACTCACACACACACACACACACACACACACACACACACACACTCTCTCTCTCTCTCTCCTCTGCCCCCGGGGTCTGCAGTCACACGCTGAAACGCTTCTTTAAACCCAATTATGCTACACTGAAGGGAGTGTGTGTGTGTGTGCGTGTGTGTGGTGGGTGAGTACCCCCCCCCCCCACCCCCCAAAAGAAATCAGCAGAGATGCCTTGGAACACCCAGAGAGTCCGTGCAATATAAAGACAACACTCCCATGACCCCATGACCCCCGTCGGGAGGGTCAGAGAGAACTTTCCAGAATAACTCGGACAGAATAACACCCGGACACGGCACAGAACGGCTCCAACATCCCCACATGTGAGACTCACAGGAGCAGACGTCATGATATACGTCTTCCATATCGTCTCCCCCCTTATTCAAAAAGTTCATAACTGTGTGTGTGTGTGTGTGTGTGTGTGCGTGCGTGTGACCCAGGCTGAGCTGTACAATCAAAGGGGCAGTCAGTGCCTAGCTGGGTGTCATGTGTGAGGCATGGGGTGGGTGACCTCTCTAGTCACACTAGAATTCAGGGCCTGTGGGGGCATGAGTGTGTGTGTGTGTGTGTGTGTGTGGTACCCTCCCTGTGTCCCGCCACAGTGACTCAGATGATGTTGCGGGGTAACCGAAGACGGAGATGCCAACATCACTACAGGTTCCTTGGCTCCAGCCGAAACAAAAGCTCAAAGTGAGGGAAATATTGTGACGTCTGGCTTATTACACTGTAGACTGTTTGAACACACACACACACACACACACACACACACACACACACACACACACACACAGACACAGACACACGCTTTTTCTTCCCCGAAACGTAAAACGCTTCAGAAGGACTCCACACACACACACACACACACAGGAGGGAGAGGGATAGAAAGAGAGGAGAGGAAGACAGAGGAACAGAGAGAAAAATGAAAGAGAGAGAAATAGAGCAAAAGAGCGAGAGGTGGAGAGAGAGGGAGCGAGCGAGAGAGAGGGGGAGAGTATTTTCATCCATGCGTGCCCAGACGCTGGCGTGACACTAGAATGTGACTCGGCGGGCACTAACACCCTTCCGTCCAGTCCCCAAATCTTCCCAAAAGAGGCCGCGTTCAGGGGGAGGAGAAAACCACAACATAACTGGAGTGCTTAAGGAGCCCTGCCTTCAGGGAGGAAGAACAGAACAGTGGCCTTGGCTCTCTCTCTCACACACACACACACACACACACACAGCCGTGGTTTCACTCCTCTATTCTTGAAGGTGATACCACAAAAGAGGAGCTCTGTGGTCCTTCTTAAGCATGGACACACAGGAACACACACTCAAAAGTGAAGCCTCAGCCTCCTGACAACAGTGTGTGTGTGTGTGTGTGTGTGTGTGTGTGTGTGTGTGTGTGGTTGATCCACAGGAAATGATCCTCCGATGCTTTGATTTGTGTGTTGAGAGAAAGAGAGTGGCTCTCGTGAGGGGGGCGGCAACTTTGATCAGGACAAACCACACCGACACTTCAACCACACACACACACACACACACACACACTTCAAAAACAGGTAACACACACACACACACACACACACACACAGACACTTCAAAAACAGGTAATGGAAAAGAAGAAAGGAGAAAAAGAAAAGAAAAAAAAGAAAACTGGCAAGACATCTGAGGGTGTGTACCCCCCCCCCCCACACACACACACACACACACACACACACCCTCGTCGCCCTCTTTCTTATGCATGTTATGAAAGCGGAGAGGAGCCTAATGTGTGTCAGATCAATTACACACAGGTAAGGGTGTGTCTGACAGACGATACTCAGCGCATCAGCGCATCACCGCTAACGTGCCCAAGATCAGAGGGTTGCTGCGGAAACCAGGTGATTACGAGGCCGAGGCAGCAGCTGCCAGGCCCACGCGAGTGAGTGTGTGTGTGTGTGTGTGTGTGTGTGTGTGTGTGTGTGTGTGTGTGTGTGTGTGTGTGTGTGTGTAATTACGCAGGAGGGAAAATTACAATGCAGGAGACAAAAGGCAGAAAGACGGCCTCAACATCAACAACAAAAACAAGGGCAGTAGTAGTCATCCTCAGACACACACTCAGACACACACACACACACCACAAGGGCAGTAGTAGTCATCCACACACACACACACACCACAAGAGCACACGCCATCTGCTAATTACGTCCTGTGCAATCTTCGCCAAATAGCCTGCTGCGCATCTCACTCCACTCCCAGCACACACACACACACACACACACACACACACACGCACACACACACACAAATAATAAACATGTAGTTTCTCTTCTGGAGGGAAATCATCTTGTCCTCGATGTCCTTTATCAGACATTAAGCATGTTCCATTTAAAAACAACAACCAAAAAAATTAAAAAATCAATCTTGGAACATTTGTTTCATTTTGCTCAAAAATCAATTTGCTGGGACAAGGGGCTTAAACTGAGCTCTACGGTCGCAGAAGAAACCTAATTGCACCACACACACACACACACACACACCCACACACACACACACACACACACGGAATCTGGCAATTAGTGGAAGGCATTAAGTCAGGGTGAGACTCAGTTGGGACGAACTGGACCTCCGACATCCAACACCCAGAATCCTTCCGAGCCCGAGCCCGTCTGGAACACACACCCTGCCTGCGGCTGCCCAGTGTGGAGTGAAGGCCTTGGCGCTAATGCCCAGCGACGACCACAAGAAAGCCCTCGCCGTCTCCAGATTCAATTACGCCAAAACCCAGCAGTCGTCTGCTTCCTGCTTCTCTGCCTTTTTGTCTCACCAAGCACCGCAAGGTCGCCTCGCCTGAATGACGCCATTGAGGAACCAGATTTCAGAAGAATTTAGAAGAATTTTCAGGACATTTCCGACAAGACCTCTATTTACACACCATACATGCTGTTAGGTGCAGCTTGTCACACAAGACAGGCTAATGTCATAGCCAGGTATAATACCCATTGCTAAGCTGTACGTATATTTATAATACAGAAAAATCAAAACCATA
>NC_045174.1:18398773-18413773 GCF_900700415.2 Clupea harengus | reverse complement strand
ACACACACACACACACCCCCCTCACGTACACCACATCACACACACAAATACACACAAGCACACACCCCTCACGTACACATCACACACACACAAATACACACACTCACATACAGATGACGTGTCTTTTCTTGGCAGGGCCACGGGCCTGGCCTCCTGTTGAGTAATGTGGTTTTAATGCACTGACCTGGTTGATGGAGTTGGCGGTGCAGGAGCACAGGCCCGTTCCCAGCGATGCGTACAGGAACAGGTAGGGGTCAAAGGGCACGGGAGCCATGGCAAAGCCAGCCGCTGCCGTGGTGACGACCAACGCTGTGACAGATCACAGGAACAGTGGTTAGTATACATTGGTAAAAAACAGAAACTATTGAATACTACTGAAGACCTTAACCACACAGAAAGGCAGTTATTAAAAATCACTTGAATAAATTGGGCCCCCTAACCACTAGCACGAAGGATTTGACACCTTTTGCTGCTTCTAACCGATATCAGTACGTGAACTCAATTACTATGAGTATCCTTTAGTACAAGAACTGATTAGACACACGATACATATCAGAGAGCGAACCAATATATCACATCTGCATTACAACCTACCTATAAGGCTGTCACGTTAGAACAAGATCAAACACACCCATAAATCATTCAAATCAATTCCAATGCAACCCACAATTGGCCCAACCCAAAGTCAGGGTACATTTGGAATGTGGAAAGATTGATGTGCAATAGGGCGTATTGAATGCGGAAGGATTGATGTGAATAATGGGTTATTATTACGTATTACATTATATGCCCAATACTGTTAACAACTCATTGATCAAGAGGAAATGTATTTCAAAATAGAAACGTCACACCTCATAACACGAGGTTATTCATAACATGAAGTAACACGGCTGAGACAATAGTGACTTGCCATTCGAACCGGTCGTCACAGTTGGAATATAATATTTTTTTCCCACACATTTTAACAAATTAATACATTTTTGAATCAGAAGTGCCGGCATCCTAAAACACTAATCCTGGAAGTACCTCACTCTATGTCACAATGAGCCAGAGGGACACTTGAGCACTTGTCCTTCATTGACAACAAGAGCTACATACAAAAACACCAACAATCAGCACAGAGCCACTCTGCCCATATCACACCTCAGACAGCTTCCTGAGACTGACCTGTGAGGTTGATCTTGGACAGGCGTGCGTAGACATCCGGCAGCTCCGAGTAGTCCACCTTCAGCTCCTTCCACTGCCGGGCCTCGATGCGGGCCAGACGGTCCGCTTCGGGCTCGTTGCTGAGGTCCGGTGGGGGCTTGGCGCCCGGGGCCGGTACCGCCAGGCCTGCGACGGACTTGATGGTGGGGATCTGCTGGACCTGCTGCAGCATGACGTCGCCTCGGTCCTCCAGCGCGGCGGAGACGGGCTCCTGTTTGGGACGGGGGCGCTGGCCGAGCGCTCCGCTGTGCCGCACCACATACTGAACACAGGAGGAAGGAGGAGGAGGAGGAGGAGGAGGAGGAGGAGGAGGAATATAAATGAATGAAATATCCCTGTCACCAACATGTGCATATTACCCTATGGAAAGTTCAGCCTCACTACAACATCCTAAATACAGGAGGAGGAGAGGAGAGCAATTTAACCCTTTGACCGCTTTCAAGAGAAATGGCCACAGGAGAGGAACAGGAGGATAATCCAAACCCCAAAGATTTTCCCAACAAGTGTCCCTGCCATTCTTTTTCAATTTGATGTATTTATATAGAACCAATACCAATTAAAACACACCTAAACACACCTGAACAATACACACGCGTTCACAAACACACCTAAACAACACACACACACGTTCACAAACACACCTGAACAACACACACACGTTCACAAACACACCTGAACGACACACACACACGTTCACAAACACACCTGAACGACACACACACACGTTCACAAACACACCTGAACAACACACACACACGTTCACAAACACACACACACACACCTAAACAACACATACATGTTCACAAACACACCTAAACAACACACACACACGTTCACAAACACACCTGAACAACACACACACGTTCACAAACACACCTGAACGACACACACACACGTTCACAAACACACCTGAACGACACACACACGTTCACAAACACACCTAAACAACACACACACACACGTTCACAAACACACCTGAACAACACACACACGTTCACAAACACACCTGAACAACACACACACGTTCACAAACACACCTGAACAACACACACACACGTTCACAAACACACACACACACACACCTAAACAACACATACATGTTCACAAACACACCTAAACAACACACACACACGTTCACAAACACACACGTTCACAAACACACGTGTTCACAAACACACCTAAACAACACACACATGTTCACAAACACACCTGAACGACACACACACACGTTCACAAACACACCTAAACAACACACACACACGTTCACAAACACACACGTTCACAAACACACCTAAACAACACACACACGTTCACAAACACACCTGAACGACACACACACACGTTCACAAACACACCTGAACAACACACACGTTCACAAACACACCTGAACAACACACACACACGTTCACAAACACACCTGAACAACACACACACACACGTTCACAAACACACCTGAACAACACACACACACGTTCACAAACACACCTGAACGACACACACACACGTTCACAAACACACCTGAACAACACACACACACGTTCGAAAACACACACACACACACACACACGTTCACAAACACACACACACACACGTTCACAAACACACACACGTTCACAAACACACACACGTTCACAAACACACACACACACGTTCACAAACACACCTGAACAACACACACACGTTCACAAACACACCTGAACAACACACACACGTTCACAAACACACCTGAACAACACACACACACGTTCACAAACACACCTGAACAACACACACACGTGGCTGGGAATCAAACCCGGGTCGATCGCTAACTACATACTAAACACAGGAGGAGAAGAGGGAAGCAATAAAACCATAACACCTTCCAAGAAAAATGTAACGATTAAATACAGGAGGGGTATAGGGCAGAGTAGCTAACTACATACTAAACACCGGAGGTGGTTTGTTTCAAAATGTGTTCCTCTGAAACATTTCAACCGCACCACATTAAATACAGGTGTGTGTGTGTGTGTGTGGGGGGGGGTCATCCAGAATGATAACAAAATGTGTGGATAAAGAGATTGACAGACGGATCAACAGCGTGATCATTACATGCTAACTGTGTCCAACATGGCATCCTAATCCATTTTTTCCAATCACCTGAAATCTATAGATGCAAGGCTGTGTGGTTATGATAATTACAACACATGACATTTATTCATTTAGCAGATGCTTTTATTCAAAGCAACATACTGTGCAGTTGTTTTCACCAGTATGCGTGTTCTCTGGGTATCAAACCCATGATCTTGGTGTTGGTGTCACCTTGTTCTAGTGGTTGAGCCACACTTCACCATTACACAAAGTCCTGAAGTAGCCACATGGCTGTCACCTAACATTTAAAGCCACATGCTGCTCTGTGCACCAAAGTTTACAAGATATTTTTTAATAGCCCCTTTTTGCAGTGACATGCAGAACTAGAATAGACGCCATTTAACACATCATGGAGATTGAATCTTACATTTCCCCTCAGGGCTGGGTCTGGGCCAAGGTTGTAGTCTGAGACGGTCTATGGAGTCAGGTGGATATAGAAACCCACACACACGGAGCAGAGGCTGCAGCGCTAACTCACCTGTCGCTTGAGGAAGCGTAGCTGTTGGAATGTAAGCCATTCTTTAGGGTGCGTGCTACGGAGCTGTGTCAGGCCGCGGGAACTCAGGGGACATTTAGCTGCACGCGCCGATAGCTGCTTATTCACAGTGGTCCCCAGCAGACCTGCATACAGTGACAGTTACAGTGACAGTTAGGTGACGTCACATAACGACTCCTTTCTGTTGTTTAACCATTCACACAAACAGGTTTTCCGGCGCTGACATACAGTTTTGCGTTTTGAATGCAAAGAATGACATCTGAGCAGCGGACTTTATGTTAACGTTAACCTACCCATGCTAACCTTCCTTGATTGGTTGCTAGCTAGCATAGGTATACTAGGACACACATTTATAAAAGCACAGTCTCTTAAACAGAATGTCAGTGCGACGTGTAAGTTAAGGCATTTTGAACAAGCTTCTCATCGTTTCCTGACTGTACAACTGGCTACAGATGTCTACGCTTAGTTTACATGCCAACGTCAAATCCTTGTTACAGTCGGGTCGGTTACCCTGATTGACCTCACAAGACGTTTCAGAAATACCATGACCTGGTCATTTCAACCCCTCCGATGGTCGCTGATCAGCGTCTATATAATTTGATGTTTAATAATACGTAACAAAACATTCTTTATTTATGAAAGGCACTGCCAGGGTACTAGATAGCAAGCATTCGGCCAACAGATCACATTGACAACCACTGAAGTTAGCTTACGTTAGCCGAGATGCTAATAACATTTCAACAAAATCAACATCTGTGAAGATACAACTGATACTTTCACATCATTTCAAGCCTCTGCGTATTAGCCACCTTCTCGTCGCTGTACATATACCTGTGAGTCGGCTACATGGTGTTTTATACATATTCCTCAAACACAAAACCGGCATCCGCTATGTCCTCTTCACATGCAGAAGGCCGCCATTTTGACCTCGCTTTGGTAACAGAAGGATCTCGGTTTATGTCACCACGTTGCCTAATAATACTTCCGGTTGATACGCGCTGCTTCTAGACAGAAATGATCCAATCCTAAAGCCCTAAACCCTCACAGACTTAATAAAATATGGGAGTCGGTCGGAAGTTTGTAATTTTTAATCTTAGCATTTTATACCTTCCTGGTTAAAAGAAAATGGAATGGAAAAATAGGGGGGATTACAAAATCGGCGAAAGTAAGATGTGAGTGAAATAACGCCAGCAGAAAACCTAGGCAAACGGTTTGGTGAAACCAAATAGTTTGGTAACTACTGTTTCAATTACTTATGTAACATATTAATTATATATTCAATTATATATGTAATATATTATTTTTGATTACTTAATCCACAAACCAATCCGCAGGCCACTTGCACATTCTATATGTTAAAATATGAAAAATGAGAGAGACAGTCAGGTGCCACTGAATGGACACATCTGAACATGCTGCCGCATGGCAGCAGGCACAGCTGTAGGAATAGGTCCGCGGGTAAGGTTTTCACAGTAACAGATATAGAATGAAATTGTGATATGCTTTTGAACAGAGCTCTACAATTTTCACAACTGAGATTTTAAATATGTGCTAGGAAAGGCAGCCATGTGAAATATTAGCCTGTTCTCTTCTGATACTGATTTAGTGGTCATACACATCTAATTTCTGTTATCAAGCTTATCCCTATGCCACTGTTCTGAGCCACAGGCAGGAAGCCTGAGCCAGATCACCAAAACAAGGTCAGACTATCGCTGTCCCACGCTGATAAATCTGAGTTGCAAGAGTTGAATTAATTTCCCTTTAAATTGCTCCCTAATTCAATGTCTGGCCCTTTGCCCCTTTTGCCCTTGTGTGTCCTCCTGGTAGCCCCATCCAGACCCGCAGAGGAGACAGTTATTTATGCTTGTGATCGTCCTGATTAGTCTAGCAAAGGCTGCCAGTGGGATGGCCCCCCCTGATTAACTCCCCCACTGCTGCGCTTACTCTGCCTCCGCCACCAACTGAAGAGACGAGGAGACTTGGCATGACACTGAAAGACCCTGATATATAAAGTGAAATTAGATAATTAATTGAATCAATGAATAATTATAATTATCAGACTGCAAAGTGCTTACAGCTCCCATACACAGGCTTCGGTCTGTGTCTGTGATGAAACAATAATGATGTTTCCGGATAGTCTATTGGGAAAACCTTGATGTGATCAGTTTGTGTGTGTGTGTGTGTGTGTGTGTGTGTGTGTGTGTGTGTGTGTGTGTGTGTTGGGCAGACTGGCAAGATGTGAGTGAATAGCATTCAGTAATTACATTGTTCGATACCAGCATTTAGACCACCTTGTAGTTTTCAGTATAGATTTCTCTGTGTGTGTGTGTGTGTGTGTGTGTGTGTGTGTGTGTGTGTGTGTGTGTGTGTGTGTGTGTGTGTGTGTGTGTGTGTGTGTGTGTGTGTGTGTGTGTGTGTGCGCTTACATATTAGCACTTGCACAGTCAATTGCCACATGTCAGCATGTTTTTGTTTTGGGGTATCAGCCATACAATCTCTCGTTCTCTCTCTTCTTCTCTCTCTCTCTCTCTCTCCCTCCCTCCCTCACTCTCTCTCCCCCACTCTCTCTCTCTCTCTCCCCCACTCTCTCTCTCTCTCCCCCCCACTCTCTCTATTTCTCCCCCCCCCCCTCTCTCTCTCTCTCTCTCTCTCCCTCACTCTCTCTGCACAGAGCACCAAGGTGATCTCACCCACCCCACCCCATCCATCTCATTCATTACAATTTCTCCTCTCCACACTCACACACACACACACACACACACACACACACACACACACACACTCACACACACATCCCACCCTGCTGCAGATTACATGGTGTAATCTCAGCTCCCCATCCCAGTGCAGACCTGATGAATGTCAACAATCCCCAGCAGGCTGGAGGGGTAGGAGCGTTGGGAGCGCTAGGAGTGGTGGGAGCGCTAGGCTCCGGCCACACAGAGTGCCTTTATTACTGCAGATAACTGTGATGTGCTGTTGCAACAAGATTTGATTCGGGATCTTGACCCGGTCAACTACCTTTTTCGGAGGCAGCGTTTTGATTTGTGCAGCACAAAGAGGAGGCTTTATGATCCTGTTTACCTTCCTCCTTTCTTTCTTTCTTCCTTTCTTTCTTTCTTTTCTTTATGTCTTGTAATCAAAGTGAAAAAAGGTCTCTGCCGTCGCATATTGTTGCTGTGCTCGGCTTCCTTGTGTTTGGAGATGGGATTTGTGATATGTGGTAGAGGTACACAAAACAAAATAAGATGTTGTATCTGTTTCTCTCTGTCTGTGTGTGGGTGTGTGTGTGGCAGTGTGTGTGTTTGCCATTATAATTGTGAGGATGTGTGCGTCTTTTCTCACGTCTATCGGTCTCAGTGAGTGTTTACATGTGTTTCTGCGTTTCTTATAATTGCATTAATCTAAATTTGCTTAAAAGAGGACACAGTTTGACTTTAAATATAAAGTTCACTTTGACCATAATGTTTGACATGTTTACAACATTAAAATTGAATGTAGCTAATTCTGTGTTTAGGTCTTTAGAATTCTACTTGTTCATTAACTGAGGTTGTATCACAGCATTGCTGTGTTGGTGTTTTCTTGAGGTTAACTTCCATAATTATGTCACAATAGGTGTGTTCTTATTAGTACAATTGCCTGCTTCAGGAAAATAATTCGATTTTAATGTGACAAGGAGTTAAGAAGGTCATCACTGCACGCTGTGTTCAGAGACTCTTTGTTCAGAACAAGTGGATCTATGTGGACAATCTAAAACGTTTTTTTTTTTTACCAAATTTACCACTCATACCAGCTGCTTCAGGCACTTTACACAGTCTCCAATTTGAATAGACACTTCTCAGAACATCTGGAGTGCCAATTAAAGAACAAAGAACACAGCCCTCTCTATTCTAGAAGTTTCCTCACAATGACTCTTAGCCTCCCAACCTGGGAGAGTAATGGATCCCATTGTGGGCTGAAGGTTGGGATAATTGCATGAGATGCTTGGCGGAGCAAAGACTGAAGATGCGGTGGGGTCGTAAACCCAGACATGCCTCCGCTTCCTGCGCTGTTGTGCACCGGCGCATTTTAGGCAAACGGCACGGCCCACGGAAGCAGATGGACCCAATGTGGAGGGGAGGAACCCGGGAGACAATGGCATCAATTGGGAACGGACGGAGCCTTTTGAGTGCGGCCATACTGCGATGGCATGTGATGCCACCATGGTGGTCTGACGGTGGTGAAGATCGTTTGTCGCTTCTCCGGTTGCGTCATCCACAGGGAAGATTGTAAATATCCTGTGGGGAGTGGGAGATGGGAGATGGGGAAGCAGCAGAAGAGAACCAAAATAGCCAGGCTATATAAAACAGGAAGGTTTATCTGAGGGGAATCTGCATATGAAATGGCTACGGAGTTATAGCCCGTGTTTGTGTCAGGGCAGAAGGCACTGCAGAAGAAGGGAAACTTGAGACGTGGTTTTGACCAATTTCGCTCTGTCTGCATGCCAAGACGAACAGTCAGAGTAAACAAGATTGGGACGGTTCAGCTTTTCAGAGAGAAATGTTTACCCACTCCCTCTCTCAAGTATATCAGTGTGGGTAATACTTCACTCGGGAATACATTTTATGTTTTAAAGAGACGGCTTGGCTTGCAGATTTTCCTGGAATCGAGAGTTGTAAGATCAACCCTAATGGCACATGCTAATGTCACAAAAGAATGACAGTTTTGTGTATTTAGTCTCGTTATTAATGTCGATACTGCTTCATAGATTGGACTCAACAGTGTCCCTTGGGAAAGGCTGTCTGATGAAATTCCAATTATTTTGCAAGCAAAAGCATGTTAGATTTTTTTAGGTAAACTTTGAAACAATGCATGGAAAATTTGCTTCAAACAGATGAAGAACATCACAGTTTATTGCTTGATAAAATTATACTCCTTATACCACATACTTGACATACCAAGACGCCTTTTTGTGGTACTGCAATCAACTTTTTTTTTCTTCTTCCCCCAGTCTGTTCCAAATGTTTTCCTTCTTCCAAGTTAATGAAAATCCAGCCGCACATTTAGAGTGATCTTTGATTAAAGGTGAAATGTCTCTGGTTCGGATGGGAATACAGCCAAGCACGACTGATGAATGAGCACCAGTGTGCCTAAGTTCTCAAGGTCACTTCAACATTCAGTGAAAATAAAAAAAAAAAGTAATAAGCTCCTTAGCAGTCTTGCAGCATTGGAGTTCACCTTAATGTTTACTTTAAACACACTCTATAGCTTCTCACGGGTGAAAAGGTGACATGCTGAAGCTGGAATGATTGACAGAAACCAAGGGCCCCAAAGAAGCTGAAGCAGCCATAGACACAAACACACACACACAGACACACACACACACACACACACACACACACACACACACACACACACACACACACACACACACACACACACACACACACACAGACCCGGGTTGTTTAACCCAAAGAAGCTGAAGCAGCCATAGCGAGACATTCGTAAGTGGGGATCATTTCGAAGGCCCCAGCAGTCTCAACATGAGGCTTTTTCTTGGACAGCCATTGCCATTTTTATTGTTGTTTTAGCCATGTGTTCAGCACCTTGAGGACGCTTGGCGCTAACAGAGCTAACAGGAAGGAATGCCCAGACAGGAGGTGCTTTCAAATTCGGCAAACACAGGCGAACGTTCAAGGCGGACAAGCTTTGTTTGCACTTTTGAAAGTGAACATTTTTGTGCAAACGCCCCAAGTTGTTGGTTTCAAACGATAACCATTGGTCCAGCGTCTGTGTATGTTCGCCGAGGACTACCTCCTGAGACCGGTTGTGTGTGTATGTGCGCCGAGAACTACCTCCTGAGACCGTTTGCGTGTGTATGTTCGACGAGAACTACCTCCTGAGACCGGTTGCGTGGGTATGTTTGCCGAGAACTACCTCCTGAGACCGTTTGCGTGTGTATGTTCGCCGAGAACTACCTCCTGAGACCGTTTGCGTGGGTATGTTCGCCGAGAACTATCTCCTGAGACCGGTTGCGTGGGTATGTTCACCGATAACTGTCTCCTGAGACCGTTTGCGTGTGTTGGTTTATTTGATGGCACCTCTGGTTTAAAACGTCCTAGGGCCTCAGTTACACCCACGCCACCCCACAGCAGAGCTCCCTGACCTTTCACCTTTCAGCACATAGGGTCTTCTTTCTCTCCTCTCGCTGATCTGCAGGCACAGCCCCCAGAGGCCTGAGTGCCAGCACTAATCCTGCCGGCTGGATGGAGAGAGAGAGAGAGAGAGAGAGAGAGAGGGAGAGAGGGAGAGAGAAGGAGGGTGAGAGAGGGAGAGAGAGGGGGGAGACAGAAACAGAACAAGAGAGGGAGAGTGAAATGGAGGGTGAAAGAGACAGAGAGAGAAAAGAGGGAGACAGAGAGAGAGCCAGAGGGAGACAGAGAGAGAGCGAGAGAGAGAGAGAGAACGAGTGAGCCAGAGAGAGAGAGAGGGAGAGAGAGAGAGAGAAAGCTTGACTGACTGACACTCCAGTGCACCGCTCCAAAGGCGCTAGCCAGAAACAGATGCAGGGATGTTCCCCCCCTTCTGTTTATAATTGATTTTCAAGAGCAGTGGCGTCTTGTCAGAGTTTGTCTAACAAGCTCTCGCCTGGCGCCCGGGAGACCATCACTTACAGCAGGGGTGTCAAATGAACGCCTCTCATCACCCCCCACGTCCCCCCCAAACACATAGAAACTGCCAACCCCCCCGCCCCTCCAAAAAGAACTGCCCCAGCCAGGGGTATGGGGATCAGTCACAGGAATGTCATTGGTCTGAGGCACTGTCTCCCATTTCCATCCTCAGACGAGGGAAAGAGGGAACGATTCTCACAGCTGTCATCCTGTGAGCCCTGCTAGGATTTAACACGGGTCAGACGTTTGACCCTCTGAGAGATGTAGGTGAGGGGAGATGGGACAGCGTGCACTAGCTAGAAGTATGGCTTTAAAAGACCCTTCATCAACAGGTAGAGCTCCTCCTGATCCTCCTGCTCCTCCTGATCCTCCTGATCCTCCCGCTCCTCCTGATCCTCCTGCTCCTCCTGCTCCTCCTGATCCTCCCGCTCCTCCTGCTCCTCCTGCTCCTCCTGCTCCTCCCGCTCCTCCTGCTCCTCCCGCTCCTCCCGCTCCTCCTGATCCTCCCGCTCCTCCTGCTCCTCCTGCTCCTCCTGCTCCTCCCGCTCCTCCCGCTCCTCCTGCTCCTCCCGCTCCTCCTGCTCCTCCCGCTCCTCCTGATCCTCCTGATCCTCCCGCTCCTTCTGCTCCTCCTGCTCCTGCTGCTGCTCCTGCTCCTCCTGCTCCTCCCGCTCCTCCTGGTCATCCCGCTCCTCCTGATCCTCCTGCTCCTCCTGCTCCTGCTGCTCCTCCTGCTCCTCCTGCTCCTCTCCCGCTCCTCCAGATCCTCCTGCTCCTCCTGCTCCTTCTGCTTCTCCCGCTCCTCCTGCTCCTCCTGGTCATCCCGCTCCTCCTGCTCCTGCTGCTCCTCCTGCTCCTCCTGCTCCTCTCCCGCTCCTCCAGATCCTCCTGCTCCTCCTGCTCCTTCTGCTTCTCCCGCTCCTCCTGCTCCTCCTGATCCTCCTGATCCTCCTGCTCCTCTCCCATGCTCAGCCTCACGGTGTGTTTACATGTTTCCCCTCGGGGAGGCTAGGGGGCTAAGCCAGTAATTGGCCACGGACCATCCATCTCTCGGAGCTCGCACCCACTGCCAACCCCCCCCCCCCCCCCCTTCCCCCTTCCCCCGAGCCCTGTCCGAGGTGGCCGGGGAGGAGGAGAGGAATGGGGGCCAGTGGCAGAGCTGTCCCACCATGCCTCCGCCGATGGCCAGAGCGGAGAGCGGGAGCGCAGGGCGGAGAGTGGAGCAGGAGCGGAAGGGCCCCCGGGGCCCAGGGTGGAGTGTAGAATGCAGAATGAGGCAGCGGTTTTTCGGAGTGAACCACACTAATGTTTAAGACGTACATCTGGAGCATCTCACATCGACAAGCACTTTGTCCAAAACCTGGAGGAGCCCCGTTTCGTGGGCCTTCCTTTTTATGTTTTTTTTTTTTTTTTATGTTCCCGGAAGGGCGGTAGACAGGACGTTGTTTATGGATGAAAAGAACAGAAGAGTGACATTTTGAAGGCATGTCTAACTCATCAAACCTCTCTCTCTCTCTCACTCCTTCTCTTTTTCTCTCCTCCCGACAACACAACCGTTCTCAGCACGACTCCTCAGATGTGAAACCAAAGCGGGAAAAGCTTAACGGCGTTTCCACATGAAGACAAACGGCCTGCTTCTGGTCTTTGGGTCCCATTTGCAAAAGTCTTTCCCTTTTTTTCCCCCCCAACATATACGCACAGACACTCTCTCACACACACACACATACACACACACACACACACACACACACAGGCACTGAAGTGTCACTGATTTATTGACTGTGTGAGGGCGTGAGTGTTTTTCCTCGTTCTGCTGTGTTTTCTTGAGGTAAGGAACTGACGTCCCGTCCTTGATCGATCGGCCATTGGGTGGGAATGCGCATCGTGTCTTGGACGACGGAAATACATCCTCTTGGCTGTTGTAATGTGGAGCGCACCCGGCAATCAGGAGCGATTCCCCCCCGGGCCTGGCCTGGGACTAAAGTGAGGTCGGAGTAGCCCTCAAAGCCACTGTTCTTGGGTATGTTGGTTTGGGTTTGGCTGAACTCTCCATGTCCACACAGAAACCCGACGCTCACCAATTTGTCAAAGATTGAGACAGAGGAGAGAGAGAGAGAGATGGAGAGAGAAAGAGGGAGGGATGGAGAGAGAGAGTGTGTGTGTGTGTGAGAAAGGGAGAGGGAGAAATTCAGCCGGCTTTCACAGTGAAATGTGGTTGTTAGGGTCACAGCAATGTCTCCGCCATTTCTCTCCACTCCACACAGTCGGCCCCCAAACCCTTCATACCCCTTCATACCCCCCCCCCCCCCCCACCCCAGCCCCCCACTCCTCATTCTCCAGCCCCATCCTCTCATGGCTTTTCCATCAGCTTGCACCCGCTGTTTCCCTACGTTAATGCGTCCAGCTTGGCCTGTGTGTGTGTGTGTGTGTGTGTGTGTGTGTGTGTGTGTGTGTGTGTGTGTGTGTGTGTGTGTGTGTACCTCTCAGCTGTCTAAGCCCACAGACAGAAACAGAAACAGTCAACTCACCACAGCAACAGTTGTGCAGAGAGCAGACACATCAGGCCCCGTTCCGGCCCAGTGCTGGCCCAGACTCACCCCAGAGTCAGCTGTCGACGGCAAGGCCAAACAAGGACGGGCATGTCCCCACCCCCCCACCATCTTCACCACCCCCACCATCTTCACCACCCTCGCCTCTGCGATCCACAATCCTCTGGTCAAAGGCGACCAAGAGCCCTTAAAAAAACAGCCCCCGTGTCCAATGCTCTTCAGTGTCGGGAGTAATCGGCTGTGTCATCCTCGTCATAAATCTCACCACTGGCAGGAGCTCCCTGGCCCAGAAGAGAATACGCTCCCTCTCTCCCTCTTCCTCGCTCCCTCTTTCTCTCTCTCTCTCTCTCTCTCTCTCTATCCATCTATCCCTCTTTCTCTCCCTCTCTCCCTCCTCCTCTCTCTCTATCCATCTATCCCTCTCTCTTTCTCTCACTCTCCCTTTCTCTCTTTCTCTCTGTCTCTCTCTGTCTGTCTCTTTCTCTCTCTCTGTGTCTCTTTCTCTCTTTCTCTCTGTCTGTCTCTCTTTCTCTCCCTCTCTCTCTCCCTCTCCCTCGACCTCTCTCTCTCTCTCTCTCTCTCTTTCCCTCCCTCTCCCTCGACCTCTCTCGCCCTTCGTTTGGGCTTGCCTCCGTCTCATAAATCTCGTCTCCATTGTTGCCGACTCTGTGATCCAGCCGCGAGTTTTTCTCAGGGACAAGGGGGGATGAGTCTGATGATATTGCGACACCTCAGTCTCTTCAAGAAGTCAATTTGCAAAATAGCTTATGTCTATCCTCCAGGGTCGAAGACAAACACAATCTCATCTGACTCCCAGATGATGGTGCGCACAAATGAATGTGGAGGTTTTTATTTCTTTTCATTTCACTCAGACAAACTAACGACAAACAGCCAAGTTTGTGTTGTCGTAAGAAGGAGAAGAAAGGGCTGGAACAATAAAATAGCCCATCCATTACCTCACTATGGATTTTGTTCTGTTTTCCAGCGAAAAATAGCATAAAGGAAAGCATAAAAGCAATAACCCAAGCACTTCCACACCCACAGACACATCACACACACACACACACACACACACACACACACACACATCACGCACAAGCACTTAGTCAGCGAACGTCCAAAACAAATAGTTTGGAAAAATGGTCATGGCTTGACCACTACTGTCCTATTAAGGCAAGAGAAGAGAATTTGCAGATGATTACAGTACATACACGAAACACGCAACCATTAAAAGTTCTTTCTTCTTTTATGAAAAGTCTGGGCAAATCTGTCTAATGGTTATTTAAAGAAAATACTTTTAAACAATTTGCCATCATGAAAAAAACGAACTGTTATTCTATCCTTTTCAGTGTGGATATAAGAAACATCTGCCTTTCTTTTCAAATTACCAACATACCTGCTCATATCAATGGATATTGCTAATGTCAGCGAATAATATGCATTCAACTCATTTTGATTCAATTCAGTTTCAATTCCATGCCATTTATCTTCTTGTTGTTTTTTTGCACAGTAACAATTTACATGGTCAGAAATGGCGATCCAAAGCCCATTCTTCATAGTACCTTGTCTGTCTGTCTGTCTGTCTGTGTGTCTGTCTGTCTGTCTGTCTGTCTGTCTGTCTGTCTGTCCATCTATGTGGGTGCAGCTGTTGAAGAGTTCTGGGCAGAGGATGAGAGCTAACCAGTGACAGCAGAGGCTCTTCAGCGATTCCAAGCCTGACAGTTTCCATATTAATCAGAACAGGGTCTTTATCGCGCTCACTGTTTGTCCTCGTCTCCCGCTCTCCCGCTCGGGCGCTCGCACTGAGTGTGTCTGTTGGCCCGCCACGGAGGTTTCAAACATCTTCACACACAAAAGGCTCCCTGTTTCTCAGAGAGTTTACAGAAAGCCTCCCCTCAGGGAATGCCTCTGCTGCCACTCTCTCTCTCTCTCTCTCTCTCTCTCTCTCTCTCTCGCTCGCTCTCTCTCTCTCTCT